>NW_025814836.1:19967240-20337240 GCF_022079265.1 Lynx rufus
GTGTCCCTGACAAGAGAACATGGTTTTGTGTGATAGGAAATGGAGTTCTAAGGCAAATGACTTTGGGAAACATGGCTTATGTAAGAAATACATGGTCTCTACTGCAGACCTTCTCAGAGCTTTAATATACTAGAGTGCCTCACAAGACACCAAAATTTAGAAGTTGTGGGCAGACAATTTGACCCTCTTCCTTTAACTTTTAAAGAAATTTCCCACAAGGTCAATCAGATTAGTGTTCCTTGGGGAGAAGAGATTAGAAATGTCAGTAACAGTTTAAGATCGTGGTTTGCAGTCTCCAAAAGACTTGGGTTCAAATTCCAGCTGTTCCACTAACTTACTATATCATTTCCGGTAAGCAATTTGCCCACCCTTAGGAAAATGATTCACCCTTGCACTTGGGAGGTGGCAGGAAGCAGTGGTTACTAGAATTATTATTTTGGGGGTACCTGGATGGCTCAGTCAGTTCACCGTCTGACTTCGGCTCAGGTCATGATCTCACAGTTCTGCTGACAGCTCAGAGCCTGGAGCCTGCTTCAGATTCTGTGTCTCCCTCTCTCTGTCTCTCCTCCCACCCTCTCTCTCTCTCAAAATAAATAAACATTAAAACAGAGGAAGTTATTATTTTTTTTATCATTATCACTTGCAAAACCCTAATGCCCTCGAGATAATGGAGAACAGAGAGATCATTTTCACTCCTCTTCAACTGTTCACCTATAACATAAGATGACAGGGAGGCCTGGACACCTCAAGGGTCATGTGATATTAAGTTTATAAAGACCCTCTCCCTATAGCTTGGTGGCC
Organism: Lynx rufus; assembly: GCF_022079265.1. Lineage (NCBI taxonomy): Eukaryota > Metazoa > Chordata > Mammalia > Carnivora > Felidae > Lynx > Lynx rufus. The sequence continues at coordinate 19,968,042 of NW_025814836.1, forward strand.
TAATGAATAATTGAACCCTGCTATGAAGGTTTATGGTTTTCTGATGCTGTATGTGTTTGCAGCTGGCTAGCTCTGATAAAAGTCTTAAATAACCCCTTTCACCTTTAAAGCCTAATACATTCACCTCCTGTTTACTGTTCTAGGAGTTCTATTGCTATAAAAATAACCTAGCTTTAAAAAAGCAATACAACTTAAAAAAAAAAAAAACGAATAAAAGTTTCCTGGCTAGAGCTTTAGTAATTTAGAGACTAGAAGCCATGCCAGTATGTCTCACGATGGCCTAGCTGATCTGCTATCAGTGAAAAGCTGGGTAGTTTTGTCTCTCATTATAAAGAGTATAATTCCGTCTCTCTCCTCCATATTTGGATTGCCCCAGACCTTCCAGATGTGAGAGCTCATGCTGAATCTTGTTAGCTGACTGACCATTAACTGCTCCGAACTTCCATATGTGTAAACCGAAGAGGTTACTGTATATATCACTATAGTCTGCCCAGCCAGAAGGTTCTACAATTCTGCAGAAAAGTGTTGCTAGGCATAAACCACACTATTGGCTTCTTTCTCTCAGAGGATCTTATAGGCATTGGAGGTTCTGCTGACATTCAAATAGATTCAAGTCGATCCAAAATTGTCCTTGATTTTTAAAGGAGATTGCTAACTGGGGACAGAAGACTGAAATAGAAAACAATCAGTCAGTGTGAAGTTGAGTGGTAATTACAGCATACACATAACAGGTGCCTGTAGGAGATTAACAGGCAGAGAGATATTATATTAATTCAGGAATGGCTTCATGGGGAGGTGGGTAGGCAGAGGGGTGAGTGTTGGATAGATCAAGAAAAAAAAAAGCACTCCATTTAAATCCTTTTATTTACAAGGAAAAGGAGGGGACTTAAGGTGTCCCAAGTGAAAAAAAATCAGGTTTTAGTACAAGGATAAAGTAATTTTGCTAATTCCAGGTAGGAAAGGAAGTTCAACCAAATTTTACACGAATAGAAATTGAGAAAGGATATACACCAGGATCCAGAAGTGACACCTTCTTCGGCCCTCAGAGAACACACAGTTGCCTGTTTATAGATTTTCAAGAATGCCTGCTCAGCCTCTTTTCCCTTAAAAGACAGATTGCTTATTCTTCCTCTTGCCTGGGGCCCCACCCACATGGCAGCTTCAGCTTTCCATTGGCAAAGCTCCTCTCCACGTGGCAGAGTCCCACTCATCACTGGCCACCAGCCAGCCTCTTGGTTGCTGCCTTCTGAGTTAGGGCCCACGGTGGTCTAGTCAGCCATTCCCAGGGGTAGGAGGGTCATCTAGTATAGAGAACTTTTCATTCTAGGCTCTGGAGGCAGGAAGTGGTCCCCTACAGGGAAGATGGGTTACACTGTGGGTGCAAAAGTTCATGCCAAGATAGGGGAAATGAGGGGCAGACACTGAGATGGTGACTAGAATCCTAGCTGGAGTGGCCCCTAGTCTAAGGCCAAACTCAAAAGACAGAATTCAGCCAGATTAGGAATGGCTTTGAAATTCAAGGAAAGGATGAATGATTAGAAAGAGAATAAGCACTGAAAAGGTAAATACATAGCACCGTGAATTGTCGGCCATGATGTTGGGGACAATGTTCAAGCCTTGAAGTGTGCTAAGACATCACAGTTCTGCAGGTTGATGGAGCCTTTTACATTTCAGATCATCAGGCAATCGAGCAGGAATGTGAAAAAAACTTTATATGCTTTTCTAATTGAACTTCGAGAAAAGAATTTGGTTCTTTATTGAATTTTGAAACACCGCAGCTTGATGGAAAAGAAGCCAGCCTCAAGTTTCAAATCTGGCATCAATGTTTGCTAGCAGTCATTTTATTTAACTTCCCATTGTTTAGTTATTCAGCTCATAAAAAAACAAAAAACAAAAAACAAAAAACAGAGGCAATGATTACCTCTAAGAGTTGTTTTGAGGGTTAAGACAGTATGCCTGGTATCATGTCCAGATATATGGTAGATGTTTGTAAAGCTTAATTTATTCCCCCCCCCCCACATCTTCTTTGGATCTAGATCCATATTAATCCTCCTTTTCTCCTGGGGATTCTTTTTTTTCCTCCGTCGTCTTCTTCTTCTTCTTCTTCTTCTTCTTCTTCTTCTTCTTCTTCAACTACAGGTGGTTTAAAACTCATGTCAGTTGGAATGTGATGAAAGGGAAGGTTAAGGCTCTTTGAGTGGACAGGAAGGGCAGGGAGGCTAGCTGTGCCAGACCCAGCAGTAAGGCACTAAGCCCTCCATGCTCACTGATGATATGGGCCTCCCTCCTGCTGGGTAGAAATAAAGAGAGGTGACCCAATGGTGTCAGAACTCCGTTCCTCGACGATTTCCATTTTGCACTCTTTATGAGTCCTTGCGAATGGAATCGGACTGTGTGCTTTTCCCTGGCACCCCAAAAGGGAAGATGAATTAAAATTAGTTACAGACAGAGCACTGCCATCTGCTTTCTGGAGTCCCTCTGTGAAGAAATAAGTGGCAGATGACTAGACCCTTCTCTACCTACACAATTGCAAAAGCCCAAAGCCGTGACTCTGGTAATCTGACCTTATGCTTATTCACCAGTGAGGTTTTCCTTAGCCTGCTGTTCCCATGGACTCGGAGTCTCATGAGATCCGGTTATGGGATGGAAGGGTGGCTTGTCCCTGGGTTTTGCCAATGTCCCCTGGCTGTCCAAGTCCAATCCATGTATGTCCCTCCCTGAGCTGTCTTTTGCCCAGATTGTCACAGATAGGGGGCTGGACCTGACATCTGAGGCATTAGCAGTGTCACAGAAAAGAAGCCCTTCCCTGCTGTGCTCTTGTTCCTCTGATAGATAGAATATCAGTAAACACAAGTCTCCTTATGCAGATTAAATGGTCCCTGCAGCTTTCTCTGCTTTGGTCTGTTAGTCACCAAATTAAATTCTGCATTGGGAAGAGTCAAAAGTCTACAGGTAGCTTTATTCAGCAAATGATGAGGGAGCCAAACTAAAAATCAGCATACTCTGATGCTTGTTATATGGACAAATTCCCTGGTAATATTAGCATATACAATTTATTCGAAGATTTTTTTTTTTACTTTATTTCATAACTGCAAGTCATAGAGTGTGGCTAGATCAGGACTCAGTAATTATTCACTAGATGAATGGATGCGTGTTGAAGAGCCGCAAAGAACTTTGCCATGGACGTATTAAAGGCGTGAACACGTTAGCAACTGAAGACACATTCAATTATAGTCATTTTTTTCACATAATTTTTTAAAGTTGTGTTTATGTATTTTAACAGCTTTACTGAGGTATGATTTACAAACCATGACATTTACCCATTTAATGGGTTATTATTGACGTGGACCCGACTTTGGTTCTACTGCAAGGAAGGGTGACTCTCTGAATCTTTGGGGTGGGGGGAACCTAGAAAAGTCAAAGGTTATCATCAAAGCTGTAATGGTGCTAGGATCCCAGAAAACATTGTTTTGCAAACCCACTTAGCAGTCGCAGAACCCACTGGACTGTCTGTCCCCTTAGAAGGCTGAGCTATCAGCTGGAGACTTTTTCCTACTATCCCCTTGTGAGATGAAGGAGTGGTCCTGGCCAGAGTGCATGTGGGCCCTACATCTTCATACACTCTTCAGAGTTCTTACCTAAATAGCCCTGTGGATCCCACTCAGGATTGTGTTCAAAGTGCAGATTCCTGAGTTCCACCTCCAAAATGCTTGGTTCAAGAGGGCTTTATTTTATTTTATTTTATTTTATTTTATTTTATTTTATTTCATTTTATTATTTTGTATTACTAGTTCACATAGTTTTTATTTTTTATATTTTGTTTAAAAATTTTTAATAAGTTTTTTTATAAGTATCAAAATTGCACATGTATTAATGTCAATAATTTTACAAAACTTGAAACAAAAATAATAGCATTTGTTGATTTTTCCCATTTCCAAATACCCCTTATTAGAGAAAACAACTTGTAATATTTCTCAGTGTTTTTTGTTTTTTCTGGTACCTGACTTTTAACATTTTTTTCTTTTTTTTCCTATTTATTTATTTATTTATTTATTTATTTATTTATTTATTTATTTTGAATATAATTTACTGTCAATTGGCTTACTACATACAACACTCAGTGCTCATTGCAACAAGTGCCCTCCTCAATGCCCATCACTCATTTTCTCTCTCCTCCATCTCCTCCCCATCCACCCTTAGTTTGTTCTCTGTATTTAAGTCTCTTGTGGTTTGCCTCCCTCCCTCTCTGTTTGTAACTATTTATTTTTCCTCTTCCCTTCCTCTACAGTCTTCAGTTTCTCAAGATCCACATATGAGTGCAAACATATGATATCTGTTCTTCTCTGACTGACTTATTTCACTCAGCATAATATCTTGCAGTTCCATCCATGTTGCTGCAAATGGCAGGATTTCTTTCTTTCTCATTGCCAAGAAGTATTCCATTGAATATATAAACCACATCTTCTTTATCCATTCATCGGTTGATGGACATTTAGGCTCTTCCCATAATTTGGTTATTGTTGAAAGCATTGCTATAAACATTAGGGTACATGTGCCCCTATGCATCAGCACTCCTGTATCCCTTGGGTAAATTCCTAGCAGTGCTATTGCTGGGTCATAGGATAGATCTATTTTTAATTTTTTGAGGAACCTCCACACTGTTTTCCAGAGTGGCTGCACCAATTTGTATTCCCACCAACAGTGCAAGAGGATTCCTGTTTCTCCACATCCTTGCCAGCATCTATAGTCTCCTGATTTGTTCATTTTAGCCACTCTGACTGGCGTGAGGTGATATCTGAGTGTGGTTTTGATTTGTATTTCCCTGATGAGGAGCAACGTTGAGCATCTTTTCATGTGCCTGTTGGCCATCTGGATGTCTTCTTTAGAGAAGTGTCTATTCATGTTTTCTGCCCATTTCTTCACTGGATTATTTGTTTTCCGGGTGTGGAGTTTGGTGAGTTCTTTATAGATTTTGGATACTAGCCCTTTGTCTGATATGTCATTTGCAAATATCTTTTCCCATTCCATTGGTTGCCTTTTAGTTTTGTTGATTGTTTCCTTTGCGGTGCAGAAGCTTTTTATCTTGTTGCGGCCCCAGTAGTTCATTTTTCTTTTAATTCCCTTGCCTTTGGAGATGTGTCAAGTAAGAAATTGCTGTGGCTGAGGTCAAAGAGGTTGTAGCCTGCTTTCTCCTCTAGGGTTTTGATGGTTTCCTGTCTCACATTCAGGTCTCTCATCCATTTTGAGTTTATTTTTGTGTATGGTGTAAGAAAGTGGTCTAGTTTCATCCTTCTGCATGTTGCCGTCCAGTTCTCCCAGCACCGTTTGCTAAAGAAACTGTCTTTTTCCATTGGATGCTCTTTTCTGCTTTGTCAAAGATTAGTTGGCCGTATAGTTGTGGGTCCAAATCTGGGTTCTCTATTCTATTCCATGGTCTATATGTGTCTGTTTTTGTGCCAATACCATACTGTCCTGATGATTACAGTTTTGTAGTAGAGGCTAAAGTCTGGGATTGTGATGCATCCTGCTTTGGTTTTCTTCTTCAATGTTACTTTGGGTATTTGGGGTCTTGTTTGTTCTAGCTTTGAGAAGAATGCTGGTGCAATTTTGATTGGGATCGCATTGAATGTGTAGATCACTTTGGGTAGTATTGACATTTTAACAATATCTATTCTTCCAATCCATGAGCATGGAATGTTTTTCCATTTCTTTGTGTCTTCTTCAATTTCCTTCATAAGCTTCCTATAGTTTTCAGCATACAGGTCTTTTACAGGTTTGGTTAGATTCATTCCATTTACAGTTGCACCAAGAACCATAAAATAGCTAGGAATAAACCTAACCAAAGATGCAGGAGGGCTACATTTTAAACAAGCTCCCAAGGGCATTCCAATGTAGATGGTCCCAAAAAATATTTTGGGAGACTCTGGACAAACAGTACCACATCCGAATGGTTATGGTTGGAAACATTGATGTCATTGTTCTGAGCACTTCTAGTGTCATCTGCCTAACATGGCCCTTCTAGGGCATCTCATTCAACACACACACAGTTTATTTTTGACCAGAAGAAAAGGCAAGAAAATATGGATAAGCAAGAAAAATGTAGTTTAGAAGTTAAATACATATCATTTCCTTGTGAAAATAATTTTTAGAACAATGCCACATCTTGTTTAAATATAGATATCCACCCTTGAAAATGTTAGCTGAGCCCAGGTCCCTGCTGGGAAATGAATGGAATGGGGGAATTCAAGCCTAGTCTGAAACACAAAAACATTTCCGATGACTAATGGTCTCTAGCCACCTTAGTTAAGGCAGGACTTCCTATTGACAGGAATAATTAGCTTTGGAAATAAAAGTTGAAATAGAAACCGAGGACACTAGCTGACGAGCCTGCTTTGCATATTTATATATTCTGCCAGGTCCTTACATTGTGCTTTCTGCTCAGGAATAAATTTGCCTTTATTGTTTGTCCCTGCCTCCCCCATTCTCACAGAGCTCCTGCCGAGCCAAGAGAGATATGAAAAAAGGCCAAGTGATCTGCTATTGAAGCTGGAAGAAATATCTCCCTTCCAGTGACCTTCCTAGATAATGAGAAGATATGGTTTTCTAATATAAAGGGAATAAATCAAGAGATCTTTCAGAGAGCCGGGGCAATAACAGTAGAGTCCAAGACCATCAATTCCGAAGGCAAAGGGCAGAGGCACTTTTCCCTATAGATCAACATTAGACTAAGACAAGATGGGAGACATTCACCCTCATGGGGGGAGGGGTTAAAACAGATCCTCACCCCTACCCCTCTTCCTCTCCTTCCCATCCCCAGCTCACTCTGAGTCCTAGAATTAATCTGGGAGAAACCCACACCTTCACAGGATGTTTCATTGGCTGTTATTTTCTGTTGATTGAGTTAATACAGTTTTAAGAGATGGGCTGTTTGTGTGTCTTTATCTTTAACTCTTTTTAATTTTTGCTGTGAATTCAGTGGTGGACACAGATGCCAGATAGTTGTCATTTAGAAGGCTTCTATCAATCCATAAAGCATCTTCATCTGCAGTCATTGGTTTCTGCAGAAGCACCTGTTAGGGACAGTGCTAGAAGTGGGACCACCAAGTGTCAAGGCTGCCAGGTAGACCACTGGGTCAAGACAAGTTCATGGAGGCATCTCCACCCTAGACCTATTGCTGCTCACCTGATCCATTTGTTATCTATGTAGCATCGTAATATACCAAGGAGAACAGAGAATTTAGGGAATGATATCTGGTATATTAAGAACAATCATATAGATAGTTTTGATAAGAGTAGCTGCTGTTTGCTGAGATCTGTGTGTCAGGAATTGTGCCATGTATTTCTTAAATATATCAGTTCTTAAATAAGGTGGGCACCATTAACCCCATTTTACAGATAGGGGTATAGAGACTCTGCAAATTTAAGTGAATTCCTTTGGTTCACACATGTGTGGAAATATTAAGTGGAACATATTTTGCTCAGGGCTGTCTGACCCCAAAGTCCATACCTTTAAGCATGTCTATGCCACAAGAAAAGATATGCTTGTGTTGCCCTACATAGGAGCTGTGAGGAATTGGGAGCTGGCCCTCAGAGGAAGTTCAGTCTTTTCTGGACTTCGTGTAAGAACTAGCCATTTAGACTAAAATCTTGGTCCAGGTGAGATGGCATAGAGAACTTAGCATAGTAAAATGTCATGTTGTGCTCAACACCCAAAAAAACAAATAATCCAGTGAAGAAATGGGCAAAAGACATGAATAAACACTTTTCCAAAGAAGACATCCAAATGGCCAACAGACGTATGAAAACATGCTCAACATCACTCATCATCAGGGAAATACAAATCAAAACCACAATGAGATACCACCTGACACCTGTCAGAATGGCTAACATTAACAATTCAGGAAAGAACAGATGTTGGTGAGGATGTGGAGGAAGGGGAAACTTCTTGCACTGTTGGTAGAAATGCAAACTGGTACAGCCATCTGGAAAACAGTATGGAGGTTCCTCAAAAAATTAAAAATAGAACTACCCTATGACTCAGCAATTGCACTACTAGGTATTTATCCACAGGATACAGGTGTGCTGTTTCACAGGGACACATGCACCCCCATGTTTATAGCAGCACTATCAACAATAGCCAAAGTATGGAAATAGCCCAAATGTCCATCAGTGGATGAATAGATAAAGAAGATGTGGTATATATATACAGTGGAGTATTACTCAGCAGTCAAAAAGAATGAAATCTTGCCATTTACAACTACGTGGATGGAACTGGAGGGGATTATGCTAAGCGAAATTAGTCAGAGAAAGACAAGTATCATATGACTTCACTCATATGAGGGCTTTAAGAGACAAAACAGATGAACATAAGGGAAGGGAAGCAAAAATAATATAAAAACAGGGAGGGAGCAAAACGTAAGAGATTCTTAAATATGGAGAACAAACTGAGGGTTACTGGAGGGGCTGTGGGGGGGGGATGGGCTAAATGGGTAAGGGGAACTAAGGAATCTCCTCCTGAAATCATTGTTGCACTATATGCTAACTAATTGGGATGTAAATTAAAAAAAAAAAAAAAAAAGAATCACCCTATGACCCAGCAATTGCACTACTAGGTATTTATCCAAAGGATACAAAAGTGCTGATTGAAGGGGCACATGCACCACAAAATTTATAGAAGTGCTTTCAAAAATAGCCAAATTATGGAAAGAGCCCAAATGTCCATTAACTAACGAATGGATAAAGAAGGTGTGGTACAGGGGCGCCTGGGTGGCGCAGTCGGTTAAGCGTCCGACTTCAGCCAGGTCACGATCTCGCGGTCCGTGAGTTCGAGCCCCGCGTCGGGCTCTGTGCTGACAGCTCAGAGCCTGGAGCCTGTTTCAGATTCTGTGTCTCCCTCTCTCTCTGCCCCTCCCCTGTTCATGCTCTGTCTCTCTGTGTCTCAAAAATAAATAAACGTTAAAAAAAAAAATTAAAAAAAAAAGAAGGTGTGGTACATATATACATGGAATACTACTTGGCAATGAAAGGGAATGAAATCTTGCCATTTGCAACAACATGGATTGAACTGGAGGGTATTATGCTAAGCAAAATAAGTCAGCCAGAGAAGGACAAATATCATATCATTTCATTCATATGTGGAATTTAAGAAACACAACAGATGCACATAGGGGAAGGGAAGGAAAAATAAGATAAAAACAGAGAGGGAGGCAAACCATAAGAGGCTCTTAAATACAGAGAACAAACTGAGGGTCGCTGGAGGGGAGGAGGGTGGGGGGATGGGCTAAATGGGTGATGGGCATTAAAGAGGGTGCTTGTTGGGTTGAGCACTGGTTGTAAACCTCATACATACTGAAATGGTTTTACTTTCTGCAACATGACATTGTTTCTCTTGCTGTAGAGTCTTTAAACTTGCTGTTCCCACTGTTGAAACCTTCTTTAGAAGTCTGGCAAAGCTCTGCTCACTCACTTCTCTCAAGAAGTTCACTGCGGATACCTTATTATTTGTTCAGAACACACTTTGCATGTCCTCTGTCCCTGACACTTACCACCCTATATTGAAATTCTTCGAATGTCCACGTCAGTCTTCACCTATAGACCGTGAGCGCCATGAGGCTGGGAACCATGTTTGTCCAATTCACCATTATATCCCCAGTGTTTAGCACCCATCCAGCCCCAACATAGGTATCAAATAAATATCTGTTAAATAAGAATGTGCTTAACGGATGTTTTGTGAGCAAAGCTTCCCTTCTCTGCAGCATACTTTATTCCAGCCCCTGAGCCTACTGCTGGCGAGAGCAATGGAGAGGAAAGCTAGTATGAAGGCTGACTTCATGGAGCTTTCGTTTTCTTGGTAGAAATGCATAACCACACAACTCCATGAATGCACACATTATCATGGCAAATTCTGATTAAGTTCTGCATGAAAATAATACAACAGACCCTATTACATGGTCACCTAAACTTTTCCAATTATAGATTGACATAGTTTAGCAATCATGGAGTAGATGAGGTCACATTAAAATTTAATGTTCAGTAGCTTAGAAATTAAGTGATGTGCTCATTAGCATAATGGAAATTGGAAATGGGTGGCCAGGGCAGCACATAGTGCTTCAACCTTCACAGCCTCCCCAGGCATACCCAGCCTGGGACTCTAGAGGGCGCTCGTTCCCCCTTCCCCTTCTAGGAGTGTGGGCGCCAATTATAGACCATGCTTTCTTGGCTGCTTTCACTTGGAATCCCCAGCCAAACGTGGAAGCATTTTCCGGCCTAAAATAATTTTTATTAGATACGATATAAAAAACTAAAAGAAAACAATAATGGCCCCTGTCCCGATTTTCCAGAAAGTTTGCTGATGACATTTTGTAGCTTCAATAGCATTATATATGTTTAGTTAGAAAATGGAAAGGAGGGGCACATCTTTAAACCTTCAACTCTTGATTTTGGCTCAGGTCATGATCTCCGGTTCATGAGATCGAGCCCCGTGTGGGGCTCTGTGCTGGCAGCACAGAGCCTGCTTGGGATTCTCTCTGTCCCTCTCTCTGCCGCTCCCTGATTTGTGTGTGTGCGCGCGCTCTCTCTCTCTCTCAAAATAAATAAATAAACTTTATAAAAAAATGGAAATGATATAAAAATTAAGGATATAAAAATTATAAAACATAAAAATTGCAAAATATATAAAAGGTGTAAAAGCATAAAAAAACATGAAACAATTCTTGCTAAAGATAATAATTCTTAATATTCTCTTAAGATTTCTGCAGAAAAAAATTGTCAAATGACGTGTGTGTGTATGTGAGTGTGTGTGAGTGTGTGTGTGTGTGTGTGTGTGTGAGTGATTACTCATACAAAAAGGAATCATACCATGTACATGGTTTGTAGCCACTCTTTTGTTGAACAATATATCCTGGTGACTTCTCTATAACAACACACAGGGAATGATTTTTTTCTTTTTATCAGCTGTGTAGTATTCTGTTTTAAGGCTATAACATCATTTATTTAACCAGCCCCCACTATCATGCCTTTGGATTGTTGTCCAATTGTGTTTGTTGTTTGCAGTGTTGTTTTGCTTTGAAAAGCGACATTGGCAGGAACATTCATTGGCATATGCCTTACAGTAAAACTACAAAATAAATGTTAAGCAGCGAGCTTGCCGGGAAGGGCTTATGAGCATTTTATATTTTGTTAGATGTCTCTCAGTTACCTTCCATGCCACACTGATCAGTGTAGGGGCAAAGCCATTCCCAGCAGACACGCCAGAAATACAAACTGTTCATTAATCCAGTAGGTGGAAAAGTATATCTTGTGTTTGTATTTAAGTATCTTCTTTATAAATGAGGTTGCATCTCTTTTATTGTTTATCGGTATGCATACCTCTTGGATGCTGCATTGAAATCAGCTAAAAACAATAGCTTCTTTTTAAAAAGCAAATCATAAATATAGACAGGATTACATAGACCCTGTTAGAGAAAAATGTCTTTTAATCACAGATCCCAGAATCTTAGAACTGCTCATTCAACATTAAAGGAGGGATACTCTATTTATAAACCAGTCTAACCTATTTATCTAAGTTGTGCTGTAATGATCTTTCTTGGGCAGCACTTTATTACCTTGGTTCAATTTGTTACATACATGGAATAAATTAACCTTCACCTTAGGTAGTTCTGAGAATCACATTCCTGTCCCGGTGGCCCGTCTTAGTGGAGAGTTAAGGTACCAAGGGCGGATATTCCGGAACGTCCACTAATCTCTTTGTGTATGGTGTTCCCATCATGGAGACCAACAGGCAAAATGAAGCCCTTTGGTTATTCCATTAGCTCAGAGCACTGCCCCCACCCCCTTATCTGTTCCAGTTTTCCTGGTTTTCTGCTTATCCTTCTTTCTATTCTCATTGGAACCAGCCTTTGTAGCCTGCGGGTTTGTGGTGTGCTGAGTGCTAAAGCAAAACAGATGTGTTTCTGAAATATGTCTTAATCCATCCAGGTTTTGGGGACAAAGTCATTCATCTTTGATGTGGTGGAAGAGGGATTTCCAGGCACTTCCCTGGGTAATGAGTTTGATTCAAATGATGTGGTGACAGCAGAGGTAGGCAGATTATTTCCTTGTTGTCACCTCCTTGTGGGATCCCTTGCTCTCAGGACAACACATGAGCTCAGTGCCTCAGCCCTCTTCCTCCTCCCAACCCCACACCATTTCCAGGGATCAGAGACCAAGCAGAAAGGTGCTCTGTGCTTTCTTTACACACACACACACACACACACACACACACACACACACACACACACACACTTTTAAGACTGACATTAAGGGTGACAGCCTTCCCCCACCCTCCATGAAATAGATGCATTGGGAATTATATTTTTGAGGAAGAAAATAAGGTGTAGCCAGACTCTGTGGCCCAGCCCTTTTGTGTTTTATGAGGAGTGGTTATATTTGTGCTATTTTTTTCAGTGTGTGTTCTGAACCAAACATCAAGGACACATGATTAGATAAGGGACAGTGAATTAGCAGAATTAATGGACCAGAGTATTGCAATATTCACACTCCAAATTTTGCAATATTCACATATAAAATCTCCTGAGTACAGAATAACTAATCTGCCTTTCCTTCCTCCCTCCCTCCTTCTCTCCACTTCTTCTTCCTCTCTCCCTTCTTTCCTTTAGTCCTTAGAAACTCAGGGTGCTGTTTCTAAGAGATAATTCTATCTGTTCCTCCCTGACAACTTCTTCCTTTTAAAATCACTCTGTTTCATGAACCTGTTGCTCTTCTATATCAATCAGTTAAGAGCAGAGACTAAAATGCATTTAGAGAATGCTTATCTCTGTTATATAGATAATATATTATGCATATTATTATATGGCATGGTCTCAGTGTGGCCCTGGGTAGCCCCAGGACAGGACTTTTCCAGCTCAGTCTCCATTCTAGCTGTGCTTGCCAGGAAGTTTGGCCAGTGGCAAGGCACAAGAGAAATGTTCAGGTCAGTTCCAAGGAGTTTCATTTTCCATGGACTCGCTTAGGGACACAAAAGAGTAATCCGAGGCAGGAATCAAGGCCATCTTTCTAATTGTAGATAATATCTACTATACTAAGACTATACTAAGGAAAGATGGGAAAGATGACCCTTCATCTCTCTGGCAACACTTGTCCATGTGGAACTCTGAATATCAGAGCCCTGAACATATGAAGCACAAGTGTGTCCCTCCTTAGATGCAGGTCTCCCTGCATTTGGGAGCCCACTTATTCTCTGCAGCAAGGCCTCAAGGGCTGTGATTCTTCCACACCTCCTGTGCCCTAAGCAACTGGGTCTCAGTAAAGTTGTGTTAAGAATCTTATCTTCAGGGCACCTGGGTGGCTCAGTAGGTTAAGCGGCGGACTTCGGCTCAGGTCATGATCTCGTGGTCTGTGAGTTCGAGCCCTGCGTCGAGCTCTGTGCTGACAGCTCCGAGCCTGGAGCCTGCTTCAGATTCTGTGTCTGTCTCTCTGTCCCTCCCCCATTTGCACTCTCTCTCTCTCTCTCTCTCTGCCTTTCAAAAATGAATAAATGCTAAAAAAAAAAAAAAGAATCTTATTGTCACCCTGGGCTATGACTATAGCTGCTCAGTTCAACACAAGGGAACCCAAATAGTGAAAACTACATCACAGGTTTCCATGTCAGCAAAAGAACAGCGTCTATCACACTAAATTATAACGATGCGTTGAAATTTCATTAGTTTTGTGGTGTGAGAGCTCTAAATATAATATCCTGTTTCATGTTGGTCTAGATTTAAATGCTATTACTTAAAAAAATTAAGTTAACAGGTTGAAGGGAATATTTATTTTTAAATTTTTTTTTTTTACATTTATTTATTTTTGAGAGAGAGACAGAGTGTGAGCGGGGGAGGGGCAGAGAGAGAGGGAGTCACAGAATCTGACTTGCTCAGAGCCAGGCTTTGAGCTCCAGGCTCTGAGCAAGCTGTCAGCACAGAGCACAGCTCGAACCCACGAACCATGAGATCATGACCTGAGCCGAAGTCAGAGGCGCAACAGACTGAGCCACCCAGTTGCCCCAGGAACGTTTATCTTTTTTTTTTTTTTAATTTTTTTTTTCAACGTTTTTATTTATTTTTGGGACAGAGAGAGACAGAGCATGAATTGGGGAGGGGCAGAGAGAGAGGGAGACACAGAATCGGAAACAGGCTCCAGGCTCTGAGCCATCAGCCCAGAGCCTGACGCGGGGCTCGAACTCACGGACCGCGAGATCGTGACCTGGCTGAAGTCGGACGCTTAACCGACTGCGCCACCCAGGCGCCCCAGGAACGTTTATCTTTAAGGGATTTGTGCTTCCTCCAAGTTTGAGAAATGTAGCCTTAATTAATACTGCCATCCATTTATTTTCTCTCATGCATGCTTGTCTTGCTTGCCCCACTAGATTACAAGGTTCCTGAGGGCAGACACCATGGCTCACTTGGGTTTTGAAATCCCAAAGCCACCAGACACTGTTAGTGATGCTCAAACAGTACTGATGGGTTAATGGTACTGTCTCCAGGTGCATGCTGATGTCTGGGTTTTTCCCTTTGCTCTGCGGTTGTTCAAAGACTGAGGGAGCTGTGTATGGGTGGCAGGGAGTGGGCACAAATTTCAACTCTGTTGTGTCTGTTCTTGGGTTCAAAGGGCCCCTGACCCCATAGATCCTCTATGAAACTTCCTGTAGGGCTTTGATGTGCACGCCCCTGCCATTGGATGCCTGCTGTGCACATCATGAAAGCACTAGCCAGCCTGTCCCCTGTGTCATCATCCATTCTGAGGCTCTTCGCTTGTGGCTGTGCTACTTTTATTGCTGCTGATGGCACTAATATCTCTGCATAAAGTGGTTTCTTTGTTCCCATCCCTTTATCCTTTTGTATTCCTCTACAGCAGTGCTGACCTTTTAGCTTGCATGCTTTGCCAAGCTCGAGAGGAAACCCAATCTGTCCTTCTCTTTACCTGGCAATTGCCGCTCTCTGTCATTTCTGTCCCCTTCTCCCTTCTCGCTCACATCCCTCTTTTAACTCTTCTGGCCTTTTGGTTTCATTTTCTCCCCCCTGTAGCATGTCAGGAGCTTCACTATCCAAAGAGAACAGGGGACTTAGGACACCAAGTTTGAGATTTATCAGAAACCTTGCACTGCAGAATGATGGCATGGGAGATGCGTCATGCATACATTTGTCTGAGGAAGAGACACCGGATGGAAAATGTGTATATATTGATGGACTTTTCTACTGATGCCTGCTCAATGAAAAAGACAGATGTAGAGAAAGAAAGGAGGGAGAAAGATACAGGAAGACAAGTAAAAGTGGGGATGGATGACCCAAGGCTTTTGTCTGCCTCTCTAGGAAATACAGAAGAAGGCAGTTCATCTTGTCTCGGTTCAAAATTAGAAGGAAAATGTCCAGTGCCCTGTCGAATGGAAAGTGCAGAAAATTCTATCCTATGTTTGACTTTAGGTTCCAGTGCATGGGACCGCCAAGTAGCAGAGAAGCCAGTCCCACCAGGACTCCATGAGAGCACAAGCCTTTTCTTCTGGGTTTAGAGTGAGCAAAACATATAAGAAAGTGGCCCAGAAAACATCAAAATCCTGGAGCAGATCCAGTGGCCCGTCTTCTCCAAGGGCCAAGGGGCACCAATGCCATTTCTTAAGGACCTTTTGTGGTTTTGAACGATTCTTTTAATGTTTATTTGTTTTTGAGAGACAGAGAGTGAGCGGGGGAGGGGCAGAGAGAGAGGGAGACACAGAATCGGAAACAGGCTCCAGGCTCTGAGCTGTCAGGGCTCGAACTCATGAACTGCGAGATCATGACCTGAGCCGAAGTCGGAGGCCTAACGGATTGAGCCACCCAGGCGCCCTAGGACCTTTTGTGGTTTTAGAGATAAAGTACTATTTGTTTTAGATTGACCTCAAAATTCCCCTCTCCCAGGTACAGGTGCCCCCCGCTTTTGAAAAGTTCACATTTCATCAATTTGCTTTCACCAAAGACCTGTATTAGTACCTGTTTTCACTTACTAAGAGAAATCCAAAGCGGATTTTTGCTTTCATTAAAAAAAAAAAAAAAAAAAAAAAAAAGGAAAAAAGAGAAAATAGGATTCAGGGTTGGTCTCGCAGTGAGCTGTGGTAGGGGCAGTGTGCACACCCCAGGCAGCGAGAGTGACCCCATCTAGGCCCTTCTCCAGAACCACACTCGGTGTGTCAGCAACAAGCCTTCAGAGCTTTGACCTGTGTCTGTGAGCACCATGCTTTATCTCCAGTCATTTTGTGCATCCCTCAGCAAGATGTGTCCTAAGGTGTCAGAAAAGCCTAAGAGAGGTTATTTGGGGGGTCTGGGAATGCTCAAAAATTTTTCCATATAAATTAATAGTAACTGCTTCTTGGCTTTTCACCATTTTGGCTGGTGAGAGATCTCATAGGCATGCCCTACTTTGGGGGTAAGCCGGGGAAACCCGCATTCTTTCCTGACAGGCCGCCCACCCCTCTATCCACCTCTGTGCTTACTCGCCCCTTTATCTTACTTCGGTGTGCATGTTGACTTCTCTTGTTCCTCTGTTTCTTCACCTGCTTTCCTGCCTGGCTGCTGAAGGTAGACACCGAATGTTTTGATTTTAGCTTTTACTTGGCTTTCATCTCTTCCCAGGTGCTGCTTGACCTGCTGTTATACACATGGGCTTTTTTCTTTTTTTTTTTTTTTTTTGCTGTGAACCAACTTCTCTCTAGCACAGAACTGCCTTACTAAGGGAGAGAGAGGCAGCGTGGTGAAGGATCCACTGGGACAGACGGCCAGTCCTGACACACATTGACTTGTTTCCTGAGAGTTGGCATCTAAAAAGAGCTATCCACTAAAATTACAATGAAAGAAAGTGGCCAGAGGCTGGGATTTAACCAGACCAGTTAGGCAAGAACCCAGATGCCTTGGACGCTCTGCCTCTTTCTCAGCTGGGAGCAGCACATCCGCCAAGGGCATCTGAGAATAGTGTCCACTGGGGTCAATTGCAAGTTTCATGATGACTAGACAGTGGAAGGAATAACAGTAGCGTGTAACGCCTGGGGCCAGGAATGACAAATACCCTGAAATATGCAGAAAAGGCTCACACAGCAAGAGGTGTCCCCTACAAATTTCCTTTAGTGCCCCATTAAAAAAAAAAAAAAGAGTAACAAGACTGCAGAGCCATTTTTGCACAGATTTCTTAGGCTCCAGGTAAGGTTTGCTCTGAAGACTTCAAATCCCTTTTCTGGAATTACTGATTCAGGCCTGGAATTTCTAGAGGAACCGTTGTGTGTTGTGCCCTGGGGCTATGGATATGGTGGTTAGTAAGGTGGAGAAAGTCCTTGGCCTTATGACCACGTGACCCGGTAAGAGCTACTGGCCAGGGAATGGCGTGCATGCACACCTGGTGGTGACTGATCCCACGGTTGCCTGAAAGGAGAGCTGTTCAATATGGCTGCATCTGGGAAGGTGGACAGAAAGTGAAGAGAGTTATTGAGACAGGGGAGGTAGCCTGAACCCATCTTATAAATAATGGGAAGGAGTTTAGACTTTATTAAGAGGATGATTGGAAACCACTTAAGCATTTTAAGCAAGAAAATTGGCAGTTCAGATAGCTCTGGCCACAGTCTGGTCCAAGGTGAGTTGTCCAAATCTGAATCCAGTTACCATGTCTTTTTTCCCCCTCATCCTCGAATCATTTCAATTATAAGTGATTATGCAGCAACAGCTTCCCAGAGAGTGCCACCTTTGCGTTTTGGAAGTTGTTCATTAGGCAGAGAATTTATCGATAAATATTAGCAGTATAAGATTTGTCCTGCATTTATAAACTCATATCATCTCTGGATGCCTAGGCAAGTTTATTCATGACTAACCTCTGATGCGGCTTTCTGAAGCAGCACAGAGAAAGCACGGTCCTGTTGGCATATTTCTTGTGCAAGCTTGATGTGACTATTCTTGCTGAATCTAAGAAGCCAGAGCGTTCCTCCACATTGTCTCATTTCATTCTCACAGCATGACTACAGGTAGGATGAGTAGTATTGGTATTCTGGTAGTATTGGTATTCTGGTTCTCACAGATGAGGAAATGGATCACTTCCTTAGCTATCAACTTTAATGTTCTTCCGTGAACTAGAAGAGTGACCTAATTTTGACTGAGCAATGGTTCAAGTGAAAAGTACTTCCCATTGCCATTCCTTTTGATCCCCTCAGTGTCACTTTGGGGAAGGATTTATTAACTGTGATTTTACAAAGGAGAAAACCAAGGCTCAGTGGGGTTAAGCGGCTTGACCAAGGTTCACGGAGCCCTGGAATATCCTTGGAAAACAAAAAAGAAAATGGAGATGTTTGGATAAATGGCAGATGGTCTTGTCTTTTCCCAAAAGTTGTCTTGGCTCTGTCCTGGTAATCCCTCAGGGTTTCTTTTTTATTTTTCTCCCTCTAGTCCTCTGATCTGGCCCATTATGACTCTACACTGATTTATGGTTTCTAGTCTTGAACCATGACTTCTGCCATCTACAATTTTGCTCTTTGACCAGAGTGTAGCAGGAAATAAATGCAGATCTGAATTTCAGAAACCCAGATTGTCTTCCTGACTCTGAGCTCTTCTGGGCACTTCATTCCACTTCATGGAGGCTTGCATGGTCCCATCTCTGATGCAGAGATTAACATTCTCCATCTTTACTTAAAGTATGGGGATATCTTGAAACAAACAATCATTAAGCCTTCTGAAATGCTATCTGTGTATTTATTTTGACACCACATCAGTATCCCCATGGCCTCCCACTGCTCTTACAGTTAAAACCAAAAACTATACAATGGCCTCAAAAGCTCATCTAGGTCCACACTCCTACACCTCCCCCTACCTCATTTGGTATTTTTTTTTAATTAAAAAAATTTTTTGTTGTTTTAAATTATTTTTGAGAGCGAGAAAGAGACAGAGAGAGAGAGAGAGAGAGAGAGAGAGAGAGAGAGGCAGACACAGAATCTGAAGCAGACTTCAGGCTCTGAGCTGTCAGCACAAAGCCTGACCTGGGGCTCAAACTGGTGAATCTCGAGATCATGATCTGAACCAAAGTTGGATGCTTAACTAACTGAGCCACCCAGACACTCCCCTCATTTGTTATCTTAAGGCTCTTTGTTTTCCTTACTCCATCTCAGCTGGTCTTTTTGTTGCTCAAACACCCAATCTCCCTCCTGCTATAAGAACTTTGCCTAGTCTCTTTTTTGCCTGGAAACCTCTTATCAACCCACTGGTTAACACCTCCCCATTCTCTTCTTCTCTCAATAAAGAAAGTGTTTCCTAGCCCCTAGAATAGTTCAGACTATTGTATGCTCCCAGAGTACCATGTATCCTTTCTTTATAATAGTAGTTCTAGTTACTTGCATTTTGTGTTGTGATTAATTGATTAATGTCCATCTCCTTCATTGGATTAAATGCCTCATGATCAAAACCAAGTCAGCTTTTGCACACCATTGCAATCTCAGTACCTGGCACTTAGATGCTTAATGAGCATCTGCCACAAGTTTGAATGAGTAATTTGGGTTATGTTATGGGTGACTCAGTTGCCCTTTGAATGGTTCTGATCCTGGTGACAAGGATGCCCTTCTGCTAGAATTTAACCTAATACTCTGTGAGGCTAGATACATAGCATGATCAGGTTTGATATAGATTTCTGTGTGCTGAAGGAGTCCTGAGTTGTGTCTTCATATGGAACCGTGTCTCTGTGCAGATCAGTTCAGAACTCTGCATTTCATCCCAAATATGATAGGACTCATGTTTAGCTAAGAACTCCTAAATACTGTGGGGTTCATTTATGCTTATTACAATCAGCTGGCCAATAGAAAGTGAATGTTACAGAGAAAAAACAATGCAAGGGGTGGCGGTACTATGGGGCTATAAGCCAGGTTCTAGAATCAGACTTCATCAGATAAAATACTTCTTAGTGGCATGTGACCTTGTGTAAATGTTCAATTTCCTTCTAAATCTGTTTCCTCACTTGTAAAAATAGAAATGATTATAGAAACTCCCACCTAAGATTGATAAGGCTAAAACAAAATAATATTTGAGAAATTACCTAGATAGTATAGTACTAGGCATTGGACAAAGAATTGTCCAATAAATGTTAGATCTTATAGGGGTGCCTGGGTGGCTCAGTCAGTTAAGTGTCTCACTTCAGCTCAGGTCATGATCTCCTGGTTTGTGAGTTCAAATCCCATATACGGCTCTGCACTGACAGCTCAGAGCCTGGAGCCTGCTTCGGATACTATGTCTCCTTCTCTCTCTGCCCCTCCCCTGCTCATGATCTGTCTCTCAAAAATAAATAAATGTTAAAAACATTTTTTTTAATGTTCGGTCTTATATAGTTGAGGGATTAATGCACATTATTCAATTATTAAGGAATTAATAAATATTAATTTATTGCTTTTGGCTTTCTTCCCCAAATCACAAACCCAATCTCCTTTTGCAATACATGCATTAGAAAGCCATGATTTTAGATGCCATTGAGACCTTCTTTGAAAATATGGACATAGAATCTTGAAAGATGATAAAATCTTTGACAGAATACAAGCAAATAGATTCTTTTAGGAAGGGGAAAATCCTGATGACTCCACATTCTTTTGGACGATCTTCACATGATCCTAACTATTCTTTGCCCACACTGAGAACTTTTTTATCATCACTTCTTAAAATCACAGCTCCCAGCTCCCACATCCTGTCTGGGCACTTAGGGTGACCTTCTAACCTCTGCTAAAGGAGTCAAGGCAGGCACCCTGACATTTGGAAAAATGAGGTGTGTGGTTATTTTTAGACGGACTAAAATAGCAGCAGCAGGTTTCCATTTATAGGAACTGTAAGAACCTTCTCCTATGTCTGGGACAAGGTAATGACTTCTATGAAGTAATGACTTTGCCATCATAAACTTTATCCCACTGATGATTACCTACCTCTTTAGTGGTCTCTGTATTATGCTATTTTGTCTTTTTAGTATTAAGAGAATGAGGCCCTGGTTGTTCTTCACATTTTATCATTTCTTTCTTCTTGGGCTGGAAGAAAATGAGAAGCAGGGCCAGACTACCTCTCATGACTAAATTGTTCCTGGCTAATAAAGCTGCAGGAACTGTACGTTGGGGTGTCTTCCATAAATCAGCCTTGGGGAGAATTAGGTGCTGAGAGATGAAGGAGTGATGTTTAATCATCACTTGTAGGAAACCATTAGCCGCACACCCTCATTCTGCTACTTGCCCATTCGTCATTCCCCAATCGCTAGTTCCCCCCAGCCCATTAACATTTCTCAATGACTTTCTAAATGCAGAGAAAACCACAGAAGGGGTGAAGGATGGGGGGACATTATGGAAACACACAACTGAGAGATGTCTCTGCTGCTTTACCTCCTGCTCCCTTGAATGTAAATGGACCAGTGTAAGAAGAAAATGATGGATAACTCAGCCAGCCAGATGCTGCCGTGAGAGCTGAAGAAGCTTTTGCCTCCTGTTCTGCTCTTCCCTCTGTAAAAATAAATAACCCGGTCTCCACCTAGGTATGTTTCCTTCGGCAATGTGGAAGACAGCTCTGTCTTTTCTTTGCTATGATGGACAAGGAAAGTGGGGAGGTCGAGTGGTTAGTAGAGGAGTACCAGCTTTGGGAAATTAATTGGATCTTCCCAAATGTGCTCCCCCATCCTGGAGAGAGAAAGCCACAACCGAAGGTGCTGCAAGGTCTACAAATGAGTGAAGCAGGAAGCTCAGTAAAACAGAGCTAGTTCATAGACTGAATGGATTGGCGGACACCCTTTAAAAAGTTGATCCAGAGGCGCCTGGCTGGCTCAGTCAGTTGAGCAACTGACTCTTGATTTCAGCTCAGATTTTGTGGTTCATGAGTTTAAGTCCTGCATCAGGCTCCATGCTGACAGTGTGAAGCATGCTTGGGATTCTCCTCTCTCTCTCTGTCTCTGTCTCTCTCTCTCTGTCTCTCTCTCTCTGTGTCTTTCAAAAATAAATAAACTTAAAAAATGTTGATCCAGTAGTGATGTGTGGGCAGAGCTCTGTTCAGTCATTTTCAGGAGGAAAATGTATTCTAGCTTCGTCTCCTACTCCTAGAGTATAGTTTCTGATGCTAATTGCATGTACACAAGGTGATTTAGAGGCCTTTTCCTCAGACACGTATGCCAAGTCATTCCCGCTGATTGCTTCCCTAATTAATTTTGATCATGGGTGTTAGGAACTCCTCGTTCCCATTTACTATTTTCCAGGCAAGCCCAGAAAGTCAGTAATAACAAGAATATTTCACTGAGGACTAAGTATATGACACGTACTAGAATAAGACACCTGACATACACTAAAAGAGTTGATTTCCACAACTGTACTACAAAGTAAGGATTATGGTCCTAATTTTCTTGGTGAAAAAACTGATGTTAGTGATGATTTTCCTAAGTTCATGCAGTTTAGATGGGAAAGATCCAAGTTCTTTGGGGCCTGAGAATTATGCTATTTGAAGAGCTTTTTAGGAAAGAAGTGAATACAAATTTAGCTGTAGGGCTGCAGGAAGAGTCTTTCCAAGTGAGGGGTTCTGCGGGTATAGCATCACCAGCTCCGTGGTATAGGGGTGTCCATTCATCTTGTCTTGGGAGAGGCCAATGCAATGCAGGCCCATCTGAGCTCTTAAATGCAGTGATTTTCTGCATATAGAAAAGATGAGTGTCCTAATGATTCAAATCCAAGTAATTTGAATATCCCAATAGTCTCTGGGGAGGAAATTTTGGAAAGCTTAACAGAGAGAGGAAACTAATTCTGGAGATGTCCTGGTGGCTTAGGAGTCTTTACCAGCTATCGTCAAACTGAGAGAGAAAGCTATGACTAGCTGGCCCTGGACAACTCCACAAGGGCACTAAGCCTAGTGGGAATGGACAGAAATGGGAGTCTGGAGGCCCGGGTTCCAGCTCTGGGACTGTCACTACTGAGCCCTGTGACTTTAGGGAAGTTGAATTTTGTTTCTTCAGCTGTGAGACCAGAGTTTTACTACAGCTTTGGCATTCTAAGATTCTGACTCAAAGAGCGCATTAACTTCCACACATATTTGGTGTTCCTTCTTGTTCAATGTTTATGGAAAAGTTGAGCACATTTTAAAATGAATGCATCAAAATGAGTGCAGGAGTGGAGTGAGGGGAAAGGTTATTTTGGTTAGGATGGATAGAGACAAACAGAGCACAACAACAACAACAACAAAAACACCATGGTGCTAAAAATAAAGTCCAATATCTAATCACATAAAATACAGGGTTGCATAATAATGTGTAAATGAAAAGCTAGGTTACTGAGTAGCAGAAGGTGGGAGTAATAACTGATCACATCGTGTTTGAATTTGCATTAGTGAGGTGCATTTGTGTCCCGGATCACACTCTCTTGCCTGCATTCCATTGGTAATAACAGCAACAGTTAACCGTACCAACAATAACTCTACAGATATTTATGGACTGTGAGATTTGTGGTTTATGTGTATGGACACCTAGGAGGTGGCTCGCTCAGGCAATCTCCCAAATATTTTCCCATAAGAAAAACGTTCTGAATTTGCAGAGATTCTCAAGATACATCACTAAGGACCTGTTTGACTCACAAAGTGTCTGGGTATTTCTTATCCTCAGTAAAATAGCATCAGAAAATGTTACTAATGTTGATAATTTATCCTCAACAAATTAGAAAAAAATATATACATATCTATTATGCTAATTTTAATTTGAAAAAAATGCATATGCATTTAAAGAGGATAGGGAAATAGATGAAGTGACTGGAATCCTAAGATCAGTTTCTGGGAGGTCTATAGGACTTGAGAGATTTCATCCCTGTTTCTTTATCATTATTTTCCTTCCAAGTCTATATCATTTCTTTATTGCTGGTAGAGGTGAATGCCTAATGCAACTCTCACCTTTTCCCCCCAGGATTATTGTCACTTGTCAGGAGACATATCAAAAATGAAAAGAAGTAAGGGGCAGATATTCCTAAGGGGCAGTAGGATATGAGTAGACAGAAAGGTTGGGAGAGTATGTGTGAAAGAGCTTGTGTGATGGGAAAAGGCAGAGGTAAAAGAGAAGTTGGCAGGCCTGTGTGATCTCTTTAAGGAGCAAGAAAGCAGGCTGACTTGGAAAGTTGGTCCAACTGCCTCCTCTTGAGAATATAGAGCCTTATGGTCCCTTGCTTCCCAAAATAAGCAAGGTGTTGGAAGGGAGGGAGATAAAGGGAGAAACAAGCACAATAATAAAGGCAGCTGTACGGGTGAACACAGGATGATAAGATATGAGCTGTTTATGGATACAACCATAGGTACTAAAAGTTTTAAAACATTGACAAGAGAGAAGTGCCTGGGTGGCTCAGTCAGTTAAGTGCCTGACTCTTGATTTCGGCTCAGGTCATGATTTCACGGTTCATGAATTCGAGCCATGTCAGGCTCTGCCCCTTGTCAGGCTCTGTGATGACAGAACAGAGCCCTTTTGGTCTCTCTCCCTGTCTCTCTGTACCTCCCCCTTCCCCTCAAAATAAATGGATGAACACTTAAAAACCGACAAGGTAGAAACATACTGTTGTCAGGTGGGGTTACCAGGGAGGCAAGATAGGGATGGGCTGTGAGCATTGGCTAAAGTATTTAACTGACCTTGTTCTAATGGTGTGTGTGTGTGTGTGTGTGTGTGTGTGTGTGTGTGTGTGTGTGTGTGTGTGTGTAGGAAGGATATGAGGCAGGGGCACCTGGGTGGCTCAGTCAGTTAAGCGTCTGACAGGCTCAGTTCATGATCTTTCAGTTCATGGGTTCTGCCATGCATTGGGCTCTGTGCTGAGAGCTCAGAGCCTGGAGTCTGCTTCAGATTCTCTGTCTCCCTCTCTCTCTGCCCCTCCCCTGCTCATGCTTTGTCCCTCTGTCTCTCAAAAGTAAATAAACATAAAAAAAATTTAAAAAGAAGGATGTGAGACAAACATGTAAAATGTTAACAAAGGTTAGATCTATAAAATGGGTTTATGGGCGCCTATTAAATCCTCCTTACTCTTTTGTATATTTAAGTTATTTTTATGATAAAGTTTAAAAAATAAAATTAAATCACTGTTTATAATCTATAGGAATTCTGATAGTACTGTCACAGAGTTGATCATCTAGCCTAGACTTTGCTTTCTAACATAAATTTCTTACGGTTGCTTTGCCTCAGTGACTGAGGTCATTAGGAGATCATAAATATCTAACCCATTTATGGCCATGAAGTTTTTTTTTAAGATCTTGCAGGTGAACATTAAAGTGACTTGTTAATGTTAATTTGGGCCATCTTTAAGCTGGGTCGATGTAGATTATGCAGCGAACACCTGATTCATCTCTACTCTAATGAACCTATTTCCAGACAATGATAAAGAACACCAAACTTCTGTAATCAGTTGCACCAGGATTCCTTTGATTCCCCAAGAGAGGTGGCTCCATTGCAGGTGGGAAGATGAGAAGGTGGCGGGCTGGTGTTCTTGGGAGAAACCAAAGGGATAAGAAAACTCGGCAAGATGCACAGGGTCTATCTTATGACTGGAATGAACTTGAACTGCTTCTATCCCTTATCAGGATGCAGGTGCACAGTAGGATCACATGTCTGGTTTTCCACATTTGAAGATGATACAGATCTAGAATCAGGAAAACATCTGACTTGTATTTTCCAACAGTTGGGATTCTCTACATCTAGTTCCCTTGCCTTATTCCCCTGGTGATGAATCATTTTTTTTTAATTAACAATCATTATTTTCCTAATAAGTACCAGGTGCTGTGACAGACACTGGGGACAGAGACACATTCTACCCAGATATTTTCATCAAGGTCCTCACAGGTTATTGAGAAAGAGAAGCAGGCTAGAGGCACCTGCCATCCCAACTGGTAAGCTCTGTCATTAAAGATGCTCAGTGTAGTAGAGTGGGGGCAGAAGGGTCCCTGGTAGAAACCATCCTGGGGAAAGAGTAAAAAAGATGAGGGGGAGTGTCAGTAAGGGTCTCTGCAGAGATTCTGAACTAATAGGATATATAGAAATGTATGTAAGAAGAGATTTATTATAGCAATTGGCTCATGTGATTATGGAGAATGAGAAGTCCCACCATCTGAGTCTGCAAACAGGAGACCCAGGAACACTGGTGGCATACAATTCAGTCTGAGCCCAAAGGCAAATATCTGAGGCAAGAGAAGGTGGGTGTCCTGGCCCAAGCAAAAAGAACAGACTCCCCCTTCCTCTGCCTTTTTGTTCTGTTCAAGCCCTTAAAGGATTAGATGATGCCCACTTGAGTTGGTGAGGGAGATGTTGCCTCCAATGCTAATCTCTTCCAGAAACCTTCTCATAGACACACCCAGAAATAATGTTTTACCAGCTCTCAAGGCATCCCTTAGCCCAGCTAATTTGACGTATAAAATTAACCAACACAGACAACGTATTCCACATGGTACTTACAAGGCCTTGGAGCTGAAGGGGTTGAGGTATGGTAGGAAATATCTAACTGCAGGCTGTATTCATGGCATGCTGTTGAAGTATCCTGAGTTAGAAGTATCCTATTAGATACTTAGAGGCTAGACTTCTGTTTTAAAAATAAAATCCCCCTCATAGCAGTGTACAATGTTACCTTCTTAGAGGATGAGTCTGAAGACAGAAAGATATTTGGGGCTGGGAAATAATTTACAGCGCAGGGTAGATAAAAAGTAACCAAAATTACAGGGATATGATTTGACGCTCTGCCTTCATGGTATTTTCAGTAGATTGAGCTAGAGTCTCCAGGCTGTTTGAAAGAAAGGAAGAGCTGCGCCCAACTTAGTGGCAATTATTTGCCTTAAAAAGTACTTTTAGCTCTCTACCACCAAGGTTTGTCATATCTCACAATGAAACAACAATAACAACAACCAACACTTATTGAGTTTTTCCTGTGTGTCGGGTATTGATCTCAAAGTTTGTGTATATTCACTGAACTCCCACAACAACCCAGTGAGATAGGTTGTTTAGTTGCTCATTTTACAGATAAAGCACAGAGAGGTTAAGTACTTTGCATAGGGTCACACAGCTAACCAGTGAGTGCAGCCAGGAGTCAAACCCTGGGTGTTCTGGCAACAGAGTCTGTACTTTTACGCCCACGCTATACCACATCCTGGACTAAAACCATTTCATGTTTCCATTTAGAAAGCCATTCCCCTGTTTTTGCTTATTTTATTGTTTACATATTTATAATTTGTTTTCTTTAGACACGATGCTAGTCTTTTTGTAAAGAGGGTATAACTTGAGGATTTTATAACTCTGTGGCCTAGACAAGTTAATAATTGATACTTTCATGAAGCTCATTGATAATGAAATTATTTCATTCAACATTTGTATTTCATCCTAGACCCATCAATTATAAGAGATACAAAATTTATATGAAAAGATAGATGGTCATATAAAATTGTTTCTAATATAGGAGGACAAGTCATAGTGATTTATATTTCAGTGAAGAGATTCCCTTATTCATCTATCCATCCATTCATTTGTCAAATATTTATTGAGTGTTAATTATATCCTGGATGCTGGATATAAAGTCAAAAAGACATGGTCCTAACCCTCAAAGATCTCTCAGTCATTTGGGCCTAATCGAATTCCTACTTCTGCTGTCTATAACTGGGAGAGACAGGGAATCAAGAAGCCTGGAGAGCAGAAGTTCTCTTTTCTTTAGTTAAACCAAGATTATGAAATGAAATGATTAGAGATGATAAGAAAATTTTTTAAGAAAAAAAATCTGTTTTTTTTTTTTAAAGAAAAATCTTGGCAAAGAATCTCAACACGCTCGCACACACACACACACACACACACACACACACACACACACACACCTCTGCCCAGAGAATCTACAAAATAATCTACCTGGCCACTTTTAAAAATCTGGCTGGGTGGAGTCAAGGGAAGAATTTTAGATTTGACAAGGACTCAGGGGAAGTTAGTAACAAGGGTCCCATTAACATTTAAATAGAAAATTTATGTTGTATTAAATAGTAACCTTGTTTAAGAATGAATGACAAAGTATCTAGTTGTATCTAATGCTTATTTCCTTTTACCTATTGTTGAAAGAAGTATCAATATTTTTAAAACATAATTAGGGGTATAAGTGAAGTTCAGATTTTGACATATTTTTCTAAGGAATGAAGTTCCACACAGAGATGAGTCTAAAAATCTGTCCCCCCACCCTCCCCGAATTAAACTGTGGTCATCACGTGTAGCAGTGATACAGGCATTCTGGTGATGCATCTGTGCAAAGCAGGGACAGGCTAATTGGTCTTTGGTGCCATTATAAATTAGTCTAAAATAAGTAAAGTTAAGCTAGGGAAAGATAGCTGTTTTCCTCTCTTTGCTTTTTTGTGTTCTTCTTACTATAAGAACTTTAACATGCCTTTTATTGTTATTAGATCCCCTAGTAATAAATGCTGAGGAGATTTGTTTACTCAAAGCATGGTTTTAATTTCAGGAGATAGCAAATATTCCAGAGGCAAACAGACACAGAATCCCATATCTTTTTTTGTTCATAATTGTTTTTAATGCTTATTTATATTTGAGAGAGAAACAGAGAGAGAGACAAAGTACGAGCGGGGGAGGGGCAGAGAGAGAGGGAGATAGAGAATCTGAAGCAGACTCTAAGCTCTGAGCTGTCAGCACAGAGCTGGATGCAGGGCACAAACCCACAGACCTCGAGATCATGAGCTGAGCAGAAGTCAGATGCTTAACTGAGTCACCCAGGCCCTCCCAGAATCCCATATCTTAAACTGAGGAAAGGAAATAACATTTATTGGGCTTCAAACAGTTTTTAATTCATTATCTCACTTGACCTACAGCTCTCAACAACTTGTCATGGATTTATTAATATTCCTATTTTGTAGTTGAGAAAACTGAGCCTTGCTTCTGAGGCTTTTCTCAAGATCACACAGGACATCAGAGTTTTTTTTTTTTTTTACAGTACACAGAGTTGTTTTTGTTTTTGTTTTTTTACTGTTTATTTATTTTTGAGAGGGAGAGAGACAGTGTAAGCAGGGGAGGGGCAGAGAGAGAGGGAGACATAGGATCCGAAGCAGGCTCCAGGCTCTGAGCTGTCAGCAGAGCCCGACATGGGGCTTGAACCCACGAACTGTGAGATCATGACTTGAGCCCCAGTTGCTCAACTGACTGAGCCACCCAGACACCCCCAGAGGTTTTTCTTTTTCTTTTCCTTTATTTATTTTGAAAGAGAGAGAGAGTGAGCATGTGCAGGAGAGGGGCAGAGAGAGAGAGGGAGAGAGAAAAAAAAAAAAAACCCGAAGCAGCTTCTATGCTATTAGCACAGAGCCCGATGAGGGGCTCGAACTCACAAACCATGAGATCATGACCTGAGCCAAAATCCAGAGTTGGTGTTTAACCACCCAGGGGCTGAGCCACCTAGCAGCTCCAATACAGAGAGGTTTCAAAGTCAGATTTTCTGATGCCGTGGCTGTTGCTATTTCTTCTTGAAATTCTTACTGTAACACATGCCACTGTCCCTCTGGTGACATAAGATGCGATGTTGAGAATTCAGGAAAACTTGTATTTTCTTCAAATGAAAGATTTTGCAGAACTTGTCCCAAGGGTAGAGAAGATACAGACCTCTCCTTCCCTCACCAGATAATATTTGCTTATATTCTAGAGTAAAAAAAATGGGATTTATTCCTCCCTCACCCACCCTATCTTTCTGTCTCCTTCTCTCCCCTTCTCTCTCCTTCTCTCTCTCTCTCTCTCTCTCTCTCTCTCTCTCTCTCTCTCTCTCTCTCTCTCCTCTGCCTCTGTCTCCCTCCGTTTGAGGACGGGAAGCCCACTAGCAGCTCTCTGTCCACGTCTTTCCCCTGTAACACACTTGGAGCAGGTGCAGGAACCATGAAGCCCTCACCGGATCTGGGGAATGGGCACTGGGAACTGACGTAACTAACACGCTGTTCTGAATCTGCTTTGGTTGTAAGTAATACACTGTCTTTATCTCTGACCCAGACATCTCTTGTTATCTGGCAGGTAGGTTACAATCTCAGACCCTTCACAGTGTCTGACAGGATACCACGTTTTAAATGTTTAATCTCTTCAGCCAGCAGCTTTTTTTTTTTATTTTTTCTTTCAAAGAGCACTCATTGCTGCTGAGAGATTCCTCTAAGCTCTTGGGACACAGCAGCAAATTACATGCAAGAGGCCCCTGACTTGATGGGGCTTATCATTGCAGGGGATGAAAAAACAAGGAAACAAGTCAAAAAGCTAATTTTTATCTGCATATAATTTCAATGAAGCAAATCTTAGCAGGGCAGCATGGTAGAGAGTTGACTTGATGTGCAGCAGAGGCCAGTTTAGACAGGTGGTCAGACACGGCCTCTCTGGATGGGTCACATAATGAAGATAGGACTGTGGTTCTTACATGGGGTTGATTTTGTCACCCCACCCCACCCCAGAGGGCATTTGCAGCGTCTGGATGCATTTGATTGTCATGACCAGAGGGAGGCGGGATTACTACCAGCGTGTACTGGGCAGAGGCCAAGGATGCTGCTAGGCCCCTACAATTCACAAGACTCTCACAACAGGGAATTATCCGATCCAAAATGTCAATAGTGCTGAGATTTAGAGACTCCGCCATAGGGTATAATAGGACTGCATCCCAAGTAAGAAATACACTGAGATTGCACAGGGGGAGGGGTTAATAACTCACTGGAGAATGTCAGGGTTGCTCACAGAGGCTGAACTGAAGAACTGAGCCTTGAGCTGAATCTTAAGGGATGACGAACGGTTTTCTGAGTCAATGTGGTGGCAGTGTGTTTAGTAAGCTCTCTCAAGGGCTGGGACACATGGCACTCTTTTCCTGCCAGAGCACTTCCCGACCCCCAAGAATACAGAGGGACCACATTGAGGTAGGACATATAATGAGTTGGGATAAGTCGAGGGATCTGTTCTCTCCTGAAACCTTTGAATGCACCTGGTTGTACGTGCACTGTGGGCATATGTTTGTGCAAAGCAATAATGTTACCGGCCACGTTCAATCACCCCTGTTAGGAACAGGGGGGCAGACTGGCTAGCTCTTAGCAAACCTGTTTTCTGTTCCGCTTGGACACGCAGCTAAATTATCTATTTCAACCACATTCTCTGGTAGCTGTAGCCATATGACTGAGCGCGGCCGTGGACAGTGGGCAGGAGTGAGCTCTCCACCTCCAGGCTCGTCCCATAGAGCCTCCCACACAGGCCTTGTTCTCTTCCACCCCCCACCCCCACCAGCTGGGAGCAGAGGACTGTCACGTCCTGAAGATGGAGTGTCACAGATGGAAGGAGGCCGGACTCTGAATTACTGTATGAATGACCATGCACTGCACTTCACTTGAGCAAAAAACTAAATTTGTATGGTATTAAGCCACTGGGATTTCAGGGTTTATCTGTTATAATAGAAGGGCTACCATAATTAATCCGGGAGTGCCAGGTACTTGAGGTATGTTATCCCTAATCCTTTCAGTGACCTTGCAATACAGGTGTTATTTTCCATATTTAAACATGAGGACAAAGGGCCCCAAGTGATTAAGTACCATAAGCCAGTAAGTGGAGAGAATCAGGAGCCAAAATGCATGCTGTTTTTAATATGCTAAACAGCTCTGCACTTTTCCTCCACCCAAGCTAGTTTTGAATGACTCTGGATAACTTTCTCCAGGAAGAGTTTCTCTGCACAGATTTGCATCCTTCTCTTTTCCTCTGGTTGGGGGAGGAACAAATAGCTTTCTTCCCACTTTCCATGCCTGGTTTAGTATATCAATGCAGCCTTCTCATTGCTTAAAATATTTGACCCAGGATAAGAGGTGATGTAGTAGTTAAATAGAAAGTGCTCTTAGAGGCACCTGGGTGGTTCAGTTGGTTGAGCGTCCGACTTCGGCTCAGGTCATGACCTCACAGCTCATGAGTTCGAGCCCTGCATCGGGCTCTGTGCTGATAGCTCAGAGCCTGGAGCCTGCTTTGGATTCTGTGTCTCCCTCTCTTTCTCCCCCTAACCCACTCGCATTCTGTCTCTGTATCTCTCTAAAATAAATAAACATTAAAAAAAGAAAGAAAGAAAGAGCTCTTGCAGGAGTTGAATGCTGCTTGTCAGACACTCACAGATGGATGAAAACAAAACCTTCACAAATGGGGTTGCTTGTAAGTTTCCTTATTTTTTTTTTCTTCAATGAACTGAGAATACACATGAAGCAAAGAACCTTCTGCTTCTCTCGGCTGCTGGAAGTTGCATTTTATTTCCCAGTCAGAGAGTTTATTGGTCCCCAAGGCTGCTGGAAGGGGAAGTTACCAGTAGCCAAACAGAGTCATTAAAGGAAACGGATGCTCACATGTAGCAGCACTGGGAGATCCTAGCAGCTCTCCTGGAGACACGGCTGAGGTGGGCAGCTTGGAGATCTTTGATTGCTACATCTGAAAAACAAAAGGAAGACTGGTGTGGGTGGGTCTTAAAGTGTGAGCCATAAGGCTGGGGCTTGGGTGTTTAGTCTGTCCAGCACCTCTTTGGGAAGCCACCTCTCCTCCAGTTTCAGGCGTTGAAATAAAGTTGTGGCTGAGTACCACCTTCAGATTGAGAATCTGATGCAGACTTGACCCATTATTTCTATCTGTCCCCATCCCACTACGTCCCCAGCCCCAGTGACTGCTATGGGTATGGCCATATTCCCTACGTAGGACCAGTAGGAGTTATCTCTAGAATGTTTCTGATATGCCCCTGGGAAAGATCTCTCTGATTACGGACAGTGGGGTGTCAGGGACATTCCTTAAGAAGAGCCTGTTTGAGAATGCAGCCTCACAGAAGAAAGCAATTTTAGAGGATTGAAAAAGAACACAAAAAAGTAAAACACATCCAGATAATGTTGTTTAGCCCTAGATATAGTCATAAATAAAGTCAACCAAATGCTTTAAGCTTTCAGTTTTAGGAGCCATATATTCCTGGGTTCTGTCTAAATTAATTTGAGTCTGACTATTCTCATTTGCAATCCAAAGGAACGCACATCCTGCAGGTTCTTCTGGGCCAGCATAAAGATTTGGACCTCTTCCCCAGCAACGATGAGGGTCACTGAAAGATTTGAGCAAGACAGAGACAAGTTCAAGTTTGTGCTTCAAAGAGATGGCTCTAGCTGCATTGTGGAGAGCATAGTTCAGAGGGCCAGAAATGATGTGGGTGGACTCCCTAGGAGGGGATTTTGGTAATCTAGATAAGAGAGGTTAGTGGAATGGATTTGAGCTCAGCATGGAGACACTCACACAGGTGAAAGAGCTTTTTAGGGTGTAAGTCGGCGGGGGGGAGAGAATTGTTAAAGACCACTCCTAAATTTCTGGTTCAGGAAATGTTGGAGCTGGAGAGTCGTTCAAGGAAAAATAGAGCCACCTGTAAGAATAACAAATTTGGAAGGAGTGGAGAGATCATGAGTTTCACTTTTGAATGTATGATATTTGGGCTGTTTTTGCTACATTCATATGGAAGTTTCAATCAGGCTGCTGGAAAGTGGGGCCTGAGTTTCAGAGAAGAGCTCCGGATAGGATGCATATACATTTGCGAGTCATTTGTGCACTGATGGTAATTTAATTTGCTTCTGTAAGATCATGGAGTAAAGGGTTAAGAGTGAGCAGAGATGTCTGGGGCTGGGCCTTGGGTATTCATCAGGTCCAAGATTTAATAGCTAAGCAGAAAAGAGTGAGTCTGCAATTGAAGACAGAGGAAGGACAACAAGAGAGGCAGGAGGAAATGAAGGAGGCCACCATGTCAACCAAGGCAGGAGAAATATGCTTGAGGATGTTGTGGTCAGCATTGTTGATTGCTGCTGACAGGTTTAATAAGCTGAGAACTGAAAACAACTAATCAAATTTAGCAACACACGTGCCATTGGTGACCTTGCTTCAATGTTGTGATCAGAGCACAAGTCAGATGGAGTGGGTGGAGGAGGGGGTGAGGAGGAAGGAAATGCAGATGAGTTCTCATAAACTACACTTTCAGGCCAGTAACCCCTTCGCATGCAAAACCGAACCAGCAGCAGCTAGATGCAGGCTTGCCAAATTGAAGTTTGGGGCAAGATTTGCCTGGATTTCTCAGAGCACATTTATGTTTGGCTCTTGGTCCACCATTCAGTTACGTTTATGTTCATGCGACAGTCATTCAATATGTACCCTTTGTCAGGTTCTGAGTTGTATAGAGTTGTATAGAGTTGTATACAACTCTATACATAGAGTATATGTATACATAGTTGTATGTATAGAGTTGAACAAGACCTTGTACTTGGCTTTGGAGAAATGATCATCTGGATGGGGTGATAGACTGGCCAAAACAGTGTGCTAGGTCAACATGGTAGTGCAGTGAAGGAATCCGGAGGAAATGTTTCTGAGAGGAACAGCAGAGGCCTCAGATGATAGCTAAACCAAGTCTAGAAGGATACCAAGTCTTGCTGGATTTACCTCTGTAGAAATAAAACTGTTCCACACATGGAGCCAATCCATTAAAAAAATGGACTACGTCAACACCATTAGCCTTCATGCACCTAATGGAATAAATGTACAGAAAACTAGAAGTCAGTTTACACACTGGTGATGTGGTCGAACCAGCACTAGTTGGCTCTGCATCCCCTGAAAAGGGAAAAGGCAGAGCTGTTGGGTGTATATCAAAAAGAATCTCTCCTAGACTTCTTAGCTCCATGGGGTTTCAGAATGAAATATATCAGCTCCACAGGGAAGCCTCTGACAGATGGGAACCTATTTAACAAGCCATGGAAAATGAATAGGTTGGCTCCGAGAGGGACCACACAGTCATGGAAATCTATTCTCAGAGATGTGGGTGTTGGTGGGACCCAATGACCCACATTCAGGAATATTTGTCTATTAATTAGGGCAGGTGGTTCCATCCCAGAAGGCTTTGCCTAGCAACTGTAACCAAGATCATCTGCAAGTCAGCCCTGTGAAAGAGCTCTAAGTGTGGGAAATCTAAGTGGCATGAACAGAAGCAAGAGGTCTCTGACCCTGAGCCCAATGCTCTATCTCTGGTCCCTATTTCCCTTACCTCAGTGAGTAATTTCTGACAGCCCGACAGATTCCCCCAAACAAAATCACCCTTCACCCCACAAACTTGAACTCTGTATGACCTTTTCATCTGGCACAGGAATACTGGTGATGGATGGCTGCAAATAAGGATATGAAAACAGTGTCTGAATGTCAGTACAGGATGGTTGGGACATGGAATAGATAAGCTGTTCTGCATACACTCTTGGCTTGTCTTTTGTTTCATTCAATTCATTCATTGAACAAATATTTATTTAGCATTTTTCATGGACTGGGGGTACAATAGTGCACATGACAAAGGACATCAACCAGATTACTTTAGTGCAGAGGGATAATTGCCATTATAGGGAGGCTTAGGTTCAGGGAGCCGTAAGTGTAGGGAACCCGGGGAAAAGGTAGGTAACCTAATATTTGAAGAGTTGTGGAAAGCTGGCAGGGGGACCTTAAGATTTATGTTGAGGAGAAAGGAAGGGATGGAGTTGTATGAAGTGATGATACGTATCAAGAATCAGGAGACATGAGTGAGGCATATTTGTTGAATGACTAAAGGCTTGAGATTTGGAGGGCCAAGACAGAAGTATGAGAAATGAGATGTAGAAGTAAGGAGGGGCTAGATCAGATAGCATCTCCAATCCCATGCTAAAGAGTTCTAATGCTATCCTCTAGGTAACCACACAGTGGTTTCTACTGGAAAGGAGGTATGCTCATGTTTGTACTTTGGAGACTATTCATTAATTCACTCATATTCAGAAAATACTTTATAAGCCTCTGTTATATGCCAGACACTGTGCTGAGCACTGGAAATACAGTGGTGTTCCAAGCAGGCAGAATCCCTACCCTTGTAGAGCTTATAAGTGAAACAGACATTAAACAGATGATTTAGGGGCACCTGGGTGGCTCAGCTGGTTAGGCGTCTGACTCTTGATCTCAGCTCAGGTCTTGATCCCAGCGTGATGAGTCCAAGCCCCCTGTTGGGCTCCACGCTGGGCATGAAGCCTGCTAAAAATAAAAAGAATTTAAAAGGTCTGTTGGATATCAGTGTGGAACATGGAAAGAAGGTGGCTTGGGACAGTGGGGCCACTTCGAGCCTTGTGGCAGCAAACCAGATGGAAGATGGTAGTAACGTACACCAAGGCAGAGGGCTAGGATGAATAAAATGATTCCAGGGATGGAATAGAGGTAGAGGCCATAGGACACTATCATCAAATATATGAAGAAAGGTGAAAAAGGCAAATGGGACCATCTGGTGACCATAAACATCTCTTAATGAAATGACATGGTAGGGCTCAGTCTGCTCTACGAAGAAAAAGGAACCCACTCAAACTTTGCAAATCAGTTGGCGCATCCCCGAATTAAATCCTTGCGTGGTGAGGGACGATGTACAAAGCTAAGGGTGCACTGTCAATACCTTGTACCCTCAGTGGAAGATCACTGAGCAGCTAGCATGAAAAAGGCTTAGAACAGGGAAATATACAAAAGTCTATTCAAATTTCATTATCTGAGCCTTTTTGTGGGCCAGAGCTCTTACAAGTTGCAGATGCTTCTTATATTTTTAACTCATTCTGGGAGATCTCCCCCCAAGATATTGCTGTATTTTATATTAAAATGTTAAAAATATTTCCAACAAAAATGTGCAGAAAAGAATGTGACACCTGTGTAGCCATCACTAATATTTTACTTATTTTTTACTAATTTTTTAACTTTTTTTAATGTTTATTATTTTTGAGAGAGAGAGAGACAGAGACGGAGAGAGAGCAAGCAGGGAAGAGGCAGAGAGAGGGAGACACAGAGTCGGAAGCAGAGAGCTCTCAGCACAGAGCCTGATGTGGGGCTCGAACTCAGACTGCAAGATCATGACCTGAGCCATAATCGGCCGCCCAACTGACTGAACCACCCAGGTGCCCCCATCACTAATATTTTAAAGAGTGAACTTCATATCATATTTGCTTCAGGAATTTTACTGAAGAAATTAAAATATAGTCAAATTATTGTTGCTCTCTCTTCATCATCCTGAACATCTCAGAGGAAACTATAAATGCAAGTCATTGCAAATGCTTCTACCTTTGGTGGACATATATGTATCCACAAACAACTCAGCATTTTTTATTTAAAACTCAGAAATCGTGTCACACCTGATCATTTTCCATCTTGGTTTCATTAAAAACGTTGCTCTTGAGACATCCCCCTGTCGATAAAAGTGGATTTGTTTCATACATTCTGTAGTTGTATATATCCCCTTGTGTAGATAATCAAGAGTTTATAGATCTCTTTCCCTTACTGAGAGGTAGTAACTTTCTCCCTCATTCTTTCCTGGCATAAACCTTTCTCTGTCTTAGCTATTGTAGCTATCTGTATCCTCATCAAAACCTGGTGATATCCACGTAGATACTTCTGGACAGTCTGGAAGTGAAGTTACATCTCGCTTATTGTTTTAATATCAATTTTTCTGACTATGAGTGAGGTTGAGGTTTTTTTCTCATGTTTTATTGACTATTTGTGGTTCTTTTGCTATCAGTCACTCATCAATAGGCTTTGTCCATTTTTCTATTTCTTTTTTTTCTCTTGAGAATATTTTTTTATATTTTAGTTAATATACAGTGCAATATTGGTTTCAGAAGTAGAATTCAGTGATTTATCACTTACATACAACACTCAGTGCTCATCACAAGTGCCCTCCTTAATACCCATCACCCATCTAGCCCATCCCCCACCCACTTCCCTCAGTTTGTTCTCTATCATTAAGATTCTCTTGTGTTTTTTTCCCTTCTCTTTCCTCCCCCTTCCCATATGTTCATCTGTTTTGTTTCTTAAATTCCACAAAGGAGTGAGATAATATGATATTTGTCTTTCTCTGATTGACTTATATCAGTTAGCATAGTACATTATAGCTCCATCCACATTGTTGCAAATGGCAAGATTGTCATTCTTATTGATGGCTGAGTAATATTCCACTGTATGTATGTATGTATGTATGTGATTATATATATATGTAATTATATAATACATATATATAATATATAATAATACATATATATAATATGTATTATATAATATATATGTATGTATACTTATATACTTATATATATACTTACTTATATACTATACATGTGTGTGTGTGTGTATCCATTCATCGGTATCCATTCATCGGTAGATGGACATTTGGGCTCTATCCATAGTTTGACTATTGTTAATAATGCTGTCATAAACATGGGTTCACATACCCCTTGGAATCTGTATTTTTGTATCCTTTGGGTAAATGCCTACTACTGCAATTGCTGGATCATAGGCTAATTCTATTTTTAGTTTTTTGAGGAAACTCCATACTGTTCTCCAGAGTGGTTGCACCATCTTGCACTCCCACTACCAGTGCAAGAGGTTTTCCCCTTTCTCCACATCCTTGCCAACACCTGTTGTTTCCTGAGTTGTTAATTTTGGCCATTCTGATAGGTATGAGGTGGTATCTCATCATCGTTTTGATTTGTATTTCCCTGATGAGTGATGTTGAGCATCATTTCACGTGTCTGTTAGCCATCTGGATGTCTTCTTTGGGAAAGTGTCTATTCACATCTTCTGCCCATTTCTTAACTGGGTTGTTTGTTTTTTTGGGTGTTGAGTTTGAGAAGTTCTTTACAGATTTTGGATAATAACCCTTTATCAGATATGCCATTTGCAAATATCTTCTCCCATTCTGTAGTCTGCCTTTTAGTTTTGTTGATTGTTTCCTTCACTGTGCAGAAGCTTTTTATCTTGGTGAGGTCCCAACAACTCATGTTTGCTTTAATTTCCCTTGCCTCTGGAGACGTGTCTAGTAAGAAGTTGCTGCAGCCAATGTCAAAGAGGTTGCTATCTGTGTTTTCCACTAGGATATTGATGGTTTTCTGTCTTACATTCAAGTCTTTCATTCATTTTGAATTATTTTTGTGTACGGTGTAAGAAAGTGGTCCAGGTTCATTCTTCTGCATGTCCCTGTCCAGTTTTCCCAGCACTAGTTTTCCCAGCATTTCTTGAAGAGACTGGTTTTTTTTTCCCCATTGGATATTCTTTCCTGCTTTGTTGAAGATGAGTTGACCATATAATTGTGGGTCCATTTCTGGGTTTTCTGTTCTGTTGCATTGATCTATGTGTCTGTTTTTGTGCCAGTACCATACTGTCTTGATGGCTATAGCTTTGTAGTACAGCTTGAAATCTGGAATCGTGATGCTTCCAGTTTTGTTTTTCTTTTTCAGGATTGCTTTGGCTATTTGGGGTCTCAACAAATTAGAGATAGATGGAACATACCTCATCATCATAAAGGTGCCTGGATGGCTTAGTCGGTTAAGCATCCGACTTTGGCTCAGATCATGATCTCACGGTTTGTGGGTTCGAGCCCCGTGTCCAGCTCTGTGCTGACAGCTCGGAGCCTGGACCCTGCTTCTGCTTCGGACTCTGTGTCTCCCTCTCTCTCTGCTCTTCCCCCACTCACGCTCTGTCTCTCTCTCTCTCTCAAAAATAAATAAACATAATTTTTTTCAACGTTTTTTTTGTTTTTTTTTTTTGTTTTTTTTTTTATTTATTTTTGGGACAGAGACAGACAGAGCATGAACGGGGGAGGGGCAGAGAGAGAGGGAGACACAGAATCGGAAACAGGCTCCAGGCTCCGAGCCATCAGCCCAGAGCCTGACGCGGGGCTCGAACTCACGGACCGCGAGATCGTGACCTGGCTGAAGTCGGACGCTCAACCGACTGCGCCACCCGGGCGCCCCTAAACATAATTTTTTTAAAAAAAGACCATACACAAAAGACTCAAAGCTAATATCAACCTCAATGGGGAAAAACTGACACCCTTCCCTTATGGTCAGGAACAAGACAAGGATGTCTACTCTCACCATTACTATTTAATATAATACTGGAAGTCTTACCCTCAGCAATCATACAACAGAAAGAAATAAAAGGCATACAAATTGGCAAGGAAGAAGTAAAACTTTCACTATTTGCAGATACTCTATATAGAAGACTCCACCAAAAATTTGCAAGAACTAATACATAAATTTAGCAAAGTAACGATATAAAACCAATGTGCAGAAGAAATCTGTTGCATCTCTCTACACCAATAATGAAGCAGCAGAAAAATAAATCAAGGGATCTATCCCATTTACAACTGCACCCATAACAATAAGATACCTAGGAATAAACCTAACTAAAGAGGTAAAAGATCTGTACTCTGAAAGTTATGGAAGATATTAAAGAGGACATAAAGAAATGGGAAAATATTTCATGTTCACAGATTAGAAGAACAAATATTGTTAATTTTTTAATGTTTTATTTTATATTTGAGAGAGAGAGAGAGCATGGGCATGGGAGGGACAGAGAGACAGAGACAGAATCTGACACAGGCTCCAGGCTCTGAGCTGTCAGCACAGAGCTGGATGCAGGGCTCAAGCCCACATCACAGAGCCTGATGCAGTGAGATCATGACCTGAGCCCAATTTGGACGCTCAACAGACTGAGCCACCCAAGTGCCCAAGAACAAATATTGTTAAAATGTCTATAGTTCCCAAAGCAACCTACACATCTAATGCAATCCCTATGAAAATACCACCAGCATTCTTTGCAGAGTT
Organism: Lynx rufus; assembly: GCF_022079265.1. Taxonomy (NCBI): domain Eukaryota; kingdom Metazoa; phylum Chordata; class Mammalia; order Carnivora; family Felidae; genus Lynx; species Lynx rufus. Next base: position 20,008,679 of record NW_025814836.1, read on the forward strand.
AGATCAAGCAATCCTAAAACTTGTATGGAACCACACACACACACACACAAAACCCTGCACAGCCAAGGCAATCCTTGCTTTTTGTTTCTATTTGTCCATTGTTTCTATTTGTTTCTGTATTCTGTTAAATTTGTTTTCTGATTGATTTGTAGGTATGTTCTATGTCATGTGTACTTGGTCCTTTTTTGGTTCAGGGGTTGCAATAATCTTCATCCAGTCTGTGACTTTTTCTTTCATTTTTCTGGTATTTTTTTTCCTTTATGGCAAAATTTGTTTTGTGTTTTGTTTGTTTGATTTAACATGCATTTTAAGTATAAATTTTCTCGTTTAAATTTTTTTTCCTTTGTACCACTTGATAAAGTTTTTCCTAATCCAACACAATAAAGCTTTTTTTCTCAGTTTTTTTTTTTTAAATGTTTTATGGGATTTCCTCTCATAATTTAGTGGCTCAGTCGGTTAAGCATCTGGCTCTTGATTTCAGCTCAGGTCATGATCTCATGGTTTGTGAGTTCGAGCCCCACATCAGGCTCCACGCTGTTAGTACGGAGCCTGCTTGGGATTCTCTCTCTCTCTCCCTCTCTCTCTGCCCCTCCCCTGCTCTCTCTCCCTTTCTCAAAATAAATTAAACAAAATTTTTAAAATAATAATTTTATCCATTTGAAATTTATTTTTACATATAGGCAGGTGTATGTTCTCATTTTGTCTTTTTCCTTATGGGCAGTCAATTAATAGTCTTAAGTACCATCACCAAAGTCTCTATGATGTCACCTCTGTCCCACAAACTCTTATATCCACAAAGTCTATTTCTTTGTTCTATTCCCTTGGACTGTTTATTCCTGCACAGTGTACCACCTGATTAAAATATTAACATTTTAATTAATATTACTTTTGTTAATAATATTTATAATTATTTGTAGATTAAACATATGTATTTATATTAAAATAAAATATTCCTTTTTTTTTGAAATTTATTGTCAAATTGGTTTCCATACAACACCCAGTGCTCATCCCAAAAGGTGCCCTCCTCAATACCCATCACCCACCCTCCCCTCCCTCCCACTCCCCATCAGCCCTCAGCTTGTTCTCAGTTTTTAAGAGTCTCTTATGCTTTGGCTCTCTCCCACTCTAACCTCTTTTTTTTTTTTCCTTCCCCTCCCCCATGGGTTTCTGTTAAGTTTCTCAGGATCCACATAAGAGTGAAAACATATGGTATCTGTCTTTCTCTGTATGGCTTATTTCACGTAGTATAACACTCTCCAGTTCCATCCACGTTGCTACAAAGGGCCATATTTCATTCTTTCTCATTGCCACATAGTACTCCATTGTGTATATAAACCACAATTTCTTTATCCATTCATCAGTTGATGGACATTTAGGCTCTTTCCATAATTTGGCTATTGTTGAGAGTGCTGCTATAAACATTGGGGTACAAGTGCCCCTATGCGTCAGTACTCCTGTATCCCTTGGGTAAATTCCTAGCAGTGCTACTGCTGGGTCATAGGGAACCTCCACACTGTTTCCCAGAGTGGCTGCACCAATTTGCATTCCCACCAACTGTGCAAGAGGGTTCCCGTTTCTCCACATCCTCTCCAGCATCTATAGTCTCCTGATTTGTTCATTTTGGCCACTCTGACTGGCGTGAGGTGATATCTGAGTGTGGTTTTGATTTGTATTTCCCCGATGAGGAGCAATGTTGAGCATCCTTTCATGTGCCTGCTGGCCATCCGGATGTCTTCTTTAGAGAAGTGTCTATTCATGTTTTCTGCCCATTTCTTCACTGGATTATTTGTTTTTAAAAATAAAATATTCCTAATACAGACCCATACTTTTCCTGTGCATCATCCTCCTTCCTCCTACTCATCCAAGTTGCCTCTCCCATGTATATTTTTTCTTTTTTCAAGATTATCTTAGCCATTATGTAATATTCAGTTTTCATAGGAATTTTACAATCTGTCAAAAAGTTCACAAGAAGTTCTATTAGACTGGAATCACACTGAATTTGCAGATTAGTTTTGGGACAGCTGGAATCTTTATGATATTGATAACTGCCATCTATGTTAAACATATCTGTTTCCATTTATTGGGCTTCCTTTTAGTCTCTCTGTAAAATTCTACATTCTGGCCATAAAGGTTTGGTACATTAAAGTTTTTATTTGGAATATATTTTGTCTTGAAAATAAGTCCTCAATTGCATTTGACAACAACCATGTTGCCTCTTCTCTGTTTCTTTTCTTTTAGTTTTTATTGATGTATCACATAGATGTAGATAAGTGAACAAATTATGACTGGAAGGCTTGATTACAAAGTGGTCATGATCAAGAAACTGTCACCCAGATCCTGAAAGAGAACATGAGCTTTCCAGTAGTCCCCTTGGGTCCCCTCTGAGTCATTGCTCTCCCTAGAGACCTTTCATTAGGCTTATTATCAAACACCATAGAATAGCTTGCCTTTAAAAAAAGTTATATAAGTAGGATCATATACTATGCATTCTTTGGGGTTTGACTTTTTTGTTGTTTTTACTCAACATAGGATTTTTAGAATTCATCCATATTTTTGCATAAAGTTGTAGCTTATTTTCATTTCATTTATTTTCATTTAATCATTTTTAATATTTTTATTCATTTTCATTACTGCATAATGTTCTATTGAGTGAATACTATTTATACATGAATTTACATATTGAATCTTTGGTGGACATTTTGGTAGTTCCTAGCAGGGCGCCATTATGAAAACTGTTGCTATGAACATTATTGTATTTGTCTTTCAATGAATGTATGCATGCAATTATTTGGATATAAATTTGGTGTGGAATCACTGAATCATAGAGAATAGGTATATTTAACCTGTAGGAGGTACTTAAAAAGAGTTTCTCAGCACTGTATGGAGAATCTGAGGTTCCACAATACCAATCATTAGTGTTGTCTTTATTTTTCATTGATTATTTCTAATGATAGAATAGTGATATCTCATTATAGTTTAATTTGCATATTTTCCAAAGACTAATGAAATAGGGCTTCATTTTTATATTTTATTAGCTACTTGAGTGTGATCATTGGTGAAGAGCCTGTTCAAATTTTTGTTTATTGTTCTGTTGAGTTGGTTGTGTTTTTCTGATTGATTTGGAGAAGTGTATATTTGGACACACACACACACACACACCACTTTTCTCTCTCTTATCAGTATATTTTGATGAATAAGCATTCTTCATCTAATGTAATATTATTTATCACTTTTTCCTGTATGGCTATTGCTCCCCATGTCCTATTTAAGAAATCTTTACCTACCACAAGGTCATGAAACCATCCTCTTCTGTGTTCTGTATAAAGCTTTATTATCTTGCCTTCATATGTAGTTTTATGATCTACATCTAGCTATCTTTTGTATAAAGTATGATGTAGGAGTCAAGATACCTTTGGATATCCAGCTGACACAGTGCCATTTATTGAAAACACCATTATTGCCCTTATTACATTGAAGTGACCCATTTGTTATAAATCAGATGACCATATATGTTAGAAACTACTATTAGACTCTATTCTGTTCCACTGACCTATTTGTCTATCATTAGGCCACTGTCACACTGCCTGAGTTATCATAGATTTGTAATAGGCCTTGATATCTTGTTGGGTATGTCCTTCAATTTTGTTTTTCTTCTGCAAGATTACTTTGCCTATGCGTGGACATTTGCATTGCCATATAAAATTTAGAATTAACTTATAAGCTTCTAGAAAAAGTACATTCTGGGGAAGAATTTGCAGCCTGCCAGATCATTCATTTTACAAACAGAGGCTACACTTCCAATTAATTGGCTGTCTTTTAACTTCTCTCAATAACTGTTAAAATTTATTATTTCAGAAGTCTTGTATAACTTTCATTACTTTATTCACAGATATTTGACATTTTATGATAAATAGCATCTCTTAAAATTACATTTTTGTAATTTTGTAGATTTTTTGTAATTGTATGTTTCATATTTCTTTTAAGTAACATAAAGCTGATTTTTTTTCAAGCTGACCATGTCTGTCTTTAATGACAAGTTTAGTGCATTTACGCTGCTGATGTGTGTTAATTTATTTTCTCTCACCTATTTTGAATTCTCTATCTATCATGTTTTGTGTTTACTTTTACCTCTATATTTTCTGTCTTCCATGGGATTGATCAATTTTATTTATTCCAGTTTCCTCCTTACTGTTTTAGAAAGTATACATTATACACATTATGCTTTTATTCTTTTACTGGTTTCCCTTAATATTTCAACATAACACCTCCTTTGTGGGAGTTGATAAGAGAATTTAGAAACAATAATGAGGCAATGTATTCTGAGTGTGTCCCATGATATGTGCTCAAAAAAATGGTAATTATAATGATGAGTATTCCTGTCTGAATTTTATAAATATTATCAAGATACAAAATTCATCATCTTCCCTACCACCTCTTGTTGTATATATTTCTGGATCACTCTCTTTATTTTTGTAAGGCTGGACATCAAACCTATGGTAAAAAGGTACAAAGGATTCCGATATCTGAGTTATCTCATCATGAGAACACAAGTGAGTTGCTAAGAGCACCAAGGATGTCTGTGCCTAGAATGGCTTCCAAAGACATTGTGAGTCTGCAGTAGTGGAGTCTTGACTTAAGGCTTTGAGCCTAGAGGCTGGCACATGCTTTTTCCAGCTGGCATAAATGTGACTTGTTGAAAGTTGATAGTGATCTACAGTAGATGATCAGAGTGTCACTGTATTGACCTTTGGGGATTTCTGTCCCCCAGAAGGTTTTAATTGGGTTGCTTTCGTGCCTTTTTGTTCCCACTCAAGAGTTTCTCCTGGCTGTTCATAATTCCCTTTCAATCACAGTTCATGCATCTCTGGTTCCAAGGCACAGATATGGATTCCGGGTTTACAGTCCTTTTAATCTGCAAAAATTCTGATCCTAATGTCATCATTTCACAAGACCATTCATCCAAATATCAGTCCTGATGTAATCTGGGAACATATGTATCAAAGGGCCTTGACTCATTTCAAAATCATTATTATTTTGTTCTTATTTGAGGATTACATAACAATAATACTTGTATACTTTTCAGTATACAAGTAATGCCTGACTCATTATTAGACTCAGAGCTATCTGGTGGATAGGATTTGTCATTCCAAGATACTTCTTTTCCCTGTAAAGTCAAGACAGGACAATTCAGGTGTAAACTCTATAAGGGAAACAGTAAGATTTACTCCTTCCCACTTAAAAAAATGTGTTTGAAATACTATCTCATCCATCCTAATCTTACTTGGGGAATTGGAAATCAAGATCCTGAAGAACAATTTCCTTTTTTGGTGTGGGCCTTTGAAAGATATGACGACACTGGTGGCTAGAAACTAATTTGTGGGTGAAGCTAATCTTTGATCACAATTCCAATGCTTGCATTAATTTCTGCTTCAAGTTCACATTACTGTTTGAGTATACCAAGAAAATTCAGGGTTGACCAGGACGGGGTACAGGTGGCAGTAGAAAAGGAAGAAAAGGAAGAAAAACCAAACTTTCAGCCCTAGAAATGTTTTTATAAATGTTGAGATTATCCAAAACTGTTTCACAATGCTAAAGCAGGCATTTCATTCTCTTGGAGGCCAGTAATAAAATGTTTTAAGGTTTAAAGACAGTGGGGATATCTTTACTAAATTTGCTAGAAGCCCTAAAGCTAACTACTTTTCATGTGAGCTTTTGATTGAAGTGAAATTAGTTTCCACTTGCAGTAACCAAACTCTTTGGCCACTTTCTGCTTGCTTGTTTGTTTCTTTTAAGTGATACTTTATCTCTCCAGTGGCATGCATAATTAGTTAAAAGGCTGAGAAAAACAGCTGGATCTCCAGGGAATCCATATCCATGAAATTGCTTCATTCTTTCCAAATTGCTTATATTTTCCAGTTGTTTTAAGGAAGTTCTTCCACTAAATGAAATTGTTATTTTAATCATTATCCCTCCTGCCCTGCACCTTGTCCCCACTGCTACCTTCCTTCCTGTTAATCCATTTGAATGCGTGTACATTCTCTTACCATGCATCGTAAGACTAAGCTCAGGTCCTCAATTTACTCTTCTTTCTCATCTTCTTCAAAGGCATGCACCTGCTTTGTGTTTAGGGTGATCAGCTAATATGGGTTTTCTAATGTCTGAAGCTCTCCAGAAATAAATTACATCCTTTGAAACAAACTTTTCTATTTATTTTTACCTACTCTTTCCCTTTTGGGATGGAAATAGTCTTCCTTTCCTTCACAGCATTGCGAACAAGAGAAGTTTCTTATCTTTGTGCACAAGACTGTCTTGCATCCAGAGCAGCCTGGTTCTGTCTCCAAGGTGCAAGAGTTCTGGCCGCCAGCTTTCTTGGCATCTCTGTTTCTAAGTCTCATTAGAAAGTGTATGGGGAAATGGGTCCAAGGGTGCAAAGTTCGGCTATGCAGGATGAATGAGTTCTGGGCATCCAATGTACAGCATGGAGACTACAGTGAAAAACACTGCATCGTATACTTGAAGTTTTCTAAGAGAATATATTTTAAGTGCCCTCACCATGCACAAAAGATGGTGAGTATAAGAGGTGAGAGATACATACACACATTAGCTGGATGGTAGTGATTCACAACATGTACATGAGCCAAAACATCAGGATATGTATTTTCGATACATGTGATCTTAATTTGTCAATTGTACCTCAATAAAGCTGTATTATTTTAAATAAAAAATGGTGGAAAATATATTGGAAGACCCCACCATGAAGTTCTTTGGGGCTCTGACCCATTCACTAAGACAATTAGATTTCTGGGGTAGGGCAAGAACAGCATTGGAGTAGAGATGAGAACATAGATTTCGAGATCTGAGTGACAGGAGTTTAGATCTCTGACCCAATATTTACTTCCTGTGCACTCTTGCATAATCTCTTAACCTCAGTTCCCCATCTGTAACTTGTGAATAATCACAATACTTGCCATAAAGGGGTGTAAATTTTAAATGAGATAACTTATATAAAGCGTTTAGGACAGAGCTGGCACATTATAAGCTCCTAATGCCGTGTTAAATATTAATAATGATATTAATAATGTTAGGACACAGAGAGTGCTGTTCCCCACAGAGGCAACCTACTGATGGAATTCAGGAAAAATATAGCCAGAAAGTTAATTTGCTTTGTGAACTGGTCGACTGAAAACAGGAGATGTGGTTATGCAAATTCCAGAAATAATAGCTAACATTTATTTCAGCTTGCCAGAGTATATTCACTGCCCCAATGGTTTTCAAATCTTACTGTGAATAAAATCCCCAGGAAGCTTGTTACAAATGCAGAAGCCCAGGTTCCATCCTTATAGGTTTTAGTTTGGTTGCCCTGGAATTAAGTATTCTGTTTTTGTTTTGTTTTGTTTTGTTTTGTTTTGTTTTGTTTTTTGTTTTTTTAGGAAGTAACCTAGGTGTTCCTTTGACTCTACATTAAAAATTGCCTGAGTCTAGTTTCAAAGGTAACTGTTTCTTCTGGTACTTTATAGAATTATCCTCGAAAACCAGGTTAGTCAGCCTGCCTTGGCCTATCGAATATTCTAGAATACTGTGGTGTTCAATAGATCCGGCCTGAGTTCCATCAAGGCATTAGAATACTTCCAGCATATAGTTCATCGGTCAATGAAGTCTGACATCATTGGAACAAGAAGTCTTTGTACTTCTTTTCAACTTTTCTGTAGATCTAAAGCTATCCCCAAATTAAAAGGTTTTTTTTTTTGAAAAAATATATAATTTTGTCCCAAGTGTCTTTTCAGCTCCCAGTATTCCAAGTGATAGCAATAATTATCATTATACATTCAGAGAAAGACTGCATTTTTTTCACGTGAGGTCCTGTAATACAAACGAAATGGTGTTATTGCAGAAAGTCTGTTCAAAGGGGGCACTATCAGCCCTTTTGTGTCTCTGAGGCTGGACGAGGAGAAAGGAGAACCAGGGCCTGACTGTAGAGAAGCACACTCAGGCAGCTCTGGGGATTAGTGGCTGAATAAGAGGTGGGGAGAGAGAATGAGAAGGAAGCGTGGCCCAGGTCACTGTTCTGCAGACAAGCAGAATCCCTTAAGTATCTTGCTGATTCAAAAGGTCTGGAGTAAGGGGTCAGTAGTGATGATGATGAGCGGTCAAGTTTGGGAGCCACAGATATCAGTAAAGAATTAGAATCTGAAAGAAAATCACCAGTTGTGTATTCAGATAATTGGACCCCAGGAGTGCTAGGAGTGCAGCTATGTGCTCAGAGAGCTCTTCCCATGTAGCCCAGAGGGTAAAAGCTACGATGTCATTGCAGAAACTCAGACAGGAGAGCTAGGGCTACAGCAGAGGCAGACAGTATCTGTGACTCGGGATGGGAAGTGTTCTAAGTTAGCGTAAGAGCTGCGGGATGGAAACTCTAGGAGAGTATCTGGTGGTTTGCACACAAGCACCACTAGTTAAATAGTTGTGAAAGGGTTTGGTTTCCCTTCAGAGGCTTTGCACATTTCTGGATTTTCTCAGTGGGTCATTACTAGTTTCTGAGACTTACCCCTGTGTCAAAGCCTTGCTTGGTTCTGTAGGCTCGTGACTGCCAGAGACTCTGAATTGTAGGAAGAGAGTATGGCCAGATATGGCTTGTGCCTAGCCATCCCACAGACAAGTCCTCTACTGGGCACATTTTCATGAAGGAGACAGTGTGTCCACATTGGTTCTGGGAAAAGGGCGGAGTCAGGCAGATGTTAGAGTCCCTGGGTTACTGTCCAGAACTGCTATACCAGGGGACAACCGGTGCAGAGGATAGCAGGTACAGTGAGTTTTTAAAATATATTTTTATTTACTTATTTTGAGAGAGAGAGAGAAAGAGAGAGAGACACACAGTGCAGGAGGGGCAGAGAGAGAAGGAGAGAGACAGAATCCCAAGCAGGCTCCACACTGACAATGCAGAGCTGATGTGGGCTCGAATTCATGAACCATAGGATCATGACCTGAAAGAAAATCAAGAGGCAGATGCTTAAATGACTGAGCCACTCTGGTACCCCTATAGTGGTATTTAATAAAATATTTAGGGCATTAAAAATACATAGACACATATAACAGGCACACATGTACTTCCTATCAAGCTTAAACCATAAAACATCACAATTAAAGGGGACATCCTCTCTATACATGTTCATAATGCATTTTGCTCTTTACAACCTAAGGTAACCATTATTTCGAATTTAGTTTTACCATTCTTATACCTTTACTTTAGTACTTCTATATGTATCCATAAGCTATATTTATATGATTGTTTATCACATTTTAATGTTTTTTGTAATTGTCATGCTTTATGTATTCTTCTGTTACTTTCTTTTTTATTCAGTGTGTGTTTTTGAGAATTATGCATGTTAATATATGTAGGTCAGGCCCTTTGATTGAATTCCCTGGTAGTACAAATACATCACAATTTATCCACTTGTTATTAAGCACTGTACTGAAATGAACTCTCTTGCACACATGTCCTGTACTCTTGTATAATTGTTTCTCCAAGAATGGAACTTGCTGGGCCACTGCAATACTTGGTATTGGTTGACTTTTTCATTTCTACCAATTGAATGTTTGATTGCTATTATCTGATTGTGCTTTAATTTGCATTATCTTGCTTACCATTGAGGTTGAGCCGTTTAGGTTTTCTCTTCCAAGAATTTCCTATTAATATCTTATACCTATTTGACCTTTGATTTTTTTTTTCTTTTTTGTTTAATGTTGATTTCAAGGAGTCCTTTAGATATTCTGGACACTAACCCCAGTTGTTGAATTGCATTAAAAATACCCCTCCTTGGGATGCCTGGGTGGCTCAGTTAGTTAAGCATCCAACCCCAGCTCAGGTCATGATCTCATGGTTCATCAGTTTGAACCCTACACCAAGCTCTCTGCTGTCAGCGCAGACCCTGCTTCAGATTCTCTGTCCCCATTTCTCTCTGCCCCTCCACTGCTCTCTCTCTCGCTCTCTCTTTCTCTCAAAAGTAAATAAACATTTAAAAAATACCCTTCAGACTTTGGGGTATCTTTTTGAGGGGCACCTTCTTGACAGTGAAAGATCAAGTAAGAGAAGAGAGAAGCATGCATTTAAATCTGAAAAATAGGAAGTTTGAGAATGGGAAATGCCAATGGATTGTTTAGGCCAGAGGGATAGGATCAGGATCCAGAAGTTATGGAGTGTGAGGTAGTAGCTCTGCCAGACCCTCACATGAGGTTGAGCCCTTGCAAGGATGTAGATGCTTTCTTCAGTCTCTTGCCTGTGGGCTCAGGCAGCCCTATCATCACAGAACCAAATATGAATCAAGGGAACAATAAGTAACTCAATAATCCATGCTATGTACCAGTCTCATGCACCAGGTTACTTATGTTATACACACACTATGTATAGAGTGTGCAGATGACACAGACCCTGACCTTTAGGAGCTCTCGGTATTGTTAGAAGGACGCATCTCTAAAGAAGCCAATGCATGATGATGTGAAAAGAGCCTTAAGAGTGCTGAGTACAGGATAATATTGGAGTCATTGATTTCTTCATTCATTTGCGAAATATTTATTGAGCACCTTCTATGGGGACAGGGATATGTCAGTGAATAAAAGATAAGAACTTCAGGAGCACATATATTAAAGATGGGAGATTATTGGGGCATCTAGGTGGCTCAGTCAGTTGAGTGTCCAACTTCGGCTCAGCTCATGATCTCGCAGTTGATGAGTTTGAGACCCAAATTGGGCTGTGTCCTGACAGCTCAGAGGCTGGAGCCTGCTTCAGATTCTGTGTTTCCCTTTCTCTCTGCCCTTCCCCCACTCGTGCTCTCTCTCTCTCCCTCTCTCTCTCTCTCTCTCTCTCAAAAATAAACATTAATTTTTTGAAAGATATGAATGATTGATAAACTATCAACAAGTAAAGTTATGGCCATGAATCAATAATTATTAAAAAGTTCATCAACAAGATAACTCAGACAATGATCAGTGTCTTGCTGGATATATTTTAAAAAGGATGACACAGTGGAAAGTGTTGAGGGCCAAAGAAGACCTCTCTGAGGAGCCAGGGTTTGAGCTGAGACACATCTGATGAGAAGGACTTAGCTATATGACTTCTGAGAGGACAATATTCCACACGAAGGACATGACAAGTGCGAGTCTGCACGGCAAGAATGAGCTTAGGCTTTAGGGATAAACAGAAATCACAGAAAAGAGAGTGGTGGAATCTGCTGGTGGAGGTGGGGGGGTTGAGACTGACAGCAGGTGTGCAACCAGAAGAGGTCATATTAGGCAAACGCTGGAAGGATGGAGACTAAAGAACATTCTAGCTAGAGGAAATAAGATGAACAGAGATTAGGAGCGTAAATACACTGTGCAAAGTCAAAGCTTCAGCAACTAAATCCATTAATCTGTGTGACTACAGAGTCAGATACAAGGTCCAAAGGGCCACTGTATATGGTTCTTCCTGATGCCTGGGCTCAGCCCGATTGCCTGCACACTTGTGTCTCCTCATCTAGAGTCCGGGAGCCTCTGTAGACTCCATCTTCAGACAAAGACCATCAAGCAATCCAGTGAGGGGAGATTTTTTTTCTCCCAGTGATGAAAATGTAACAGAATTCAGATTCTGATTTTTAACTAGGGGTAATAAGATCTGGTAGGCATCACCTAAAGCAAGTATCTGCCGAATTCCCATCACTGAAGCTTCTACATAAACTTTGGCAGTTGCTGTCGGGTTATGTTTTCTTTGCCAGATACTTCATGCGGGTTTATAAATGATATCATTGCTGGGGACAAACAGCTGAATACAAATGAACCAGGATGCATCCTCTCAGAATGCTGAGGAAGAGCAAGCCATGAGCCTTTAAACTATACCTCCTGGTCAATGACCCGGGTCTTGGCCAAACTACAATCAGTCCCTGCACCTGAATCTCCAGAGTTCCCATCTCAGTGGCTCTTGACATCACTCACTTTAGGTTTTTAAAAATGTTTATTTTATTTTTGAGAGACAGAAAGTAAGCAGGGGAGGTGCAGAGAGAAAGAGGGACAGAGGATCTGAAGTGGGCTCTGTGCTGTCAGCAGAGTCTGATGTGGGGCTCGAACCCATGAACCGTGAGATTATGACCTGAGCCAAAGCAGGTTGCTGAACTGAGCCATCCAGGTGACCCTAGGGGGTAGTTTTAAATGCATGCAAGACTCAGCAGTTTCCTAAGCCAGAGAGAACCCCCTTTGCTTTTGAAAACTTGGAAATATTCACTTGGCCTGCTAAATGCTACTTGATGGTAGGGGACATTGGATATCTCTTCCTTCCCAGTAGCTAGCTCTGAAAAGTGTTTTCAAACCTCTTTACAGCTCTTAGTTCTGCTTAAGTGACTCCAATCATTTGAATAGTCTCTGGTGATGAAAATAGTCACCCAGAGACTCAGAGACACCACACCTCTTAATCAGAAACACACCATCATTCCTGATTTTTACTATCTTCCCTTCCTCTTTTATCAGATTTCTTAAAGTTAGGCATTATTTAAGAAGAAGAGTGTTTTGTTATTTTCGGTACATACTGATGAACTCTCATTGCTTAATTCTTATCCTAAGGAATACAAAATCTTCTGAAGACGGTACCCAGAGCTGCATTTTGCACTTGGCAATCATTCTCCAATCACAAAGCTCACCTACATTTTCTTTTTTTAAATTTTTTAAGTTTATTTATTTATTTTGAGAGAGAGAACAAGTAGGGGAGGGGCAGAGAGAGGGGGGTAAGAGAGAATCGCAAGCAGGCTCCACACTGCCAGTGCAGAGCCTGATGTGGGGCTCAAACCCATGAACCAGGAGATCATGAGCTGAGCCGAAGTCAAGAGCCAGACACTTAACCAACTGAGCCACCCAGGTGCCCCTCACCTACATTTCATGGGGGGACAGCACTGTGCTTCTCCAGAAGAAATATCTTATCCCATAAGGCATTTGGGTGACTCTGGCAGCCCCAAATATGAGCCCCAACTCACATGGTGTATTGATTTCACCAGCAGAATAGAGAGGGACACACACACACACACACACGCAAACACATGCAGATTGGGAACTTCATTTTTCAGACTGTATTTCTCCCATCTCTTCCCTCTAAATCTGTCTCAGGGCTTGGTGGAAAGGTGCAGGGCCTGCAAGTTAGAGTCCTAAGGGAAAACTTTCAACTTAAGCCTTATTTCTAGAATATTGAGTCATAAGAGATGACCATTTGGACTCTTATTTTTTGGATCCTATTATTTCTTATTGTATGGCTATGGGAAATGGTTTCCATTGAAATACCAATAAGGGAGGACAGCATGAAATAAACAATAGAGACTAGGAATTTAGCAGTCTGCTCCCATGATTGCTCCCTCTTCATCTTAGAGGGCTACAAGTCTCTCCTGTTATAAAGTTCCAATATGCCTTCAGTTGAATTCAACTAAGCACTTAGGAAATGTATAACAGTTCCTTGTGGTAGCAGCTCCTATCACGTACTGTTTGGCTTCCATAACCTACAGGAAGCAACTTCACGAAAGAAGTTGTAAGATGTCCCAAACACTAAACAAAGACAGAATAGGTCAGTGGCAAAATCCATCGATGAAATGACCAAATAATCCATGCTGCAGGATGACAAGGAGAAAGGTCAATCTTTATCAGAATTTTCAGATGATCAGTAATCATCAGGAGGGAGGTAGCATTGAAGTATGGGGAATATTTGGAACTATATAAAGACCAGGTCCTTAGACTGAGATTTTAACCATGATCTGGAAAACACACGAACCCGAAATGACTTTCTGCTGAGGGTGAACTTCTCCAGTCTGCTGCCATTTGACTGGATGATCTGGTCACTTTAGTGAGCTGCTAAGGTCTGAAGATGGGGTCCTGACAAGGCTAAAGCTAAAATTTCTGAGTAGGTTAGCACTAAATGTGCATAATACATGAATCTCAGTCCTTCCTTTAGTATTTTTTAATTACTTTGAGTAAGTATTTAAACTCCCTTTCACTTTGTTGTTGTTGTTGTTGTTGTTGTTGTTGTTGTTGTTAGGGATGTTCTTTGTTCATATAATTACTTTGAGAGTCAGAATAAGTAATTCATGCTAAATACCTCACCCACAGCAGTGGCTCAGTAAATGCTAGCCTATGTTCTTGGGCAGGAAGGCTGAAAACAATGGTTCTTGGCCTTTTTCAAGGCAGTATTCCTTAGAGGATTAAAGTCAGGTGGAGTTCTGAACTGGAAATGTTTCCTGCCTTCATATTGCTTTCCCACAAAGCCGCTGTCACTGAAGATCTCCTGAGTACCTACATTTCTTTAAAAAAATGTTTATTTTTTAGAGAGAGAGAGAGAAAGAGAGAGAGAGAGAGAGAGAAAGTGTGAATGAGGGAGGGGCAGAGAGAGAGGACCACACAGAATCTGAAGCAGGCTCTAGGCTCCGAGTTGTCAGCACAGAGCCCGGCGCAGGGCTTGAATCCACAAGCTGTGAGATAGTGACCTGAGCGAAAGTTGGACACTTAACCCACTGAGCCACCCAGGTCCCCCTGAGTACCTCCATTGGTGACCTAAATCCTTAATCAAGCCAGCAGTCATGCATTTTTCCTCTGATCTTTGCCATAATATTAGCTGGATTCCAAACCCGTCTTTCCTAGTTTAAGGATGAACACAATTCTTTGTCCCAACCTGTATGTGATTGTATATGGCTAACATTCTGTGACTCTACATCTAACTCCAGTGCCCACACCTATTCTGACTTTGAGTGATGGCTACATTTATCACCCGTCCCATGAGCGCTATAGCAGAGGGGTGTTCACCTTCACTCTGTGTCAGGATTACATGGGGTTTTACTTTTCCTCTTCAGTTCCCTTCCTTTTTTTCTATTCTGATTTGATTTATCTAAGTAGATTTTGAAATACTTTTTATTATCAAAGAGTACCCAGGTGATTCCAGTGTAACCTGTCCATTGGCTAGAATTTGGGAAGCATTATTTTAGATTGAAAAATGTCCAGAAGGTTAGAGAAATAATATGAACCAAGCCAGGTATGAACGTGGTTTGTTCAGTGGTGGGGCTATCGGGAGTGGCTGGTAAAGATTTTTATTGGGAGTACTATAAATTGTGTGTAAAACATGGATTCTGATTATGAAGAAATTTATTGGACAGAGAATAAAGCAGTTAAACAGGCTCTGTAATCATTACCTACCATGCCTAGATTTGTCAAGCCTGGGTCTTTGAAATAATTCTCATAAGATAGAAATTTAGAAAAGTCAAAGATGTATTTCCATGATTCTTATTATTTTTTTAATTTTTAATTCTGGTATAATTAACATACAGTGTGATATTAGTTTCAGCTGTTCTACACATTATGATTCTTAGTAATGTTATCAACAAAAATGTGGATATTCATACCTTCTATTGCCAAACCAGCTCCATTTCTTATGTATTTTAGAACTACAGAGGTATTTTCACTTTTGTGTCACTTTATGCCCTAAAAAAACCTGGCAGTATCCACATTTAATACTTTTTATTAAACTCTATCCCCAAGGGACTAAAAATAGTCTGTAGAATTTTCCATTCATTATATGATTTTTAATAGTAATAAAATGTTCATAATAAAACATTTATTCTGGGACTTAGAAAAGCACTGTAGAATGTTATTCATGAATCTGCCTCCTCAGAACACACTCACTTTAGATATGAGAAATCTGAGATGCAGAATGGATTAAGTTGACTAAAATAGCATTGGGGAGACTGACACAAGGGTAGATGTTTAGATCAATGGTATAGAACTGAAAGTCCAGATACAAACCCATACGTCTATAGTCAATTGATTTTCAACAAGATTACAAAACTCATTCAGCGGGCAAAGAATAATTTTTTCAAGAAACGATGTTGGGACAATTACATATCCACATGCAAAAAAAAAAATGAAGTTGGATCCCTACCTCACATCATATACAAAAATTAATGCACAACATGCATCATAGACCTAAATGTAAGAGCTAAACTTATAGAAGTCATAGAAGAAAGCATAGACGTAAATCTCTGTGATCTTAGATTTGGCATTGGTTTCTTAAGTATGACACCAAAAGCTCAGATGACAAAAGGAAAAATAGATAAATCAGACTTTATCAAAAGTAAACGCTTTTCTGCATTAAAGAACACTGTTAAGAAAGAAAGAAAAAAAAACAACTCACGGATGGGAGAAAATATTTGCCTATCATATATCTGATAATGGTCTAGTATCCAGAATATATAACAACTCAACAACAAAAAGGCAGCCCAATTTATATAATGGGAAAAGGACATGAAGGGACATCTCTCCAAAGAAGATATACAAATGGCCAACAAGTACAGGAAGAGATGTTCAAAGCCATTAAGTATCAGAGAAGTGCAAATAAAACCCACAATGAAATACGGTTTTACACCCACTAGGATGCCTATAATCAAAACCACTGAAAGTAACACACGCTGGTGAGGTTATAGAGAAATTGAAATCTTCACATATTGTTGGTATGAATGCAAAGTGGTGGGAAAAAGTAGAAAGAAGTTTGCTGTTTCCTCAAAACCGATAAACATAAAATCACCATATGACACAACTGTGCTAGACATTTACCCAAAGAATTAAAAGCACATGTCCAAACAAAAACTTGCACATGAGTGCTCATAGCAGTACTATTCCCAGTATCCAAGCAGAAAAAAACAACCCGATGATTAATCTACTGATGAATGGATAAACAAAGTGTGGTCTACTCACACAATGGAATATTATCCTGCCATAATGAACATTAAAGGACTAATATATGCTACAACAATATGGGGAAAGCTTAAAAACATTATGATAAGTAAAAGAAGTCAGATTTTTTTCCCAAAGACTATTCAACCAGAAAATTCATTAAACTCTGTTATAAGAACCACACAAATTAATAAAATCTCATTGTTCTGCCTAAAAAGGGATTTGCAGCTTCATCTCTGCATGTTTTTTTAACAAAGGCTGGGCAGCCTACTAAACACCAATGATATAAACTTTAATTCTTCACTAAAAAAAGAAAAAAGAAAGAAGTCAGTTGCAAAGACCACATCTTGTATGAACCCAACCCTATTTTTACAAAATGTTTGGAATAGGCAAATTGATAGAGACAGAAAGCAAGCAAGTGGTTGCCAGCTTGCCATTAGGAAGAGGGCAGTGGCGGGGGCGGGGGTGGGTGGGTGGTGACTGCTTAATGGGGTTTCTTTTTGGGCGATATCCAGGGATTAGATGGTGGTGATGATTGCACGGCATTGTGACTATACTAAAAACCACTTTATTTTACTCTTTTTAGTGGTTATAATGATGAATTTTATGTTAAGTGAATTTTACCTCAGTGGAGAAATGAAAAAGCACATGGGGTCTCAAGTTTACTACTTCAGCGTTGGTGCACATCCCCCAACCCTGTAGTCAGTGATTTTCTGAGACTGGACAGCCTTTGGATATACACCTGGGGATTTTCCATGGAGTGGAAAATATTTTCTTCATCCTCAGTGTTGCTGGATGGGGATCAAATCACTTATTCAGTCCTAAATACAGAGCTGCACACAGGCAGTTGAACAGCTAGTTTTGTGGCTTCACTAGTTTTGTAGAGAGTCCCAAAGTGGACATGGTGAGCTGTGTCATCACATCACGGAAAGTTCCTAATTAGAGGACCACCTGTGGACCAGTATCTGCCAAAAAGCAAGAAAATTGCCGAAAGAAGAAAAATGGTTAGACTTCACACCCCAGGGACAATCAATTAATTAGCTTCAGGACCTGGTGCTAAGGGCCACCTGCTAAATGTCAGCTGAAGAGGATGGTTATCAAAATTTGAAATTGAGTCTCCATAGCTCTGGCAGCCACAGGGTCCAGCTCGGGCACGTCAGCCACAATTGGAATCCTCAACTTTAATTGTCAGGTCATCAATTCCCATTGACTACCTGCTCTTGCCTGGATCCCTAGGTGGTAAGAAGGAGAAGTGGAGGGAAGAGAAATCGTTGTGTAGAAGAAGGTTGATTGGCCGAGCCCTGTGGTGATGTCTGACAGCCAATTTTTTATGAAACCTTCTGGGCTTTAAGAGGAGGACTGGAATTTTGTGGAGCACTCAGAAATGCTCATCCTTGAAATAAAGGCTTCCTGAACATTCCCTGGGGCTCCCATTACCTGGGCTGGGGAGTATGACTCTTCAAGTACTTGTTGGAGATTTAGCTTCAGTGTGATGTTCTGGAGCTCAAGCTTCCCATCGGAAGGGCACGGTCTCCCCGCTACAGGCATCAGACTGGTAGGCAGCCTGCTTGCTTCTTGGTCTTACAGCCCAAAGGGAAGCTCACTGGCACACAGGAAGGAAGAAATAGACCACTTTCCTGATGATGTGGCCCTTCAGTGTCACTTTCTTACAAAAGCGTCATGGGTCTACCTTGTGCCCAGGCTTGTGCCGTAGCCTCCTGGTATGTGTTAAATGACCACATTTTCACATCAAACCTATGGGGCAACCATTGGTCTTCTTATCTTCAAGTCAAGATGCATATGCACAGGCTCAGATGTGCCCAAGGTCATGCAAAAAATGTAACTCCTGGCACCAGCATTCTCTCTTTCTCTCTGATCCAAAAGACCACATTAGTTCCACCTCACATTGGGAAAAGTGAAGAGACAGGTTGTCTGACTGGACATTTGGTCTGTCAGAAAAGTAAATGTCATCAGACTTTGAACATAATGCACTCTCTCCTTTCATGTTTGCCATAAAGGATTACCTCTGAGCCCCAAAAGCACACTAGTGAACTCTCTGAAACCTGATGTAGTTGGTCTCCATCTATCCTCTGGCATCCAGTAAGTGCAGGGGTCAAAGATGAAAACGGTATTGGTTGCCTCTCATGTGTTACTTTCCAAAATGCCCCTGACCATATGCAACTCATACTCAGGACATGACAAGAATCTTTAAAAATGACTGAAAATTTAACTATGGCTTCAGAGTTACAAAGTCATTCTTGTTCAAACTACTTAGCAGCTCATGAAACACTGAAAGGCTTTGTTTGGTTTTAAAACTCAAGGGCAAAAATCCAGTTCTCCGTTTTGTTGTTGTCGTTATTGCTGTTTGTTTGTAAATAAAGTTTTTTGGAACATAGCCATACCCATTCATTCACAGATTGTTTAAGGCTGCTTCTGTTCTACAAGGCTGAGTTGAGTAGTTCCATCAGAGACTGTAACGACCCACAAAGCTTAAAATATTTACTACGTGGCCCTTTACAGGGGAAGGTTTTTGAGACCCATTTTATGGTTCAAGAGCATAACGCTTTCTCACTACTAAGTGTAACTCCTAGTGTCAGTGAAAGTGAAGTGTGCAGGGTTGTGCCCCTGAGAGACAGTGATATAGATAGAACACGGACTCTGGAAATCAGAAAACCCCAAGTTCACATTGAAACAACTTCCTGGCTGTGCACTCTTAGGGAAGTCATCAAGCTCCTCTGAAGTTCCTCATCTGTGAAGTGCACATAATAATGTTACCTTGCAGGATTTTCTAAAGATTAAGTTGGGTGAGACATTTGTAGCACCTAGCCAAGTGCCTGGTATATAGCAGGTCTCATTAAATGATATTTTCTGTATGAATTTCCAAAGACTGCATTTCCACATCATGAGGGCCTCAGTGAAACTGGCATTTTGGAGGGACACACACACACACACACACACACACACACACACACACACACACCAGGTCTTACTATCCTTGGGCTGCTCCAGGATGGCAGGTTGTTTTTTTAATATCTCATAATGCATGGCCTGCAGGAGGTTGGGAGCCTTGAAGCTCTAGGAATGGAATGAAAAAGCAGAACTGTTTCAAAAAAGTAGCAGAGCTGTCTCTTCTTTCCTTTCCCTCATTTGTCTTTCTCATGCCAGAGACCTGTTATTCTGTAGGAATCTCAACTTGCCCACTCTGATGAATAAAAAATGCACCAGGCAATTGCTAATTGCTGATAGCTCCCTCCCTATTGATCTCTCCTTTGGCTCAACCATCTCATGTTACCAAGCGAGCCTTCCAACTAATCATAATTGAGAACGGTCAGGACAATGAGGCCCCATTTAAATATTTCTATGGCAGAATGTCTGCAGGGAACACACACACACACACACATGCACACACACGGTACAGATGCATTGTAAGAGACAACAAGCTTCATGTCATATTTAAGCAGATGGGGGGAAAGGATCATCAGCAGGATGGCAAAACCTGGACCAATCTGTAATGGAAAGAAGGTAGCTAGTTGGATGTGAGGCAAAGCTCTTTTTGTTTGTTTGGTTTTTATATGACCTTGTTATCAAATTCTATTCTGATAATGTATTAGTCAAGGTTTTAGTTTAAGCAGAAAGAGATTTTTTAGGGGTAATAGTTATTATACAGAATTTCTTGGAGGCTCACATAACTAAACTTGGGTGCTACCCAGCCATAAGCAATGCAACCAGGAGAAATGCCCAACCACTCAGTGAAACTGTTGCGGTTGAAATCCTGAGGCTGTCACTGCAGTCCTTTGGTAGCCATTAGAATGGCAACGAGAAAACACAAACACACACACACACACACACACACACACACGCAACATCTTCAACCACATGCCTGCTTAAAGAGCCAGGTACCCACTGCCTTACCATATCCTCGTCTGCCTTCAAAGTCTTGAGTAGAAGCGTAGGCTTGGTGGAAGTCAGGATACCTCTGGAATCCTAACTGCAAGGGAGCCTGGGAAATTTAGACTTTAGCTTTCCAGCATTAAGTAAACTGGAATGCATGCCATAAGGGTATTGGAATGGAGTTCAGTGAATCAATCTATAATGTCTGTAAAACCTGAATTACATTTTTAAAACAAATTTTTAAGTCTATGTATTGTGTGTGTGTGAGAGAGAGAGAGAGAGAGAGAGACAGAGAGACAGAGACAGAGACAGCTCTGTGCTGTCAGCACAGAGCCCAGTGTAGGGCTGGAACCCACAAACTGTGAGATTATGACCTGAGCTGAAACCAAGAGCTAGACATTTAACTGAGCCACCCAGGTGCCCTGTGAATTACATTTTAAAGATTGCATAAAGAAATTACGTGGGATGCTGAAACAGCCTTTTTGCTTCATCCGAAGAGTATTTTCAATCCCTGGACATTCTTAGAAATTTTAATCAAAAGGAGCCTACTTTCCTTTGTGACTAAGATTAGTTACCATCCATTAAATGGACCATTACTCTGTAATAGCAAAAAGTTAGACTCTACATTCCATACTTTAGTCCACAACAACCGTGTGAGATAAATGTTCTTTATTTCAGGTTAACCCTTGGAAAACTGTAGGATGGTCATTTTTTTGAATGTTTATTTAGTTTTGAGAGAGAGCACACAAGCAGGGGACGGGCAGAGAGGGAGGGAGACAGTTGTGCTGACAGCAACGAGCCCGATATGAGATCTTGACCTGAGCCAAAGTAGGATGCTCAACTGACTGAGGCACCCAGGCGCCCCTGTAGCATAGACAATTTAACTCGTCCTGTTTACACCATGTATATGACAAGTAGCATGTCTAGATATCCAAGGTGTGCTCTTAAATTGCCAGGTTGAGGAGCTAAGGGTCTTGTACTTATTGAGAGTTGGATGAAACAACAATTGTCAGTGGTGGTTTTTTGCTTGTTGTTTATTTTTTTGTTACTGTTTTTTTTTACATTTATTTATTTATTTTGAGAGAGAGAGAGAGAGAGAGAGAGACAGACAGACAGACAGAACATGAGCTGAGGAGGGGCAGAGAGGGAGACAGAATCTCAAGCAGGCTCTGCAGTGTCAGCACGGAACCTGACACAGGGCCGGAACCTGCCAACAGTGAGATCATGACTTGAGCCTAAATCAAGAGTCAGCAGCTCAACCTACTGAGCCACCCAGGTGTCCCAGTTATTGTTGTTTTAAGTGAAACTCCTTCAGTGGAGAGGCTCTGAGGAGTTATGAAGGGTTGGGAAAGAACTCATTCACTTGACAATCTTTACTTGGCACCCTGAGGAAAAGTTAAATAAGTAAATATTTATCCAAGGCGAGTCTTCCTTTTACAAGTATTTATTTTATACCACAGCGTTCTACTCGCACTCTGTGTCTGGCTCTATAACCAGGCTGTGGATTCAGAGTCCTACCTGGTTTGAATGTCATCCCTGGTTCCTTTCATATACATCTGGATACAATCACAACTTTCAAGGGCCTCGTGTTATGGGCAAAAGTCCTTAGACAGTTTCCCCCACCCCATATTAAATAAACCTAACTCTGATACCTTCAAAAATTCATGAATGCATAGAAATGGCCAGTCTAGGGGCACCTGGGTGGCTCAGTCGGTTAAGCGTCCAACTTCGGCTCAGGTCATGATCTCAGTCAGTGAGTTCAAGCCCCGCATTGGGCTTTGTGCTGACAGCTCAGTGCCTGGAGCCTGGTTCAGATTCTGTGTCTGCTTCTCTCTCTGACCCTCCCCCATTCATTCTCTGTCTCTCTCTGCCTCAGAAATAAACATTAAGAAAAAAAATTAAAAAAAGAGGAAATGGCCAGTCTGAAGGGTAGGTAGAAAGGATTGGTGTTAAAAAATTAATCTATGCTTAGGCATTTGCACAAAAGGTAACACTGACTTCTCTTTAAGTCAGGGTAATTCATGTAGTCATCATCCACAAATACTGATTTCTTAATATTCTCACTTGTTTTCAGAGTAGCTCATCAGATTTTTTTTTTTTTAATGGCCTCTGATGTTGTGATTCAATTAGCTAAATTCTAGAATTCTTGCTCTAGGGGAATCCTGCAGGCTCCAGGCAGTTGGGGAATGGAATAAGTACTCTGACCTTCACTTCTATTTTTTGTTGACTTTGGACAAGAAAATGAAGCCCCAACATCTTCATCTTGAATCTATAAGCCATTTTGAAATTCTAAGCTGAAAAGTGCTAGGGAATTGCATATAAAACTAATTATTACCTTGTAATGAAATGGTTCTGCAAATTACTGCTTAATAATACTTGAAGTCATCAAAAAGTTCAAAGATTAATTACCATGTAACTGGCAGTGTTTGGATCAGAAAATTAAAGTTCCAGTGGAGAACAGGAAAATATCCACATAATTACCCAGGTATAATGCTGCTTAATACATTCAGGAATATAGGCTTCTCAAAATAGCAGATTTCTTTTGAGAACATTAAGTAATTTTTCATTATTCTTACTTCTCGTAATATAGTAGCCAATATCATGCTTGTTTACTAATTTATATATAATGGATACTTTCTCTTTAGCAAACACCTGTACCACCATGAAATAATTGGAATGATATCATTTCATCAGGATATTATTGTTTTTGTCATGGATTCTGGCAATTAATATGCCCACATCCTTTGGGGACATTTTTATGGACCTTAGGTGGCAAAAATGTATGCCACAGAACTATAAAATGTTTGAAACCATGTAAAGAGACTTTTGAGTTTACTGATGTACCATTTGAATCAAGGAGTTTTAAGTTTATTTTATCTTTCTATCCTCCCTATATCCTTGCAAATAGACACTCTGGAAGACAAGCAATTAGATGGGGTCAGCATGTCCCTTCAGAGCTTCTAGGACAGAAAGAAAGCTGAAATCTGGAACCCAAGTACATTCCTTCCATAAGCATACTTGGTATTTGACACCCTACCTCGTGTATTTCCAACTACACTATCCTCACTCTACATGCCTCGTTTAAAAGTTTGGCTTAGGAAACTGGCCTCTTATGTTTTTAGGGGATTTTTTTAAAGTGAGACATAATTTAAAAATTGAATTTGGCAAGCCGTGCCAGGTTCAAGCAGGAGCCATATGCTAGCAACCACCATCTGGCAAGTTCGTTTCAGAACACTTTTGGCATGCTGTCTACCCCATCTGAAAATGTTTGTTCTACACTTACCTGGCTGATTGTAAAAAAGAAGGTCACTTACAAAGAGAGAAGTGGAATGTAAGGGAATGGAGGGAGGAAGAGTAACCAGAAAGAGAGGACTGAATGACCTGATTTGAAGAAAATATATATTTTTTAATTCGAAGCAGCCGTTGTTGAATTAGGTTGTAGCAGGTGACATTTCCCAGGGTCAGATAAGTGAAATATCAACTAAAGATTAGCACGGGGGAAATTTTTTTTTAAACACAAATTTCCCCAACAAAGGGTTGTTGACTGTGAAATATATGTCTCTTGGTACATGCTTATCTTCAGACAAAAAACAAAACAAACAAAACTAGAACCTCCATGAGTGATGCGTCTTTGAGACCCATCCTCAAAGTGACCCTCACATTCACCATCCCTCAGCTTCAGAGACTGCTTCCTCCTGGAACAATAGCCATCATGGCTGTTTCAGTTCTCTAGAGTTCCTTTTCTAAATTCAATCTGGAGGCAAAACTCTTCCTTGGAAAAATATGGGGGAGAAGCAGAAAAGAAAAAGAAACATGCGTGCTTTTTTTCTAAACTTGAACCCTATCAGTCTTTTCCCTTACTTCTATAACCATATGCAAAAGCCTATCATAACCCTCACAAATTAACTCATACCCTGCTCTTCTGAATCTGCTACCATGTCCCTTCATGATGAGCCACTTCTCGTTTATTTGATCTGCCTCCAGATGCTAGACCCCATGCACATTGTGTCATGCTTTATTTTCCTTTGTAAGATATTCCCCTCTTTGAACAACTCTCATAATAGAAGACACTCCATTCCCAAGAAGCTCATCTGACCTGTATCTATATCTGTATCTATCTCTCTATGTATCTATATCTATCTAGATTATTTTTAGCCTTCATTCATCATGTGAAATCCCTTCACACCAGGGATTTAAAGTCTCTACTGATACATGTTATATGGAGATTTGATGATTAAAGCAGTTGAAGTGGCAGGGAGCGAAGCAAGAACCAATAAATACAAAGACCATTGTTGTTGTTATTACATGTACCCTCTGGAGAAAGCCAAGAGGAACCTAGAATCCTAGACTCATGAAGGGAAAGAGACTCAAAATCTGGTCAGTTTACATTAAAGATGAGAAATGGTTAAGCCCAGCCAACAACTCATGGATGCTATTAAGGTTTGGAAGAATTAAACTTTATTTCCTTTGGAGATTAAATGACTCTCTAGACAGTGGGAATATATCCTAAAAACATTTTTGATGGTAGTAGAGGGATTTAAATTTGCCCAGTACTTTTTTGTGGTTATGGAGGGATACTAAGTTTATGACTCTCCAGGAATGGT
This sequence comes from Lynx rufus, assembly GCF_022079265.1. Taxonomy (NCBI): domain Eukaryota; kingdom Metazoa; phylum Chordata; class Mammalia; order Carnivora; family Felidae; genus Lynx; species Lynx rufus. Next base: position 20,033,893 of record NW_025814836.1, read on the forward strand.
TCTACGTACAGAACCAGTGGGCAGCACTTGTTTTTGTCTTGTTTTGTTTTGTTTCCTATTAAACTCACTACCTCTCAACCTCAAATAATACTTTTGTAGACTCGGGACTACCATTCACATTCTCAAGTGAATCAGAGTCTTCTCTAATGAGTTTTTCAAATCTTTTAATGTTCAATAAACAGCAACTCGTGGTGACAAAGTTGTGTCTGCTGATTCACCACTGTACCCCAGATCCTAGCACAGAGTCTGGCACCTGGCAGGGTCTCAACAAATATCTCTTGCTTGATGTGCTTGTGGTGGACAAATGTCCAAGCTCAGATGCACCTCTACTGCATCTATTCCTTATATAGCAAAGTAGAACCGTATTTCAATGGCAGGAAACCTAATGTGGTAACATAATTCTCCCTACTTTAAGTGGAACATACACTTAGCACTAAATATGTCAACTTAGCACATGAAAGCAAATCAAAATATTCAGTTTCTTTATCTAAAGTAGCAACTGGGAATATACATACAATTGTTCCTCATAGTCTAATGGAAGGTACAGATAAATAAACAGATCATCCCAATGTTGTATAATAAATATAATTCATGGAACTCCCACACATAAAGGCAGGTGAGGGATAAATATAAGCATTTGTGTCCACACAGACCTGGGTTTAAATTGTGGCTCAGTCACTCACTAATTATGATACTTTGCAATTTTCCCTTAACCTTTCTGTGCTCCAATTTCTTCATCTATAAGAAGGATATAATAAAGTACTTAGTATAGGACTATTGTAAGGTTTTGGTGATGTAAGATATTATAAGGAGCTTAAGACAGCATTTGGCCTATTATGTGGATTGTCATTAACTGTTACTCCAAAATCAGGGAAGTTTCCCTAGGGAAGTGAATTTTCTTTTGTATTTGTAGGAAACTCCAGCCAAATGAAGGGATAATATACCATTGTGGGGGGCAGAATGTAGATTTGTTTATCATAATAAGCATCATATGCGGCACTGATATGTATATCGATTAATATTTATCCTTCATTTCAGAAAAGATTAAAAGCAACTCTGGCATCTCATGGGTGAGCCATTTGAAACTTGTCAGGTCACTGACCTCTCTCCTTTGAGTTTTCCCTGGTCCTTTGGTATTTACTAAACAATATGGCCAATTGCTTCTGCATTTTTGGTTAGGGGCAAGTTTATCCTAAAGAGTCTTGAGGGAAAGAGAATGGGAATGGGGATAGTGCACTGGTTCTTAACCGGGGGTGATTGTGCCCTCCAAGAGACATTTGGCAATAGGAAGGAACATTTTGGGTTATCACAGCTGGGGAGGGAGGGTGATGCTACTGGTCTCTAGTGAGTAGAGGCCAGTGATAGCTGCTAAACATCTGGCAATCCACAGGACAGTCCCCACAGCAAACTTATTTGACCCAACATGTCAGGGGTGCAACAGTTGAGAAATGCTATCACAGGGTAAGTGAGGATGGTCTAGTGTTTGTAACAAGTCTGTCACCCAATGGTTTGTTGAGGATATCTCAGGGAAAGACACAATAAAGAAACGTACTTTGAAGAAAGAAATTCTAACCATAGGCTAGAAGACCAAGGGGGTTAGACAAAGGGAAGGGACTGAAAAGTCATCACTGTGAATTTTTATATAATGGTATATATTTAGAAACATTAAGGGAGTGAAAAGAATCACCATAATCTTCAAAGGGAGTCATCCACTAGTCATACTAGTGAATGTGGGACAGGGGAAGAAGACAGCCGTCTACTGAGTGAATGTTCTCTGACAAGCTTTACATGTATCTCGAGTTGATTATCATAAAAAAACAAAAAAAAATGAAAAACTTCAGCCAAGTTATGAAGTTGAGTTCACAAATACAGAACTGGTTAATGACAGGATCAGAATTTCATACAGAACTTTCTGACCCATTTCTAACTCATCATATTTCCCTTTTTGCTGGTTTCCCGCATCAAGCCAAGGGTGATGGCAGGAAAAAAAACTGAAAAGCCCACATGAAAAATAACGACAAATACAACAACAACAACAAATCTGGCCTCAGGAAAGATACAGAACTGAGTAAGCAAAGCCAAATGTGAACACTGTGCATGTGTCCTGATTGCAATTTAATGTGATACTAAACTGGAAGACAAGCAACACCAGTTCTCTAGGCTCTGGCCCAAGACACACCTCAAACAACCTGGGTCATGCTGTTCTCTCTGACACAGAAATAGCTAGATCACTGTTCCTGGGGAATGCAGAATAGGGAACATGAAGAGACACATGCAAGAGTGGGTGGAGGGCAAGGTCCTGAGTTTTTATGTCTACATGGAAGGAAAGTTCTAGAAGAGCTTAGTATCTACATACCAAAAACACTTTGGTTCTTATTTTCCAACCTCACTATCCACAGAGAAAAGAAGTATTGGCAGCCAGAAACCATGGAATATGAGCCAAGCCTCAGAAATAAAGCAGGAAAATTTTAGATTAGCCAGTAAGGGAAATGTTGTTGAGACAGAGCCATTGGGGAGTGAGCAGAGTCCCACGGGAAGGGGCTTAAGGACTCTCAGCACCAAGCTTCTAGAGCACATTAGATAAAATGATTGCAAAGGACTCCAGTGGTCCTTTCTGGCCCCAGGAGATAATTGGCTAGCTAGGCAGAGCTGTCTCACCCATGGGCCAGTGATAAATTATAACAATCCATTATTTTTACAAAAAGAAAAGGAAAAGGAAGGTAGTTTTTTCTTTCCCTTTCTTTCTCAAAATGAATTTTATGTCTGTAAGGAGCACCAGGCAAATAGACCCTAGAGACTAAAGTTTTCTATTGGCTCACAAGATAGTGACTTCACTGAGCAAAAAAGTACAAGACCCTTGTTTGTAAATTCTCCCAGCATCCTGCAAAACTTACGTCAAATGCTCACTTCTCTGACCACCCTACCACCTACACAACACCCCAACTTTGTATGAGACCGTTCTTTGGTGCTGAGGGCCACCCAGCACCTGACCCTCTCTGCTGAGCCTGCCAACAAGGGAGCTAGTTAAAATGTGTGGGACTCTGTTATGTGGACATGTGCTCGTTAGGATGTAGGCCAGCAATGTGTATCATAGGAGACAAGATCAGGAGTTGTTTGGAATGATTTTTAGCTGTTATGGAGACACGGAAGGGCTAGTATGGTCCCTTGGGTGTGATGGGACATGCCTGTTGATTTTCTCACTATTCTCTGAAATGTCTACCCACCCCCACCCCACCACACACAATTTTTCAATGGCAAGAAGTATGTTTCTCTAAAGGAAATGCTTATTTTGCTCTAAATGCAAAAAAAAAAAAAAAGAGGTATTAGAAGTTTGTTTTCCATAACTAGCTATAGCACACTGAGATCTTTATAACCCAGTTACAATATCTGAAAGTTCATTTGCACTATACTAGTCCAAATGAGTTCTTGATAGGTACATAGCAACGAGAAAAATCAAAACAACTTATAATTCTGGAGCTAGGGCTCAATCAGCAGCATCTCAATCTCTGGAAAACACCACTAGGGTCTACACTGATCTCAAGTGTCTCCTTTCCTCTTCCCCAGAGAATTCTTTCTGCCAAGAACTCATCAGAGCTTAAGGCCCAACATCCCCATACCTTGGCCTCTCCTGATTGGGGGTCCTTTGAGAATTAGGGATTGGAAAGAAGGATACAGGGCCTGTAGACACAAAGATTTCTTCCACAGACTTGGAACCAACTGTGGCATTTGGAATTCTGTGATTCAGATGATGAGAATATAGTCATATTCTCAGTAAATAGGGTCAAACTAAAAGCTAGAGAGATCTCTACCACTCCAGATGGACCCTATCAGATCAATCTTAAGCAGAACAGAAAGACACAAAATTCTAAACAAGAAGAGGAAACATGACTTGAGAGAAATATTGAGGAGATATTTCACTTGAGTGGCTAAGCAGAACTGAAATTCCCCAAAGAAGAATCAAGCTGTTAATGCCTTATAAAATGCATGTTCTGGACCGGAAATCCCAAGAGATGCACCTCATTAGTTTCACATGCCATGTTGGGTGGTAATTAAAGACAGGGACTCTGGAGCTGGCTGAGTCCAAATCCTGGTCTTAATATTAGTTACGCAAACTTAGGCAAGTTACATAATTTTCTTTGCCTCCCTTTCCTTATTTGTGAAATGGGAACAATAGCACTTATGTCAGAGCATTGTTGTGAGGATGAATTGAGTTAATTTATATATAAGCACTTGTAACAGTGCTAATGCATAGAAAGTAACACATAAATGCTTGTTACTGTTGTACTGCTATTCTATATTTATTATATTATACATAATAATATAATATATAGTTATATAATTATGTATTGTACTTAGCTGTATGTGTTATATTTTATACTACATAAAATATTATAATTAATTACTATATATAACTATGGATTATATTCCATTGTGATATTATATACCATATGTTATATATCATACCATGTATCATATACTATATTTTATTCTTCAACATTTATTTATTTTTGGGACAGAGAGAGACAGAGCATGAACGGGGGAGGGGCAGAGAGAGAGGGAGACACAGAATCGGAAACAGGCTCCAGGCTCTGAGCCATCAGCCCAGAGCCCGACGCGGGGCTCGAACTCACGGACCGCGAGATCGTGACCTGGCTGAAGTCGGACGCTTAACCGACTGCGCCACCCAGGCACCCCAATATATTTTATTCTTTATTGGTGACTATATCTGTGTTGAAGCTTTGAGGATAAATTTAGGTCCACTTTTTTCTCAAAATTTGTGATTTCTTTCTAAATTTTCTGAAACACACTCCATGTAACCTGGCTCAAAACTAGCTTTGACGTGTACTGGCTGTGGGACCTTGACAAAACTCCTATATGTCTCACTTTATTGAACTTGGAAATGAAGTTGAGTGAGGATTTAAATGAGATAAAACCAAGGAGCCCATCCAGCGTGCTCTGCGTGGGTTACAACAAGGCCAAACAGTGAGCACTTTTGCCTGGCGAATGGGTAGCAGGATCTAGGAAAATAGGGTCACTCAGCTGGTTGTCTCTGACAATCATTGTTCTTTTAGCTCCGTGTGCCCGACAAATATTATCATTTTCTCTGAGTTCATAATAGAAAGCCCGAGAAAGACATCATATCTGCGGCATTGAGTACTGGGCCTGGTACATTGTAGGTGTGGCAAAAGGATTGTCTTCTGGGCAGGCTGGTGGCAGTGGTGTGGTATAAGTAAAGGGCAAACAACTGTTTGCTATAATTATTTGTTTCTGGTAGAAGTGGAGTTGGAGCCTCCCAGAATTTCAGTGCTTCAGGCCAAGAAGCCACAGAGTCTACCGGGGTTGCCTATGTACCTTGGAAGTCGCAGGTATTGTGAAAAGTATGTTGACATTGAAGCCATGGACAGCAGGGTGACCATCTGGTCCAGTTTGGCTGGGACAGGAGGGTTTCCAAGATGTGGGACTTTCAGTGCTTTTAAGTGAATCCTCACTTTGAATATGGAAGTTAGACTTTCTAAGTCACATGTTCCTATTGTCACATGCAGAAAATAATGCCTGACTTGTAGAACTTTTGTTATCAAATAAGGAAGTGTATATAAAGTACTTGAGATAGGTAGAAGTAGAACAGATGTTACCCATGTTCCATCCCCTCCCTCCCCTGCAGGCAGTGGCATCAGAATGTGAATATAGGCTTGTGAATACGCAAGGTAGCTACGTAAAATTGGGCAAACCGCGGACATTTTAATGGCATCAGTTTTATCACCTATGAAATGGAAATAATAATGTTGACCTTCATGGGTTAGAATGGGATTCAGTGGAAAACTACTCCAAGGGACCAATTAGTAGGTAGTATTTCCCTTCGTGCCTTCCTCCCTTCTTTTCTTTATTCCAGCAGATTTTTGATTCATAAATTTTATACAAAATGACGACCCTGAGAAATAAGACTTCCAAACACCGGTTGACCCATGGTTTTCTCTGCATTGTTCAGTTGAGGGAATATTCCAGAAGTAGTGCTTCTCCATGCTACCCATGCCCTTCCTCTAGAGGAAATGGTGTTCTGTGAAGATCTTCACAAGGCTTTACAGAACAGCATTTGGAAACACTGAGGAGCTGGCCAGGATTTGAACAGCATAGCACTGACGTGATGTAGTGAACAGTTCTGATTTCCCAAGCCACTGGTCTTCTTTCATCCTTAAAATGCCCCCACTGGAACTGAATGAGGAATAAAAAATGACCATAAACCTCTTCCACATCTACTAGGATGAAAATCTGATTGTTTATGCTCAATTTTATCATGTTCCCCTTCCTTCCTTCCATCCTTCCTTCCTTCCTTCCTTCCTTCCAACTTTTCTATTATTTCTTTAGTTGTTTCCATTCTCGTCCAAGTCATAGGGTTTTTTTTTACCCCTCTTAATTTTTCTTCATTATTCTGAGTTATCTCTATCCTTTCTTTATTATCAGTAATCATGGATGTATTTTGTTTTCCTGTGGATAATTCATTCGATAATATACTTACTGAATATTTATTGATCACTTTCAGTTGGTCCAGGCACTGTGTGAGATGTTGATGAGGAGAACAAAGGTGCAATCGCAGTTTCTTTAAAGAATCACTCTTCTGTATTCAAAAAAATTATATATGAATATATTAAAAAAGGAGAGGCTTGTCACATACATTGTCTCATTTTATTCTCACTCATGTAAGGATTAGGGGACATAATTAACTTGCCTAAGGTCACTAGCTAGAAAGTGATAAGATTCATGATTCAATCCAAGATATTTCACTAAAGCACAATGGTTCATTCTAATTTGGGTGAGCAGTGAAATAATTCATGTTGGTCTTCTCATTTTTCTTCTTTTAGAACTGGTTTCTTGAAAGTTTTTACTACTGAGGTCTTCCCTGGACAAAAATATGAGTTTGAGAGAGTTTTACTTTGGTGTTTCTTTCTACCCCAAATAGTCTCTATCCTCATCATGTCAAAGTTAACACCTTTAAAAGTCACCCCCACAAACAGCCCCATATTCTGAATGAATCCATAACCAGGATTCTTTTTTCCCCCTATCAAATTGTGTCCAGTTTTTGTCTCATTCTCTTATATGCTTATTCTTTGACACTAGCTAATTTGATGCATGAATCCTAACTTGTGAGAGTAGCTGTTAGTGTCAATGCTATTTTGTTTTGGCTGGAATGCTCTGACAACATTGCCTTATCTCCCCCCCACCCCCTCCAAAAAAAAATATAGTGGCTGAGAGAGTCAGTCAGTCCCTGGGAATTATGGAAAGAACAAGTAGACTTGGGGAATTTCTAGTTCTACTGGATGATTTTCTAAAGACATTAAGGTCTATTTGACTTAAATGAACAATAATTAGCAATTTTCACAATCTACAGCAGTTGGGTAGACCACAACATTTCAATGTGATATTGAAATTAAGGCTACCCAGGAAAGTCTGGGAAATTTTTAAGAGAACAAATAGCTAAGAACCTGGCTTTTTTCTTCGTGTGTGTGTGTGTGTGTGTGTGTGTGTGTGTGTGTGTGTGTGTTGCATACTGTTTGGTCAAAGGTCCTTTGGATCATTCGATTTTTAACAAGGTACATACATTATTGCCTATATACTTGGAATGGAAACACCGGGTTTCAGGTTTGTTTTCTTTAAGTCCATTAAAGCAGCACATTTGTTCATCCCTGGGTTCCAGCCATCTCAGAGCAATATGGTAGCCCTGCTGGGTGGGTGTCATTTGACTCATTTGAGTTCAAAAGCAGGAAGGTTTTATGGAAAACACCAGTCCCCCTTTCCTTAGGACTGAGTAGATTTTCAGTTCTGCCATAACAGGTGAGAAAAAGAGAGAGGGAAGCACACACCACCACCATGAAGTCGTACAGGCTTCTTGGGTGTTTGACTCATCACTGTTCCTTTTGACTGGGAAGGGACTTTATTCTCTGCCATTTAGCATCAACACAACCAAAGGTTTCCTTGCCTGTTTCCAACGTAAACAGCTTATGGAAATGACCATTTCACCTTCTAGACTCAAAGGCACAAGATTGCCCATCTCTCTCCCTGTGTTCCTTGTCATACAGATTCCCTCTTGCAGTCTTTCTTAAAACCCTATTAATCAGCACCTCTGAAAGGCCCCATTACTGAGAATATTTAAAGCATGACAGGATAATACACTAGGAAATATACTGTGGGGAATATTATAGTCCTGGCAGGGCTAAATGACCTAAAGTCATCCCAGTCTCCTGTGTTGCTTTGATTAATTAGCCCCATTTCTCAGAATCCTTAAGAGTCTAGATCTCTCTTTGTACTGAAGCCTCTGAGTGGCCAGTTCAGAGAAGTTTTTCCCTCTCTGGTGCCCTTTCTTTGCTTTAGGAGTGTCCTTACTCTTAAACTCCAGCTCTTATCTCTAAATATTCCTTGATTAACAAATATGATTACAGTCTGGTGTGTGCTAGACACAGTGCATGGGGCTTGTAAGGACCAAGTTGAGTAATACCTGAGTATCACTCGAGCGGCTCTCAGTCTGCAAGGGGAGGTTGAGCAGAAGGAGTCCCTTTGGACACACAGAGGAGGAAGTGCTTAATTTTGTCTACAATACAGGAGGAGGCAGCACATGAATTGGTTATCGTTTGCCAAGCAGATGGACCAAAGAAGGTTATTAGAACAGGGGGGATGATGATGTGCAAATATATGGATAATTCTTGGAGCGTTAATTGGAGCTGAAGTAACTCAGCATATCTAGAATTTGAGGGTCAGGGGGAGTGGTAACAAAGGATAAGGTCAGGATCAGCTGAATAAAGAAACGTTATATATGATAAGTCAAGGAGCTTGGTCTTAGGGAACCACTGAAAATGTTTTAGATGTGAGTGTTAAAAAGATCAATCTGACAGGATGAAAGAATAGAGCCCAAAGGGGGACAAAAGGTGGGGGAGAACATTCAGGAGGTCACTGGAAAAGTTGAGATATGAGAAAACTATAGAGTCTTGGGATCTGGGACCACCAATGTGACTGTGATTCTTTCTGCAGATACATTTCTCTCTCATGGCCCTAACATTTCCTCTCATTTGAAAGAAATCAGGTAAATCAACTCTCTGTGATAGACCAATGCATTCTAATATGTTCTAACAGGCTTTCTGTGCCCTTCCAGACCCTGAATAAAAAACTATCCTCATTCCCCTTCTGATTTAAATATAGTTGAATAGTTAGGGGTGCCTGGGTGGCTCAACTGGTTAAGCATCTGACTCTTGATTTCAGCTCAGATCACGATCTCACAGTTCATGAGTTTGAGCCCCACATCAGGCTCTATGCTGAAAGCACGGAGCCTACTTGGGATTCTCTCTCTCTCTCTCTCTCTCTCTCTCTCTCTCTCAATCTCTCTCTCTCTTTCTCTTTGCCTGTCCCCCACTCACACTCTCTCTTTCTCAAAATAAATAAATAAACATAAATAAATAAATAAATAAACAAACAAATAAAATAATCAAACAATTAAATCCATTACATTTCTGTCAGTCAATGATTATTGGATATTCTTGGTATTCTATGATTTTAGAGGGGTCAGTCCCAAATTCCAAGATGTTGGAATTACCTATTAAAAGCACAATAGCTAAAAGAAAATTATAGGTCAATATAAGATATGACAACAATTTTGAGCGAGTCTTTTTAAACCAACAGAGTAACACCTGCCATTGAGTTTAGAAGGAGTTATAAAAATGTATAGTGTAAGTTCCTGATATAGAGCCGTTTCTATTTCTAACGCATATACGAATTCATATTAATTGGCTATACCCATGTTCAAGCTGCTTATCCACTCCAGGGCTCATTTCTTCAACTTTGAAAAGCAGGGGAAAATAGCTGTCTTTGCCCCCTTTTCAGATCAGTCAACATATGGAAAAATACTTTGTGAACTTCAGAGTACTCTCAGAATAGATGGCTTTGATTATAACGTCTAAGGGCAAATAGCTAATTAGTGACAGAGCCAAGATTAAAACCCACATCTCCTGACTTCTAGCCCAACCATATGATAATTTGTTCATTTTTATATTTAATTTTTTTTGTATATACTTCACTCAGTTTCCAAGAGAATTTAGCCCACGCGGTTTCTTTTCCCACAGCAAACTAATTTTGTCATATCCTCTCCCCCACCCCTTTCTCTGTCTCTCACACACACACAGTACTCCTTTCCTAATTCTGACCACTCTATTTGATACTTAGAGCAATTCCATCAGGAAGTGGACTGAGATTTACCTTAGAAGAATCTACAAAGGATTTGTTAAGCTGTTTTTTTTAAATGACTAAGAATTCTCAGCTTTGTTTTGACAAGAATCACCTGTGGAGTTCTTTAAAATAGTGTTGGTGTCCAAACCACACCAAGAACCTCTGAAATGAGGATTCTCCGAATTTCACAGAGTGGTTGAACCCGGGCACATGAATTTAGCTAAATAGCCAGGGGTGATTTCTGTATGTGTGTGAGTCAGTTGTTTTCCATGGCCTCAGATGTATAAATTCATGCAGCACAATTGATCTACATGTGTAACTATATCCCTCAACTTACCCTAAAGCCACTCCTCCCTGTACTGTGAACAATAGGCAAATCCATCAGGATCCACGGTTATGGTAAAAGCCCAAGCATTATGCATGATTCACAGATGAATAAACATGGTTGCTGCCCATGAGGCACTCTGGGGGTGGACAGGGCACTTAAATAAGCGACCTTATAATTGTGTGACATTTATAGTGATGCGCATAAGTAAAAGTCAAGAAGTATTCAGGAGTAGGGACTACTTTGCTGGAGAAGGGGGCAGGAAAGGAGAGGCTTTACAAGGGAGAAAATCCCTGGGTTGAAGGATGAATGAGAATTTTCCAACAGAAAAAAAGCGAGTCAAGCTGGTAGAGGAACAGAGAAGGAAAGAAGATATTCTTGGAAGACGTGGGAGCATGTGTAAGGAATCACTAACAGCTTTGAGCATGTGAGACCTTCAGATAGAATCAACGATGAGTGATGTTTGAGGAGATGGGAGGACCCAGTGGATGAGGATGGAGAGACCAGCAGGAGCCATTCAAAAAGAGCATTAGGATTAGATGCCCTGCTTGACACTGTGCTGTGCTATTCTCAACCCATAGCATGGCTCTCTGTTCTTATTTTTTAATGAGGTTATATATTATATTCTGAGAATATATATATTATATAAATACATGTTCTATATAAATATACAAGTAAATAATCATATATAAGTATGTAATATATAAATGTTTATTTAATATATAATATATAAATAATAAAACACATGGTCTATAATACATAATACAATAAATAAATATTTAGTATGAATATACTATATAAATATAAACTCAACTAGGGAGCTATTCCTAACAACACTTATAAACCAGAAGAAATGCTCTGATGCAAACGTTTTTATCATCAGTTTCCTTTTCAGTGAAAAGCGTCATAGATGTGTTTTGGACCCCTGTCCACTTGTCTGCTGTCTTCCTAAGCAGGTTACCACAGGAACCCCTTCTCCCAATGGCCGTTCTGCCCTTCGTTCCTCCCACGCCATCCCACCCAGCCCCTGGAATCCTCACCTGGCTCTCACTTCTTGTGAGTGGCAGCATCTTTGTTCTGAGGAGAACTGTTGAAATTGAGACAAGTTCTCCGCCAGTCATTGGGAAGGGAACAACACTGCGCAGACAGAGAGGGCTCGCAGTGAAGAGGCAGATGTTCCAGGACTGGTCAAATCATAGGAGATTTGGGACTGAGCTCTAGTTCCAGAGAACACTAGTCATCTAAGCTGAGATAGGAACATCATCAACCCACCACTGTGAACCACACACCTGCTGTTAGAGATAAGGAGAAACACTACTTCATTTTCCACCTGCGATTGACCCTGGGCCTTGGCTGGGAATGAATGGATGGCAGACTTAGGACTGTGGAATCCTAATCCAGATGCCTGTATCTCCTGCCAAATGCTCTACTCTGACTTGGCTCAAGACCTGAGAAGACTGAGGTTGTAGACTGGTAGGAAGGGGTGGGGTGACCAGGAGGGGACTGAACCCACATAGGAAAGCCAAGATGAACATTGACTGTTAACATGCTACAGATACACACAAGTGCTCACCTATGGAAGCATCCAGGTGACAGAAATACACTCTCTGGAGCTCACAAGGGACAATTCCTCGTATTCCAGGAAGTGAGAGAGGAGTGGAGGAGGAGAAAGTGTTACTTAGAGTAGGAGTTAGGACCTGGCATCTGGGTAATTTAGCTCAAATCTGATTCTGTTGTCACTGTTAAAACCCATATCTCACTAGGGCAAAGACAGCATCTGTCTTAGTCATCCTGATCTCACAACACTCACCATGGAAAGCAGTAAGTTTTCATTGATTGATTTAAAAAGTTGATTCTTGGAGATTTTTAAAATATTGAACTTTATTTTCCTTCTCTATTAAATGTAAGTAGAAAATACCTACCACATTCTGAACATAGGACAGTTGCTACTAAAAGCCCACCTCCTAGTCATGGTAATTTGCGAACAAATATTGTTGGCTTCTATCTTTCGCCTTCTTGTGTCCCTGTGTAATTCATGTAGAGTAGTCAGAGACTCCGACTGTTGACCACTTGTGTGTCTCCTGGGAAGGAATTATTGGGCAGTTTAATATAATATTTTGTGTACCAGTAAATAACTGGCATTTATCTGTGAGGTAATTGGCTGAGAAACTGCCTTCTACTTTAATCTTCCTGCAATAATGATCTAAGTACCTTGCACTCAGCAGTGATTCAAGAAATTTTTATTGATTGGATAATTTAAGAGATCTTTGCAACTTTCACTCTTTTAATTTTAGAATTGGGAATACTTGAGTCAATGAGGTTGCAAGTATGAGGTGAGCGGGGCTAGATCAGTGAACAGGAATTAATAGTACCCACTCTCAATTTATAGCAAGGTGTTGGTATTCCTTTTGGTAAAGCATTCTGTGATTTTGCTTCTATCTGCAAGGATTTGGGGGCAGGGGTGGAATCTGTGTGTAAGAGAGATTAAAAAGACCGATCATTCTGGCAAAATGTTCATGTTTAGAAAGTCATGCAGATTTATGAAGTCAGTCAGGATCACCCCATCAGTGCAAACTGCAAGTTCCTAGGAGTTATCAAGGCAGGGGAGGCACCTAATTGCACTTTTAGGGAGTTTCGTTGTAGCAAAAAGGAAAGAGCAATGAGGAATTTAGTGAAGGACGCTTTGGTGAAGGGAAGGATGAGGAAGGAAAAAGCACATTTGTCCTTTATGTTTGGACATCTTGAGTCTGACCTGTTGGTAGCAGGAGTAGAAGGCGTATATTTCAAGTGCTGGTGAGTACTTTCCAGTTTCAGCCAGACATAGTGGATATGTACACAGTAAGAAGGTAGGGCAGGAGCATGACTATTAGGTGTCAGTCAAAGCCATAGAAAACACTAGTTCTTCCAGAGGAATTGAATAAAGGACACATTATGAAAGTCTAAGAATTAGGGAACGCCCACCAATAAGACAGAGAGGAAAACCCTCTGTGTAGTAGCAGATAGGATTGAGAGGTCTTATTCACAAATGTGAAAGGACCAAGAGAGCCTTCTATCATATCACAGAAGTCAAGACACAGAGAAAGTCAAGAAGGAGGGGTGGCCAGCTAGGATACACAGAGGAATTGTCAACAACATGAAGACCAAGGAGAGACACATTTGCCCAGCCAGTCACTTTCAATGTCAAGATCCTTTAATGCCATTCTGACTCTGACTTTCATAAAGGCAGCTCAGTTAAAAGGTGACACCGATGTCAAAGAAGATTGGTTAAAAGGAAATGGAAGCACAGGTATAGAGCATTCATCTGGAAGTTTGGCCATGAAGGGAAGGAAACAAGCAAAAGTAGTGAGGAAAGCCATTTACAAATCATTTCAAGATTAGGAGAAAACAACATATTTGAAGCCAATTCAATTGAGGCAGTAAATCTGGAGATACTAAGTTTGAAAAGTATAGTAAGGAAGCAAAAATCCTTCAGGAGGCAGGGAGGAAACTCAGGGCAACTGGAAGACTGACCCCTCCCTGAGATCAATGAAGAGAAAAAGAGGTAAGGGGGTATAAATGAAGATCATGTTATTTTACCTTTGAATATACCTCACAGCTTACAGAGTCTATCAATACAATGTTTCATTTAAATATATTTCCTTAAGTCATTAAACCTTCACAGTGACTCTGTTAAGAAAAATATTATTTCCATCTTATATTGTGTAAATAATGTCTTAGATCAAGTAGGTGAATTAATCAATATCCCATACCAGGAGAGTGGTGGAATTAGGCTAACATTTCAGATCTCCTAATCTTAAGATAGTAGGCAGGGGCCTAGCCTTTTCCATGTTCATTATGTCCCCCACAAAAGACATGTGGAAGCCCTACCCCTTGCTATCTGTGAGTATAAATTTATTTGGAAATAAGATCTTTGCAGATGCAATTAAGATGTAAGTTCAATGAGGTCATAGTAGAGTAGAGTAGCCCTTAATCTAATATAACATGTGTACTTCTAAGAGAAGAGACACAGAGACAGACACACAGAGAGATGATAGTCATGCAATGATGGAGGCAGAGATTGGAACAAGCCAAGGATTGCTAGCAAACTCCAGATATTAGAAGATGCAAGGAAGGATTCTTCCCTACAGGTTTCTGAGGGAGCATGGCCCTGCTGGCACCTTGATTTCAGACTCCTGGCCTCCATAACTGTAAGACAACAAATTTATATTGTTTTAAACTGCTACCTTATGACACATTATTTTGGCAGCTCAAGGAAATTAATATGGAGAGATATCATTTAGATGGGTTTGTGAAAACCTGGGCAGAAAAGAGAAGGTGTGAATGACCAAAGTGGAGGGTAAGTGTAGTAGCTCACAAAGGAGCAAAGACAGCCCTGGAGTAAGTATTTGCAATGGAGTAAGATTAGTTGTATAGTATTATAGCTAAGCACAATAATTTTGGAGCCAGACACAAATGAGTTCAAATCATTGTCTGCCTCTATTTAGCTGGGAGACACTGAGAATGTTATTTAGGGGTTTTAAGGCTGCTTACCTATTTGCAAAATGCATATAATAATTCTGACACCATGGAATTATTTTGAAATTTAAATGGCATAAGACATGTAAAATATTCACCACAGTGCCTTTTAGTGCTCGATAAATGTAGATGAGTTGGTAGTGGTTGTAATCGTTAGAGTTGTTGTTTATGTTGTTCCCATATATGCCTTTTTTCTGGCAGCACTTTTGTCCAGAGCTACAGGCAGTAGAAGCAGAAAATGATGAGGACAGAATCCAGCATTGGTGTGATTTGTTTTATATCAAGGATACCATAAAGCTACCAGTGGTGGTGGTGGTAGTAATTGTAGTAGTGAGGAGAAAGATACAGAGGAAGAGGAACTGTGGTTTTGGATTACTACAGACATTTTCCATATGCTTTGCGTGTTAAATATATCAGAGAGGACAACATTGACATTCCAGATTCAAGACTGAGAATGAATTCAGTTGGTACAAAGGACATGGGTTTGGTCTCAGGAAGGAAAACTGGAAGTAATTCTAGGTAACAGAGAAAAGATGGAGAACAAGACCAAGTGTAAAAAAAAAATAAGGTAATGGATAAAAAAGATGGTTGGTGAAGACAAGGCACTCAGAATGAATCATTTGTGTTACAGAGCAGTATATTATGTTGTTGAATTTTTTCCCGGTTATGGGTTGGCTTTGGATGCCAGTAGATGGTCTACACGTCAAATGGGCCATTGGTATTAATGATTTTATTGAGCATTTACTATTTTCCTTTTGCAATGTTAAGGATGTTATGAGCATGACTTTATACAATTCTTAAATCGACCCTCTGAGCTCGCATTTCACACCTTTAGGATGCTGCCTCAGATCTGCCAGCTTCACTCATTTTCAGAGCTCTTGGCTGTGTGTTCCACATCATTTGTCTCTGCAGTAACTAACTTTGCATGGCTTCAAACCACCATCATAGGGCACCTTATCACATATCTGTGCTGCTCACCTTTTCTCTCTCGCCCCAGAGCTTCTTAGTAACCCTTGAAATGTGCAGCAGCACAGGGCCTGTTCAGTCTATGCGTGTATCCTCCGGAAGTGTGGATTGAATGCCAGACAGGATGAAACTATAACCAATGGGAACTATAGTCAATGAATATATTTGTCTCCCTTCCTATCCTTGTACTGATTTTCCTGTGATGCAATGGCCTCATAGGATTTCTCATGGGTAGTTTTCATGAGAGATAAGAATCTCCCAAGTTAGAAAAATGATTGCTCTTGATCACAGGCAGTGCCCACCACAGTGACACACCTTCACATATTGTCTATTTTTCTCTGTCCCATTAACTTTTCCTCATTCCACTCCTACTCCTTGGATATTTCTCTTCCCAATAAATTATTAGGGCATAAGCATTTACCTTTCTGGAGAACCCAGGCTAAGACGCAACACCAAGATGGGATGGTTACAAATGTCTTCTGTGCAGTAGCACCACCATCTCTGGGGACCTCACCTGTGCATCATTGGGATGGGACTCAGGTAGAGGGTGAAGCACAGGCTATTGGGGGCGAGGGGGGCTGTGGTGAGGGAACCAAGTGGACACAATAACCACTGCAAATATTGAAGAGTAGTATGGCTTCTGTTAACAACACTGGTAGGCTTGACCACAGAAAATGATAGACTGAGGGCAGTCTACTGCTAGCTTAAGTCACGCTATGAAAGCTGGCATGCCTTTAAAGAGACTCTCATCTTTTATAGCCATAAAGCACATGATACAAAAATCAGATGCAGAGTCAACTTATAAGGATAACAGAGGTGTAAAAAGAACCTGAATATTTGCCTTCAGTAAATCACCTTTGAAAATTAGAGCCTTGGTAGGAGAAGAATGGGATCATGAGAGATAGGATGTGGACATCTGGGTGGACACGCCTGAAAATCTTTAATCTTCAAATTCCCCTGGACTCCTCATGCTGACAGAAGTAACTTTTCCTTCCTCTTGCTGCAAGAGATTGGCCTCTCTGTGCCTGGAGAGTTTCAATCTCTTTAGTTGAAGAAGTCTTGGAAAATAATGTTTATACTCCTTAAGATCCTCCCTCTAATCTTCTGTTGCCTCCAAGCCAATAGTCTGGGTTAGATTTTAGCACAGCTTAATTAGGACAATTGCTCCAGGACAATACAGGCTAATGTGAAAGCATTTGTAGGACCTTGCTAATCCAATCCATCCTGTACAGGCATGCATCTTGAGTAGGTGAGATTGGGATAGAGACAGACAAATTTGATACTGGAAAGGGGAGAGTGTATTGGCACAGGAACACTCACCTGAGACTCTGAGTTTAATGTTTTATCAAAGATACCAAAGTGAAGATTCTAAAGGTTTGCTGCATGCACCATATCAATAGGCTAAAGAAGAAAAATCATGATCAGACACAATTAATGCAGGAAAAGCATTTGACACAATCCAGCATCCATTCATGATAAAACTTCAGAAAGTGAAGAATGCAAAAGAATTATTTCAATTACACAAACTTCACAGATAATATTATATCTACTAACAACAACAACAGCAACAACAACAACAACAAAACCAAAATGCTTTCCTCTAAGATTGGGAACAAAGCAAGGATGTCTGCTCTTACCATTACTATTTCACATACGATTGGAAGCTCTAGAAAGCACAATAAGGCAAGAAAAATAAATGGAAAGAAAGAAAGAAAGAAAGAAAGAAAGAAAGAAAGAAAGAAAGAGAGAGAGAGAGAGAGAAAGAAAGAAAGAATTGATTTTGTCCCTATTTTCAGATGACATGGTTTATGTAGAAAATTCATTATCCATGCATAATCTACTCTCCAGAAAAAACCCTCCAAGACCTAATAAGTGGGGTCAGCAAGACTTCAGGATGTTGTATCAACACACAAAATTCCATCACATTTCTATATAGTAAAACTGGATATGCTGAAACAAGTCAAAAATGCAGTACTGCTTATAGTTGCTGCAAAGAAACTGAAACACCTAGGTAGACACTCAACAAAGCATGTACCAGATCTGTATGGTGAGAATTACGAAACACTATGGCAGAAATCAAAGACGTAAGTAAATGGACCGACATACCCTGTTCATGAATTGAAAGACAATTCCTATTGTAAAGATGAAAATTCTCCCCAAATTGATCTACAGGCATAATGAAACCCCTATCAAAATACAAGCAAGGTGGGGTTTTTTCTGGTTGTGGTTGTTGTTGTTGTTTTTGGTAGATACTGAAAAGCTTATTGTAAAATTCATCTGGAAAGGCACAGGTGGCTGAAATGATCTTGATGAAAAGAATAAAATGGGAGGAATCACTTTACACATTAAGGCTCATAGCTACAGTAATCAGGACAGTTTGATATTGGCAGAGGGATGGATGCCTAGATCAGTGGAACAGAACCCAGAGATAGACCCACATAAATATGCTTAACTGATTATGACAAGGTGCAAAGGCAACTCAATGGAGGAAGCCTTTTTAATAAGTGGCGCTGGGGCAATTGGCCATCCATAGGCAATAAAATGAAACCTAACCCACACTGCACACCTTAATAAAAAATTAACTGAATTTTTTGAATTGATGCCAAAAGCATGATCCATTAAAGGAAAAACTCATGAACTAGATTTCATAGAAATTACAAATTTTGTTCTGTAAAAGACTATGTGAAAGGGATGAAAATGCGAGCTATAAGCTGGAAAAATATTTTCAAACCACATCTCTGATGAAGGGCTTCTATGTAGAATATAGTAAGAATGCTCACACTTTATCAGTAGAAAACAAACTATGCAATTAGAAACTAGGCAGACATGAAAACACTCTTTTACTGAAGGGGATATATAGATGACCAGTAAGTACAGGAAACTATGTTCAATATCATTAGCCGTCAGGGAAATGTAAAAGGAAAAAAAAACTGAGTAAACAAAAACTCACAATGGGATATCTCTACAAACTGGTGGCTGAAATAAAAAAATAGTAACAACACCAAATGTTGATGAGGATGCATAGAAACTGGATTACTCATCCATTGCTGGTAGGAATGTGAAAGATAGATAGATAATAGATAATAAATGGATAGATGACTGATAGATTGAGGTAGATTCATCTGCATGTATAAGAAATAATATCCCATGTACACTTCACTCAGTTTCCCCCAGTGGTAACTTCTTACAACACAATAGTCCAATATCACAGAATATTCACATTGATACAATTCACTGATTTTCTCAGCTTTCTCCAGTTTTATTTGTATTTGTGTGTGTGTGCACATGTACACAAAAGAAAAAGAAAAATCTGCAGAGTCACTCCTTAGAGGTTCTATACATCCAACTCCTGCACTAATGAGATACAGATGCCTTTGCAGAATATTTAGGGTGGAATCAGGGAACCCAGAGCAGTGGAAATATTAGAATAAATATCTTAGTATCTTGGAGGATAGTCCTTTCATTTAGTCAGTGGTTCTCAAACTTGACCTTATATTAGAACCTCTAGGAGAGCTTGTGAAACATCACTTTCTGGGCCCTGTCCCCAAAGTCTGATGAAGTATGCCCTGAAATTTGGGGTTGTAAAATTTGCATTTCTAAAAAGCTCCCAGGTGATCTTAATGTTGGTTTACACTTTGAGAGAATTGGGCACTAAGGTGATAGGAAATATGTTGGGGAGGGGGCAGGACCAGCATCTTTGGGAGGGTCAATGGTGGCTGTCCTCTGTAGGCCAGGTTTGACAGTAGGAGAGATGAACATGAAATAAGCTGCCTGACATCAGTTGAGATGATGAGATGCCAGAATACCTGAAGCTAGGTGGCAGCACTTAACCATCAGAGGCAAAGAGGGTGTGCCTGATGTAATCACTGTAATAGGTAGGAAGGCTGCAGCGGCCATTAGGATGCCTTGGCCTAGGATGCAGTCATTTGTAGCAATGGCTAAAAGATCAGGATGCCTTTTGATTTAAAGAGAAGTTCCATCTCCTGAGTAAGGGCTCTTTGAAGACATTGCAAGTAGATGTGCTGAAGATCAGTTTGATCTTTTCTTGAGGGACCTGTCCCAGGGTTGCTATACATACAAAGACTAGGGAATATCCCAAATATTTGAGGATTATTATATGGGGCTTCTAACACTAATACGAGAAGACCCAAAGTGTTTTACAATCCTCCAGTTAGAGTTGAGGTATAGAAAAGCCAGATATTACATGGAATTTGACCCAAGCCAGTCTCATGGTGAGTCTAATGGATATCCGAACCTGGCCTGTTGTTATTGCCTTGGGTCCTGAATGTGTAATTGATGTAGACTTACTAAGTAGCAGCTCAAATTGGTTACTTTATCTGGAGATCCAGTGGTATTATGTTAGGAAGGGCTAAGCGGAAACTCCTGAAACAGCCTTGGACCGCCATGAAGAACTATATTGGCTCCAAAACAATGTGGGGTAGGTGTCTGGATCCTAAGGGATTCACTGGGGCACCTCAGTGCTTCTTTACCCAGATAGACACAAACAAGTATCTACAGTAACCATGGCACCCCAACAATGGCAAGACAGCCAGAAGTTCAGACCCCTTAGGGATGAAGGTCTGAGTCATTCCATCACACAAATAACCCAGACCAGCTCAAGTCCTGGTCAGGTGCATGTGGAAAATCATGAAATGGAGGCAGAGAAGAGAGATCATGAATATCATGGTCGTAGTATCAGCTGTGGCTCCAGGGAATTTAATTTGTTACATGAACACCCTTGCCTCAAGTCTTCACAAGGATGAGCTGCCACCAGCTGAATGGAACTCTGTGAATGGTTGAATTTTTACCTGCCCTCTCAGGGACATGATTAGTATATGTTCATAAAGATTGAGGTATGCCCTGTGTTTTGAGAGGCTTATATGACAAAAGGGCTTATATGACAAAATGGATCCAAGTATTTCAGGGGGAGAACAAATCAGACAGCTCTTCGTCGCCACTTCAGGTCATGTCAACCTCTTCTTCCTGGCGGCTTCCTGTTTTGCCCAGCTGCCACTAGGCAGCCAACTTTGCAGGGGCTGTGAGTCTCTTCACAAGGATACAGCCCAATACCCCATGCCCCATGCCTATTCCAAGCCACCCTTGCCTTTCTCCCTGGAGCTTCCCTCTTGACACTAAGGCATGAGATAACCTGAAACTGTGCTCCAGCTAGGTATGCACAATTCAGGAGTATGGGTCAGTTAATTCCCTTTGGGGAAAACCTCCGGAATACGATCCAGAGGACAAACTCTTCTTTCCTCCTCCATGGACTATCTTGACAAGCAGTACTTCCTATGACCACCCAGAAGAGAGTCCCACTGTATTGAGCAATCATGTGAACTTGTGACCAAGCAGTGACCACCTCAGTGAGGTGCCCTCATGTTGGCTCTTCCCTTCCCTGGTTCACTCCTCTTTTTCCTGACTCTTGGTTCCCTGGGACTGTACTTCCTGGTTAGTTACTAGCTTCAGGCTCTTCCTTTTGGGTAATACAGGCTAAGACCAGAGTATACTATTTTATCCCGATTTTATAGATGAGAAAATGAGGCATCATGAAATTATCCATCTTGCCAAAGGTCACATATCTAAGTTCTTTACACTTAGGTCCATCTGATTCACGATCCAGCTCTTAATTAATAAGTTTAATAGGAGACAAACATGATCTAGTTACTGAAGACATCTGGAATGGTAAAAAAAAAAAAAAAACAGTTTTGTAGACTGAGCAGTAACAGTTTGAATGGGGCAGTACATAATAAAAGTCCTGGGTTATCAATGATCAGAGAAGTGAGATGATGGTTAATCATTGAGATTAAATACAAGGCGATACCTTCCCATGTGGAGTAGACCAGTGTAGCAAAAGTATTCCGTAATATGGAAATAGTGAAACAAAAGCATTCTGCAGGAGAAATGGAAGGCATCTTTGTTTGGTAAACACATTTTATTTTATTTGTATTTTTTTAAGTTTATTTATTTATTTTGTGAGAGACAGAGACAACATGTGTGGGGGAGGGACAGGGAGAGAGGGACAGAGAGAGAATCCCAAACAGGCTCCACACTGTCAGCACAGAGCCTGATGTGGGGCTTGAACCCACAAAACCATGAGACCATGACTTGAGCCAAAACCAAGAGTCAAATGCTTAAGTGACTGAGCCACTTAGGTGCCCCTGTAACCATGTTTTAAAAAATGAGGAGAGGGAAGTTATGGAGAATGGAGAAGGAAAATAATTAAGAAATGGTTATAGAGCAAGGGGATTTCCCTAATATATTGGTATGTGAATATGGAGAGGGGGTGAGATGAAAATTGATACACACTAGGGTATAAAGAACTAAGGTGAGGAAACTGTGCAGGGTTCAGAGGTGAGGGATATTAACTTACAAGGAGGCAAGTGGAGAGCAGGTGTCAGGAGCTGGACCCAACTCCATGCACAGGCATGTATGGTATCCAGTCTCTACCTGGATCATATCAAGATAGGTCCACCCTTTGTCACACAGGCATATGGACCATATCCCACCACAGAGTGAAGGAAGATTAGTGGTTTTTTTTAAAATTCATTTATTTATTTTGAGAGAGAGAGAGAGAGTGAGGGAGTAGGGAAGGGGCAGAGAGAAGGAGAGAGAGAATCCCAAGCAGGTTCCACACTGTCAGCACACAGCCCTACATGGGGCTGGAACCGAGAGATCATGACCTGAGCCAAAATGAACAATCAGATGCTTAACTGGCTGACCACCCAAGGTGCCCCCAAGAAAATCAGTTTATTATCTGGAGTCTGCTATTGAGCAGAAATATGTTGCTTCTAACATATTTCTTGGCTGAACTATATTTGTTTTATTCTGCTGTCTTAAGGGAGAAACCACTCATATATCCTTAAATACATGAGAGACAGGAGTTCAATTTTGCACTGCTAAACAGAGATTGCATGTTTAAAAACAAATCTAGAAAGTGGTACCAGATTAGAAGTACATTCACTGACTAAAATACTGAGGACCACCTTCTGAAATCCAATAGGTAATTTGTCCAATAGGCCAGCCATGTTGGTTGACTCTTAACGTAGAATCTGATGAAATCAAGGGGGTTAGTATAGAAGGTTAGTGATTTAAGAGTTAGGATAACAAAAGGATCCATTCCCAGCAGATCCAGATGTTGGTCCCTTTAGTAGAATTAACTTTTTCAAAGGTAATAGGGCTTGAAATGCCAATTTCCACCAAGATCTAAATGTGGAATACATTAACACAATGGGAACAGTTGAAAGATCTCTGGCCATGCCACCATCATGCAAAAGCATCCTAACTCATCCCCTTGTTACCACTGTCCCTCAACGCCTCCAAGAATTTGTGCTTACATCCCAATAAGAACTATCCTTTAGAGACCCCAGTGAGATGATGTCATCTTTTTCTTCAAACCATGCAATGCCTTCCCCTCCCATTACAAATAAAATTCAAACTTTAGTAGCACCCAGTCCCAAGGCATAACCAAGCTCCAGCCTACTTCTGTCACCTCGTATTTGGTGTTCTCCAATTCACCGAGCCCTGACCCTGGCCCCAACCATACCAAAGTTTCTTTTTTCTTTTCCGAAGTTTCTTTACAGGAGATTTATTACCATCAGGTCTCAGCCAAAAGGGTCACCTCAGAGGGGCCTCTTCAACTTCCCAAACTATGGTAGTAGCTATTCACCTATACTTGTTTCCCATGACATTGTTGTTTTATTTCCTTTATAGTAATTTTTTTATCTGAAATTATCTTGTTTATGTCTTTTTCTGTTCACCGTCTGCCTCCTATTACGAGAATATGATTCCCAAAAGAGCTAGAACCATTTCTGTCTTGTTCACACTGTTACATCACCAGAACCTAGAAAAGTGCTGGGAACAGACAGCCACCCACAGCCCAGTGCCTAAACAGATACTGCCCAGTGAAGGAGAATGAAAGTGAGTGAAGTATGCTTGCTTGATACATTTTCCAGTCTATTACCAGGATTCCTGCATGGATTCCTGCTCTTATTCCAAGGTGGTCCAAAAGGCCAAGCTCTCAGAGGAAAATGTCATTTAGTGTAAAATAACCACCATGTCTCTCAAGAAATTAAGAAAGTTTTTTATGCTTATCATGTATTTAATTTATTACTTTGCATGTTGTCTTAGTTACTACTGTTTATATGGAGCAAGGATCAGCAAACTATGGCACCCAGGCCAAAGTTGACCACCTGTCTATTTTTGTAGAAAGAGCTGTACTGGAGCACAGCTGCAATAATTTGTTTATATATTTTCTGTGGCTGTTTTTGTATTGTTTTGTTGTTCTTATTTTTGTTGTGTGTTTCAAGGTTTTATTTAAATTCTAGTCAATTCCCAAAAATAAATAAAAACGTTGAAAAAAAAAATTTAAAAAAAAGGGGCGCCTGGGTGGCGCAGTCGGTTGGGCGTCCGACTTCAGCCAGGTCACGATCTCGCGGTCCGGGAGTTCGAGCCCCGCGTCGGGCTCTGGGCTGATGGCTCGGAGCCTGGAGCCTGTTTCCGATTCTGTGTCTCCCTCTCTCTCTGCCCCTCCCCCGTTCATGCTCTGTCTCTCTCTGTCCCAAAAATAAATAAAAACGTTGAAAAAAAAATTTAAATTCTAGTCAATTAATGTATAGTGTAATAATGGTTTCAGGAGTAAATTCAGTGATTCATCACTTACATACAACACTCAGTGCTCACCACAACAAGTGCCCACCTCAATCCCCATAACCCATTTAACCCATCCTCCACCCATCTCCCTCTATCAACCCTCAGTCTGTTCTCTATATTTGAGAGTCTGTTCTATGGCATGCCCCTCTCTCTCTTTTTCTCCCCTTATGTTCATCTGTTTCGTTTCTGAAATTCCACATATAAGTAAAATCGTATGGTGTTTATCTTTCTCTGACTGACTTATTTTGCTCAGCATAATAAACTCTAGCTCCATCCATGTCATTGCAAATGGCAAGATTTAATTCTTTTTGATGGCTGAGTAGTATTCCATTGTATGTATGCACCACATCTTTATCCATTCATCAGTTGCTGGACATTTGGGCTCTTTCTATAACTTGGATATTGTTGATAATGCTGCTATACACATCGGAGTGCATGTGACCCTTCAAATCTGTATTTTTGTATCCTTTGGGTAAAGAACTAGGGGTAAAATTGCTTGGTCCTAGCACAGTTCTATTTTTAATTTTTTGAGGGCCATCCATACTGTTTTCCACAGTGGCAACACAAATTTGCATTCCCACCAACAGTGTAATGGAGTTACTTTCTCTGCATCCTTGCTAACATCTCTTGTTTCTTGTGTTGTTAGTTTTAGTCATTCTGACAGGTATGAAGTGATATTGTAGTTTTGATTTGTATTTACCTCATGATCAGTGATGTTCAGCATCTTTTTTATTTTATTTTATTTTATTTACTTTTGAAAGAGAGGGAGAGACAGAGCACAAGCAGGGCAGGGGCAGGGAGAGAGGGAGACACAGGATTCGAGCAAGCTCCAGGCTCTGAGCTGTCAGCATAGAGCCTGATGTGGGGCTTGAACTCACAAACCATGAGATCATGACCTGAGCTGAAGGTGGACGCTTAACCCACTGAGCCACCCAGGTGCCCCTTCAGCATCTTTTCACGTGTCTGTTCGTCATCTGGATGTCTTCTTTGGAAAATGTCTACTCCTCTCTTCTGCCCATTTCTTAACTGGATTATTTGTTTTTTGGATGTTGAATTTGGTAAGTTCTTTATAGATTTTGGATACTAACCCTTTATCCAATATGTCATTGGCAAATATCCTCTCCCATTCCATAGGTTGCCTTTTAGTTTTGTTGATTGTTTCCTTTGCTGTCCAGAACTTTTTGCCTTGACGAGGTCCCAATAGTTCATTTTTGTTTTTGTTTCCTTTGCCTGTGGAGATGTGTATTATAAGAAGTTGCTACAGCCGATGTCAAAGAAGTTGTTGCCTGTGTTCTCCTCAAGTATTTTGATGGTTTCCTGTCTCATATTTCATCCATTTTGAATTTATTTTTGTGTATGGTGTAATAAAGTGATCCAGTTTCATTTTTTTACATGTTGCTGTCAAGTTTTCCAAACACCATTTGTTGAAAAGTTTTTTTTTCCATTGGATATTATTTCCTGCTTTGTTGAAGTTGACCATATAGTTGTAGGTCCATTTCTGTTCCCTTGATATATGTGTCTGTTTTTGTGCCAGTACCATATTGTCTTGATAACTGTAGCTTTGTAATATATCTTGAAGTCTGAAATTGTGATGTCTCCAGCTATACTTTTCTTTTTCAAGTTTGCTTTAGCTATTCGGGATTTTGTTGTGGTTCCATACAAATTTTAGAATTGTTTCTTCTAGCTCTGTGTACAATGCTATTGGTATTTTGATAGTGATTGCGTTAGATGTGTAGATTGCTTTGGGTAGTATGGACATTTTGATGATATTTGTTCTTCCAATCCATGCACATGGGATGTTTTTCCATTTCTTTGTGTCCTCTTCAGTTTCTTTCATAAGTGTTCTATAGTTTTTAGAGTACAGATAGTTTACCTCTTTTGTTAGGTTTATTCATAGATATCTTATGGTTTTTGGTGCAATTGTAAATGCAATCAATTCCTTGATTTCTCTTTCAGCTGCTTCATTCTTGGTGTAAAGAAATGCAACAGATTTCTCTATGTTGAGTAGACCACAACAGCTGTGCCAAGAATATTTCCTATCCAATCCCTTACAGAAAAAGTTGGCCATCCCTTGATACAAAGCAATATGTATTCAAAGATAAGAAGGTGTGTGACAAAAAGACCTGCAAAATATCAGGGGACAACTGAGAGCATTGGCTAATGTTTGCTTTGGATAAAATCCAGGAATTTTGATGGTGATCAAAGTAGAAGTACATCCTCAACATGGTCTTACATTAACGCCTGAGGGAGAACCCTACATTTTGGTTGTTAGGTCAGAAATCAAGTTTACAGGACAAAGACTAAGCTCCCCTTTCAGGCTAGTGCTGCATCCTTTTATTAAGAAATGTGTTGTTCTTCTCCTTGGATGCATACCAGCTCCCCCATTCCCACCTTTGTTAGTGTCTCCTCTCCGTGCAGTTGGCAATGTGGGGAACACTGCCATCTTTGTGATGAATGGTTTCCTCCACTGAATTGCAATTACAGGTTTTAATCAGTTCATTATTCCACCTAGTTTTTGGGTCCTGACAGTTATGCAGCAGAAACTAATTGAATTGGCTTTACCTCAAGGCATTCCCACAAGATCTTATCTTACCATTTGGGAGTTTTTTGTCTGATTGACCAACTTAGCCCTAATTTCCCTGTTCAACCTAACAAAAAAAGGTCTTACTTTCCTATTTCCCCTTTGAAATATTTCACATTCTTTTCCTACTTTGAAAAGGTAAGCTTTATATTTTTAAAAAATCGCTAACCTACCATAGATTATAGTATAAACTGAGCTTCTTATATAAGAGGCTTTAGAGTGGTTACAAAGTAAACCCTTACTCTTTTCCATAAACTCTCTTTAGATTGATTAGAAAAAAAAACAAAAAACAAAAAACTAAAAACCAAGGATGGAAGAGCAGGATGCATTTTTTTTAAGTTTATTTATTTTTGAGAGAGAGAGAGAGCAAGAGAGAGAGAGAACACCAGGGTGGGAGGGGCAGAGAGAGGGGGGGACAGAGGATCTGAAGCGTGCTCTGTACTTACAGTAGTGAGCTCAATATGGGACTCAAACCCACAAAATGTGAGATCATGACCTTAGCTGAAGTCTGATGCTTAACCGTTTAAGCCACCCAGGCACCCTGGGATTAATGTTTTTAACTCTTTGCTTCTCCAGGTGTTGCAATTTTTAGGCTATAAAAGAGGTATTGCCCAAAGATAATGTTTAGCTGCTGTCCATGGTGGTATTATCCTAGCAAGGACTGTGAGTGGGTCCTCAGGTTTTTGGGTGCCTTTCACAGGAATGACTCATGCAAAATTCCCCAGGTTTCATCTGATAAAGAAATCAAAATATCAGTTTATCAAGTCACTACAAGAGATATAACAGCCAAGGAGACCAGAATAATTTCCTTTCTTTGGTCAGCACATTATCTTTCTCTAGGAAGTGCTACATGAGAAGCCAACTTATAACCAGAAGATTGGTGAGTGTAGGTTTCATGCGATTGCTGATAAGAAGATTACATAGTTGGCAATAGATACCTAACTGCATTCACATACTATTTTGAAGTTGCACCATCAAAAGACAACAAAACCCCATTGTGGGTTGGAACAACTTATCCTCCGAACAGTCCTGGATGAATATCTCTAGTATTGGCCTCTACAAAGCTGATTTTTTACATACATTTTATTGAAACATTCTTGTTTTAGATATTGTCAGATAATCAATTACTCCATTAAAGCCTACCCTTTCTGCTTTCTGCCATAGAAATGCTCATCCTCTGAAGGCCATGTTTCTGTATTTCATATTTGATCTGTTGCATGCTAAATTTGTCAGTTTGATTCACAAAGTTCTGGAGTATCTCACTGTGCTTTCTATGTGCTATCAATATATAGCAGACTTCATCAACCTTAGTACTACTAACACTTTCTGGCTAATATTTTGTGAGAGGCTGTCCTGTGCATTATACAATCATAAACAGCATGCCTGTCCTCTTCTCATTGGCTATCAGTGGCAAGCCCCCCCCCCATTAGTTGTGAGAACCAAAAATGTTCCCAGATGTTGCTAAATCTCTCTTGGGACCCAAAGACCCAAATCATTCCTGGTTGAAAACCACTAGTATATAGGATAGAAAATGAAAAGGAGAGACTGTTTTTAAGAATCTAGGGAAAGAGCCTTCAACCCAGTCAAGCCAGATCCCAGCTTTTGTTCTCTGAGGTTCTCCTTTCCATAATCAAAGTGTTTATGAAAAGCAAATCTTAACTCAGACTTCTTTTCATGAAATTATTATGTTTAAGTATTTTTCCAGGCAAGTCACAATTTTCACATATCTCATTGGGCAGAAAGTTTATAATACCTAAGTAGAGAATGTTGCTTAGTTATACAGAGCATCATATTTTTATTGAGAGAGAGGAGTATTTCATAATGTGAGACACATATGGGCTCTGTCAAAGTCCACAAGTGACTGAACCCCGAAACCTAGCTAATGTGCATTTTAATTCCTTTTCGTTAGAAAGCAGAATCATAGAGCTTGGGATTGAAGAACCTTCTGGTTCAACAACTTCATTTTCAAATAAGGATAATGAATCTTATAGGAGTGAATTAATGTGCCTCAAAACAGGATGAATAAGAGAGATTTGAACTTGGGTTTTCTGGCACCAAGTGGTGTGGTTCTATACTATATAGTTTCACATTTTCACATATGTGTGTAGGTGATATACTGGGAGTTCTACTTCAAGATATGATTGTTTATACATTACATATAGGCCTTCTATTCCCTACCCCCATTACCATACCTGGTGATGTTGTTATAATATTTTCCAGTACATTCCTTCTGCTCACAGTCAGTGATATGCCTGTATCTATCATGAGTATGGAGTACATCACGTTTGGTTCAGGACCCGAGAGTTTTCTTGTCCAACTGGCAAGTGGTCTCATCTTAGAGCATGAAGAATTTCTCACCTATCAACTTACTGGAATTTCACTCCCAACTTTAAAGAACTATTGACAAAACAAGAACTATTTCTTGCTGGGGTGCCTGTGTGGTTCAGTCAGTTAGGCATCTGAATCTGTTTGTTTTTTTTTTTTTAAGTTTATTTATTTTGAGAGAGAGAGACAGATCACCAGCAGGGGAAGGGCAGAGAGAGAGAATCCCAAGCAGGCTCTGCACATCAGTGAGGAGCCCGACGCAGGGTTTGAATTCATGAACTGTGAGATGATGACCTGAGCCAAAACCAAGTCAGATGCTTAACTGACTAGGCCACCCAGGCACTCCAAGCATCTGACTCTTGATTCCACTCAGGTCGTGATCTAATGGGTTCCTGAGATCCAGCCTCATGTTGGGCTCTGCGCTGACAGTGTGGAACCTGTTTGGGATTCTCTCCCTCTCCCTCTCTCTCACCTTCCCCCACTCACACACTCTCTCTCTCAAAATAAAGAAATAAACTTAAAAAAAAAAAGAACTATTTCCTGCTAATGTCCTTGGTCCACAAAGCTTAAGTTCCTAAAAGCCACATCCCAAGATGCTGCACCCAAATGCACTGTCTATTCGTAGAGATAGCGTGTCTTTCTCATTTCCATCCTCTATTTTCAAAGCTATCTCCCCGTGTTTTCTTCCATCATATTTGAATCACCTATGTCCTTGCCTTTTTGTTTCTTTAGGCCATGCCCCAATCCTGCTAGTTCTCCAGAATTACAAACAAAAGTCTTCCCAATAGAATGTGTACATTAATTTCATTGCAATTCACAAACAGCAGTCCAAAGACCTTTACCACCCCTGTCCAAAAAAAAAAAAAAAAAAAAGGTACCCTTTGAAAATAAGAGTATACAATTGCTTTTTTTCTAAAAATGATTTAATTTTTTTCTTTTCTCCCAATCTAAAGTCCCTAGGACCTTTAGCCCAGTGTTTCTTACACTTGAGGAGCCCAGGGCTCCTTAATAGTTGGGGAGAAGGGAACAAAGGTGGATGGGGAATGGTATCTCCTTGCCTTAAGCCCCAGGGAGCTGCTCTGCATTTCTATGTGGCTTCTTTTCAAGAGGAAGGAAGAGGGTAGGGCAATTGACCACACAAAATGTAGTTACAGCTGAGAGGATTCAAGTATGCACCATTCAGTATTAGTTAACTAGATCCTTTCCAGAAGGTTATTTATTTATTTATTTATTTATTTATTTAGCAAAACTGAGAAAAGGGAAGGACTATAAGGAGTTAGGACAAAAAAGGAAAATACCGCAGTAAGGAGAGAATTCTATGTGGAAAATTGCAAGCCCAGTAGTTACATGCTTAAATGAAGGTGAGAATTCCAGAGAATGCTTTGCTGTGATATTAATGTCTTGAAGGGTTTATGATAACTTTTTTCTAAAAAATGTATTTTTAATTTATTGTTTTAAATTTTATTTTTAGTCAATTTGTCTCTGACACTTAGCATTTTCAGCATACATATCAGGATTTGGGCTCTAGAGTCAGAAAAATCAGGTTTATTTTATTATTTTTTTAAATGTCTATTTATTTATTTTGAGAGAGAGAGCATACCAGCATGGGGAGGGGCAGAGAGAGAGAGAATCCCAAGCAGGCTCTATGTTGTCAGTACAGAGCCCCACGTGGGGCTTGATCCTGGAAATGTGAGATTGTGACCCGGGGCCAAAATCGACAGTCAGACACCCAACCAACTGAGCTACCCAGGCGCCCCAGAAAAATCAGGTTTAAATACCAGCTCCAGCACTTGTTAGACATAGTACTTGCATATGTTCTTAAATAACTATGAGACTCCATTTCCTCAACTCTGTGGTGGAGCAAATCAATTAACAGCCTGACTCATACTAGATAGTCAAGAAAGGCAAGGAAGGTAGATGAATGGATATGTGGGTGGGTGGGTAGAAGAACCTGAAACTCCGAGTCTATCAGGAGACTAAATTTAATCTGAATTATTATTTGAAGGAAACAGCTTTGTTTTGCTGGCTTTCATCGACAGTGCAAGAGAATTCAGTGTTCATTCTTCAGGAAGGGCAAGAGACCTCAGCCATCAATCTCAAAGAAAGTGCAACTTCACCTGCCTTGAGTGTTTTTGCTTTTAGGAAGTGGGAGGCTTTTATTAAAGTGGTGGCACAGGAATTGCCTAAGAACTTTGTTCTAGACTCTGAGCTCCTCAGAGAGATCGATTTTTCTCTAATGAACCAAACCTTTGAAACTTGATCTGTGATATTGCAGACACCTCTGCCTGAGCTCTGTGGCCAGGCAGAGCCCAGCCCAGCCACGGGGCTGGTCCTCCGTTTCCATTTCAACGTAATTAGAAGGTTTTCTTTTTCTGAATCCGAAACTGGCTGGCAGAGAAATGGTACGGGAACATCCCACAGGGTACTTTGGAGGAATGGGCAATCTAACTGTTGATGAGGGGGCCACAGGGGCTCATTATTATGTAGGGAAATGTTCCTCTGTGCAGCAAAAAGGTAAGGGGTTATGCTTCATGCTGTTGAGCTCATTATTTGGCTCATTCCAATTAGTACTGGATCCAAATGGAATAATGTATTTTTCCTTAATTCTTCCAATTATCCAAGTACTCTATGGGAGATGCATTCTTTCCTTCCAACTGGAAGCACAGAATACCTCTTCGCTAGCAGCCTGGTGATTAACACAGCAATTCTGTCAGAGGTATAGCCTTCTTTGCCAGCGTGCAATTGGCCATCAGGCCCAACGATGAAAGAGGGGCCGTGCTCTCTCTCCCTTGCTTCCTTAATGACCTTACTATGCAGTGAATCCCATCTGGAAAATGCTTGCAAGCCTCTCAGTGTGTGTAATTGCACCAAAGGTAGGGTTTAGGGCTCCTGCAAACAGTTCAGATGTCACATGTTGGGGCAGAGAGGGCACCATGATTGGAAGGGAGTTAGGGAGAGTGGATCTGGGGACAGTTTGCGAACCAAAGAGCAAGAAGTATTGACTGTGTGCCTCTGACTCAAAGCTACAGATGAGTAAACGATATGAGCATCCTTAATGAACAACAACAACAACAGCAGAGAAGTCAGTTGCCTCAAGAACACACATACATCTGTATCCACCACAGCTGGTTGCTTCTAACAGGGATCTCTCCAGAGGAGGAGCACGTATGATCAGCAAAACTTCCCACAGCCCTGCGAGCTTGATGGTCCTGCTGTGGAGAGAATGACAGATGTTACAATCGCAAGAGCAGTATAGATTAAATGAAGGCACCATGGGGCTGGCCTTATTGTTATTTTTTTAAACAGTGATTTACAGTTGGCAAGGGTCAGAATTATAAAGCAAAAGGAACGAGGTGGGTGTAAGAAAAAAGAAGTAGGGATTAGATTCAAAGAGTTTCCATCCATGGTAAGGATAGTTGATGAGCAATTTAACACTGGAAAATTGACCAGAAAAACAGCCAGCCAACCAACGAGCTAGGGTTTTTGTTTGTTCTCTTTTTTTAAGTTATCTGCAGAGAAATTTAGCTGAGATAGAGGTACCTCAAACACTATCCCCAGGCAAGGGAATAGGGCAGAACGAATAAATGTTTACCTTTCTCTTTTCAGCCCTAATCGCTTCACTGAATTAAAGCCTTCTGACAGCTGAATGCTGTGGCAAGACCTCAAGAATCTTATACTCAAGTTGTTGTTGTTTATTTGCTGTTTTGGTTTTTTTTTTTTACAGCTTTATTGAGGTTTAATTTACATGCCATAATTTTCATCCATGGTGAGTAAAAGAGTCAATGATTCTTAGTAAATGTTAATGGCTCTGCAATCACCACCACAATCCAGCTTAGAATATTACCATCATCCCAGATTTACTTGTGCCCACCTGCAATCAATCCTACTACCCCTCCTCCCAGACTCAGCCCGGGAAATCACTCATCTTCCTTTTTCTAGAGACATTTCCCCCCACCCCTGCGACAGTTCATATAAACAGTATCATATGATATGCTATCCTCTACATCTGGCTTTTTCACGTAGCATAGTATCTTTGAGACTCATCAGTCTTATAGCATATATCCATAGTTCGTTCCATTTTTATGGCTGAATAGTGTTCTGTTGTATGAATAGAATACCACCTTTGGTTTTTTGTTCACCCATTGACAGACACTGAGATTGTTTCCAGTTTGGGGATATAATACAGTGCCACCATGAACATCCATGCACAGTCTTGGTGTAGACATCTGTTTCAATTTCACTAGGGGTGGAATCTCTGGGTTATGTGGTAAGAGTGTATGTAATTTTAAGTCACTGACAAAGTTTTTTTAAAGTGGGACAATTGTTAGTGTCTGTATCTTTTCTTGTGCATGGTTAGCCCTTTATACATCTTCTTGGTGAAAGGTTTATTCAAATACTTAGCTCATTTTATAATTATCTGGGTTTTTTGTCTACTTATTAATGAGTTATAAGAGTTCTTTGTATATTCTAATAGAAATCCTTTATCAGATATATAATTTGCAAAATATCATCTTCCTGTCTGTGGCTTGTATTAATGTATGTTTTTCACTCTGTTTTCACTGTTTTCTGAAATACAAATATTTTTTAATTTTTAACTTTATTTATTATTTTGCATTGTTATTTTATTTGTAATATTTTGTTTTATATCATTATATAAGTTTATTTGTTATTTTTGACTCAGTCTATTAGATCTGTATCATTATGGAAGTACCCACTATCTTGGTATCTAAAGATTTATAGCGTGTTTTAAAAGTAAAGTCCTCCAACTTCGCTCTTGATTATTCTGGGTTCTTTACATTTCCATATACATTTTAAAATCAGTTTGTCAATTTCCACAGAAATTCTGTTGGCATTTTGATGCAGATCACTTTGAATCTGTAGGTTAATTTGGGGACAATTGTCATCTTGATAATATTGAATCTTCTACTATATGAACGTACAATGTTGAATCCTTGTCTTGTTCTTGATCTTTAAGGGACATTGAGTCTTTCGCTGTTAAATATGATGTTAGTTCTGAGATTTTCATTAATGCCCATTATCAGATTAAGGGAGTTGTCTTCTAGTCCTAGGTTAAGGGTCTTATAATTAAAGGGTGTTAGATTTTGCCACATTCCTTTTTAGGCAGCAGTTGAGATGATCATGCTGTTTCTTTCCTTTACACCATACACTGTACCTAATATGCTGTGCACTATAACAAAATACACTATATTGTTTATAATATTAATTGAGTTGTGAATATTCAATCAGCCTTACATTGTTAAGATCAATCTCAGTCATGGAGTACATTTTTGTATTTTGCTTACTGGTTTACTGGTACTTTTGTTAAACTTTTTAAATAGTTTATTCACTTATTTGGAGAAAGAGAGAGAGAGAGCACATGAGTGGGGTGTGGGGAGAGAAAGAGAGAGAGAGAGAGAGAGAGAGAGAGAGAGAGAGAGAGAAAGAAAGAAAGAGAATCCCAAGTAGGCTCTGGGCTATCAGTGCAGAACCTGACACAGGGCTCAATCTCATGAACCATGAGATCATGACTTGAGTTGAAATCAAAAGTCAGATTTCATTTGGTGACCGAGCCACCCAGACGCCTCAATGTTAAACTTTTAATGTTGATGTTCATGAAGAATACTCATCTGTAGATTTTCATGTTTTTCCCTTGTAATGTTTTTCTCTGGCTTTGGTATCATAGTAATACCATCCTTGTACAATGTGCTGGGAAATGTTTTCTCCTCCTCTATTATCTGAAAGATTTTGTGAAAGATCAGTATTATTTTATCTTTTTTGATAGAACACCAGTGAAGCCATCTGGGCCTCAGTTTTTCTTGGTAGGAAATTTTTTAATCACTAATTTAATTTCCTTCCTTGTTTTAGGTCTATTTATATTTTTAATTTTTTTCTTTAGTCAGTTTTAGCAAATTGTGTCTTTGTAGGAATCTGTTCATTTCATCTAAATTGTTGGATCTTTGCTCCCTTAAAAAAATACCGTTCAATTTAAGGTTATTTTATTCCTGATTTTGGTAATTTGTTCTATTTATTGTCAGTATAAATATTTGTCAATATTGTGGATCTTTACAAAGATCCAACTTTTGCCACCTATGGAGGAAAGTCCCTTCAGAGCACGTGACCACCTGTTGACCCATGAACTGGACCGTGGCGACTGGAAGCTCCTCACCCCTATTCCACTCCTTGGAAGTGCATTCTCCTTGCTGTCCCTGCTCCTAGAGTTGCTGCAGGGACATAGCTTTGAGATAGTGTTTTAGTGCTGAGATCATCTGGATGACATACATGATTGAGTCCAGTGAAGGTCTCTGTATAAACTTTGAAGATTGTGTCATGCAGGTACAGAGATCTACTCATCTTACAGCTGTCCCAAACAAACCTCTTTTTAAAAAAAAAATGTATTTATTAATTTTTTTGAGAGAGAGAGAGACAGACAGAGCGTGAGAAGGGTAGGGGAAGAGAGAGAGGGAGACACAGAATCCAAGGCAGGCTCCAGGCTCTGAGTGATCTGCACAGAGCCCAATGGGGGCTCAAACCCATGAACCTCGAGATCATGACCTGAGCAGAAGTCACAAGCTTAACCAACTGAGCCACCCAGGTGTTCCCCAAACAAACCTCTTAAGTACCCCTTAATCCCTTGCTCATTAAGCCTGCCATCTACCAATCTGGAGTGGCCTGTCTCTTTCTTTGGTCTCTCCCTGCTCTTCCTAACAGGTTAGTCTGTATTTTTCTAGTCTGTTATGGTGGAAGGTTAAGGTACTGATTTGAGACACCGTCTGTTCTTTTTTTTTTTTTTTTTTTTCAACGTTTATTTATTTTTGGGACAGAGAGAGACAGAGCATGAACGGGGGAGGGGCAGAGAGAGAGGGAGACACAGAATCGGAAACAGGCTCCAGGCTCTGAGCCATCAGCCCAGAGCCTGACGCGGGGCTCGAACCCACGGACCGCGAGATCGTGACCTGGCTGAAGTCGGACGCTTAACCGACTGCGCCACCCAGGCGCCCCGAGACACCGTCTGTTCTTCTAATATAGTTATTTAAAGCTATAAATTCCCTTTAATCACTGATTCAGCTGCATCCTATAAATTTGGATATATTATGTTTTCTTTTTCAAGCAGTTTAAAACATTTTCTATTTTTTGTGATTTGTTCATTTACCAATGAGTTATTTAGATATGAATTTCTTAAATCTGAATATTTGGGGCATTCCCTCTTTCTTCTTTATATCTGATTT
Organism: Lynx rufus; assembly: GCF_022079265.1. NCBI lineage: Eukaryota > Metazoa > Chordata > Mammalia > Carnivora > Felidae > Lynx > Lynx rufus. The sequence goes on from NW_025814836.1 coordinate 20,070,686, forward strand.
AATTCTGCTGTGGTGAGAGAACATTTTTGAATTTGAACTCTTATAAATTTACTGAAACTTGTTCAGTGGTCTAGAATATGATCTTTCCTGAAAAATGTTCTCTTAAAACGAATGTGTATTTTGCAGTATTGGGTGAAAAGTGCTATGTATGTCAATCACATCAAGTTAATTAACAGTGATTACAATAATTACTGATGTGCCTGGGTGGCTCCATCAGTAAAGTGTCCGACTTCAGCTCAGGTCATGATCTCACAGTTTGTGAGTTCGAGCTCCGTGTGGGGGGCTGACAGTTCAGAGCCTGGAGACTGCTTTGGATACTGTGTCTTCCTCTCTCTCTGCCCTTCCCCTGCTCACACTCTGTCTCTCTCTCTCAAAAATAAGTATAAACATTAATTTTTTTTAAATATTGTTGTACTATATATTTGTATTTTTACCTCAGTCATATTTTTCATTTGTTTTGGAGCTTTGTTGTTAAGTGTGCATCCATTTATAATTATTGTGTCCTCCCAGTGAGTTGATCATTTTATCATTTTTGAATATCCTTCATTGTTATAGTGATAGATATTTTTTTTAAACAATGTACTTGATATGAATATAATCATTCCAGTTCTCTTGTGGCTATGTTTGCATAGTAGATCTTTTCCACCTTTTTAATTTCACCCCATTTGTGTCTTTGAATTGAGGTGTGTCTCCTGTAGAGAAGATATAGTTGGATTGTGATTTTAAAATCTGGTCTAACCATTTCTCCCGTTTGATGGGAATACATAGTACATTCACATTTAATGTAATTATCATCAGATTAGAATTACACCTACCAGGTATTTGCTCTTTGTGTTCTACAGGTTTCTTGTCTTTTCTGATTCATTTGAAGCCTTCATTGGTGTTAAATGGACTTTTTAATTGTGTCATTTTAATGCCTTTGTTTTCTTACTATCTTAAAAAGTTGTTTTTCTAGTTGTTGTTCTAAGAATTACAATATGCATCTTAGGACAACCTACTTTAGATTAATTCCAAATTAATACTTTTCTTGTCTTCTTTTTTTTATGTGGATTCAGTTACTACGTGGTGTATTTTATTTCAACTTAAATGAAATGAAATATTTTTAAGTATTTTTCTTATAACATGTCAGCTACAAATGAACTCTTTCAGCCTTTGGCAAATGTCTTTTATTTTGTTTTCATTTTGAAAGATAGTTTGTCAGGACACAAAATTATTATTGACTGTGTTTTGTTTGTTGTTATTGTTGTTGTTGTTTTTGCTTTCATCACTCTGAGTATGTCATTACATTGCCTTCTTATTTCTGTTGTTTCTGGTGATAAGTCAACTGTTGGTTTTATTTTCTATACTCTGTATGTAAGAACATAGTCTCCTCACATTTTGCCATGAATGGGTTGGGTACATGTGTCTAATGGATCTTACTTGGAACTTGTTAAGCTTCTTTGTTTTGTAGAGTATATCGTCCATCAGATTTGGGGAGTTTTTGTCCACTATCTTTCAAACATTTTTTCTGGCATTTCTCTGTCCTCTCTCCTTCTGGGAGTCCACTGATGTGTGTCTGGGTACTTTCTGAGTTTCAGGTCTTTATTCATCATTACTTTTTCTTCTCTGTTCTTCAGGGTGCATAATTTCTATTGATCTATATTTAAGTTTACTGATTCCTCCGTCTGACATCTCCATTCGGCTATTGTTTACCTCTAATGAAATTTTCATTTTAGTTATTATTTTTCTGACAGGCAAAACAATTTATTTATGTAGACAAAGTGGTTTACAATGATTTGTAAACAGTCAACAGTGATTAATGAGGTTGTATTAGATAAATGGATTTTTTTCATATCTTACTGTGTTGCCCCAGCCTGTGTGCATCTCTGGTTTTACTGAACATCCACAGTCAGCAGCCACTTTTGCTAATACTGCAAGATGAAGTAGCCTTTTGTTTTCTATGTATAAGGCCTGAGCCCTTAACGAAGCTACGTATGCTTCCATGGCAAAGTCTGTAGTGTGCTGTAGAAAGAAAAATTGACATTGTAGCTATAGTCATTTTCTGTGTTATGGAGCAAATTACTACAAGATTAGTGACTTAAAATAACACACATTTTTCCAGGTCCTGTCATGCACATGTGAAGACAGAGTCACACAGTGATATGTGGATAACTTAGATTCTCTTTGGTTTACTTTGCTTGTGTGCACAGTTTTCTAGTCAGCTGGGTATAATTGGAAAAGTTAGCAAGGCCACTTATTACTGTGTCTTTTCCCAGATTTCCCTGCTAAATTTCCAACTCCTCTGCCATTTCATTGCTTAGCCCAACTAAGTCTGCATCTCAGACTAACTGAGCAGCTGCTCTTTCATTCATTGGTGGCAGAACTAGCTACGACTATCAACAATGCTGTTAGTACAGGGTATTGTTTTCCCATTTGCTGCAAGTAAGGTCAACCCTCTCCATAGATGAAACTCCAGTTTTCACAGACTGGCCCGTTCTGGTAGAACTGTCATGGCAGTAAGGGAGGGGGAGGAGATGGGTATAGCCCCAAGCAAGAATGCCACAGACTTCCAATTGTCTAGTCTTTCATGAATAACTGCTCAGCTTGGTGTTTGCATATGGTTGATTTCCAATGCCCAAAAATATTTTTTTAATCTTTTAAAAATATTTTTTTTTCTAGTTTTCTAGTTGATTTGGGGAGGGGGAGAGGATTTGCTGAGCTAAACTCTGCCGTATTGGAATTTTGGTCTCAAAAGGTTATTCTTGAAAGAAAGAATAAATGAATCAATAAAAATGTAGCTATCAGGGACACCTGGGTGGCTAAACTGGTGAAGCTCCCAACTCTTGATCTCAGCTCAGGTCTTCATTTCAGGTCATGAGTTCAAGTTCCACATTGGACTCCACACTTGGCATGAAGCCTACTTAAAAAAAAAATAAATAAATAAATAAATAAATAAATAATGAAAAAAATAAAAAATAAGAATGTAGCTATCATAGTTCCCCCATTAAAAAAAATTAAAACATGGTATCCCATGTTCATTCTTTTTGTTATATATCAGCCCCCCCTTATGATCTTAATCTATATCTTTGATTATTAACACCTCTTCCAATATGTGGTTTCTAGAACTGGATATAGTATTGCAGGCATGGTCTCACTCATTCAAGTAATTATAATTTACCGCTGTAGGACAGATTTCCTGAGGATCTATCTGCCTATATTAATCGGCAACAATAAAAGTTCATCTTTTCAGTAGACTTTGTTTAGGCTCAGACTGAGGGTCCATCGTGGGGAAGTAGTGAGGAAAACCACTAGGATAAATTGGTGTGGGAGACATTTGGGGCTGATATCATAACTGTCTTTATCCTTGATGGTGGCAATACAAATAGCCACAGGAATAAAAGCCGGCTGTAGTAGAATGAATAAAAGCCAACATTTCTCGAGGGCTTTTCATGTTCAGGCACCATTTTAGGTGCTTTACAGGTTAGTTATTGTTCCTTTAATCTCTGCAGCCCCACTGATGACAAATCCAAAATCAGCTGGAGTAAGCAGCCTGCCTAAAATCGTAGAGCCGGTAAATGGCTGAGCTAGAGTTTTAGTGTGGACACTCTGCATCCAGCGCTGGGCACTTACCGGATATGCGGTGCTGCTCATTATCCAGAGACGGGTGTTTTCTCATGGGAAGCTAATCTGGGAATGCCTTGCTTTATCACTGCCAGTTCTAAAGGAGATTGAGGGAAGATTACTGCTGTAAAATTTTAAATGAGTCCAATTTACAGCACATTTTAGTATTGCATGGCTCCCGTTCGTGCAAATGTCTCTGCTTCGCCTCAAAAAATTGCAAGTCCCTAGGAAAAGTCCCTAAGAAGCAAGCCCTCTGGTTGCTGAAGCAGTCAGGCTGCTACGCACGTTGAAAGTACCTTCTGCATAATAAGTAGCCATCCCCTCCAGTAGAACAATTGCACGCAAATCAGGATGGGGCTGGGGAATTCAAATCAGAATCGCTGGCAGCCACTGGATCTGAGGGCATTAGATAAGTGGAACAAGAGGTTGTGAAAATAAGATGATACTTTCCAATGATTTTTTTTTTTTTTTTGGCCAATCTCATGCAAACCACAAAGAAAGAACCAGAATAGCACGTTGCAGGAGAATCACGTTGCTAAAATCATGATAGATCTTACAAGAGATGAAAATGGAATCAGGTCTGGGATGGAGAAAGTAACAGCTCTGGCTGGTTTCATCCCCAAGTTCCAGAAGTGACAGAAATGGCACAGGTTATGCCAGGCTTGGCCTCTTCAACCCACTGAGGCCTTTTCTATTAGCCTGTGAGGCCAAATCCTCATCCTAGGAGAGCAAGGCTTCTCCTGTGTCAGCAGCATTATGCTTGTCTTGGAAATGGAGAGGAAGGGCCTCCGTCCATGATATGCTTTCATTTTAATGGGAGATTCACTGAAGGAGCTCTGTTCTTTTCAGTCTTGTTATGGTTTTGAAAATGAAGAAGGATTTGTTACTCTCCCCACTGCTTCTCCAGTCAATCATTTTGGCCAAGGAGACCCGAACGCTGTTGAGCTAGGATTTCCATAGCATAAGCTTATCCACCCAAGTGCTGGTGGGATGCTCAATCTCTCTCAATCCAGTTGTGTTCAACAGGAATGATAAGATGTTGTCTGGCTATATCCCAACTATAAAATGCCTGTATAGTACCGGCTGAAATGTACTGATAACTGGATTCAAAAGGACAGTCATGTTCAGGGCTTGGGAAGTAGAAAGATGTTACCATGCTTGCTGCCTCAGGCTATGGACATATTCATTGCTTCATTCATTATTTTATTAAATATTGTCTGCACATGGCACGGATTAAATGAGGAGGAATTACCAATATGCAGAGGACACGTGCATTGCCTTATCTGAATTTTCCATCTTATCTCTGACACTTCCACTCTCCCCCGTCCCATTGTTCACTCCTGTCCCCATCTACCACATGGCCTTTTTGTGAATAGAACTTCACAGAGTTTTACCAAAGCACCAAGCACTCCATTGCCCTCAGACCACCGGTGTCCCATCTGCCATGCTGCCTCTTTCTGTTTTGTTTGCACCTGTTTCAGATTATCTTTTCTCCATCAGATTCTTTTTTCTCTCTCTCCCAGATTATCTTTTCTCCATCAGATTATTTTTTGTCTCTCCCTCTCATTTCCTTTGGAATCTGCCCAAGATTTTTATTAACACGGAGAAAGAGTAATTATTGGTACACTTACTTAAATTCTCTGTGGTCATTTCCCTCAACTATGAAATGAGAATGATAAGAGTACCTACCTGATATATTGCTGTAATGCTTAAATGAGATGATATTAGCAAATTCCTTAAAATAATACATAACACGTAGCAAGCATTCATCCATTACTCTTTATATCATGGGATCATTCCAAACACCGTTTTAAAAAACTATACAGTAATTTTCTTCTGGTAGCCAAAAACATCAATAATAATGGGTAACATTGATATTAATTATATGCCATGTGATACACCTTATCTCATTAATTATTACTATCTCTATTTTACTGATAAGGGAACTGGGCTATAGAAAATCAGTAATAGTTCTCTGACGTCACCCGTAAGAATGTGTTTGGATGGGCTTTAAAAAAATTTTTTTTAATGTTTATTTATTTTTCGAGAGAGAGAGAGAGAGAGAGACTATGAGCAGAGAAGGGGCAGAGAGGGAGACACAGAATCTGAAGCAGGCTCTAGGCTCTGAGCTGTCAGCACGGAGCCTGATGCGGGGCTCGAACTCCTGGACCCTGAGATCATGACCTGAGCCGAAGTCAGACGCTCAACTGACTGAGCCACCCAGGCGCCCCTGGGTGGGCTTTTTGATCAACTGTTGAATGGACTAGATTTATGAGGTAGTTTAGACCACCTGAGTAAGGGTGAGTGAGGTCCCAAATCACAGCAGTGGAGATCCCCGGCTCTTATCTCTTCCAAGTGCATTCCTGATAACATCAGCCTCCTACTATTTTGGGAAAGGGGGCAACATGTGGGAGAAAGGAGTACGGGTGTAAAGTGCAGAGGGAAAAATGACAGCCAGAACTGTGGGTTCTCTTGTTCCTGCGAATACAAATCACAGGGATCTGGGGCAGGTGCTGACGCTGTGTCACAGCTCAGTCTACCGGAACTGGTGCCCTCAGACCACCTGACCCTGTAGGGAGGGGGCACAAATGACTGATGGGGGCAAATAGTGAAGACAGAAAGGCCCATCTCACAATCAAGGACAAGACATTGCTGCTCTGCCCTGAGCATCCAGAACTAGAAATGTGTTCGAAGTGATAAGTTACATATTGAACTGTTCAGTGAGTGAAACTCTCTGTCTTCCCAGAATTTTATGAAAACTCTTTTAAAGGAGCACATTTTTCAGACCAAGGCTGCCAGGCTTAGCTCCACCTGATTCATGGATTCCCCCCAGTTCTTCTACTGCCAGGGTCCCTCGAGTGGCAACTAGTATGATTAAAAAAAAAAAAAACAAAAAAAAGCCTGGGTCTTGGTAGGGGCAGGGGCAGGAAAGAAAGGCAGGGCATCCCCTTGAGCGTGGGTCAGGAAGGTGTGGGCATGAAGAGTTGGAGGTCTGTGACAATCATTCATGTATGGGAAATGCCAGAGCCCTTCCAGAAGAGCAGCAGGGGTGACCAACAGAGATTTGGGGGTAAGGGAGTTGGTGGTGAGATCAGGCTCATTTAGTGAAAGGTTTGCCTACAACGGAGGTAGGTATGCCTGTATGTATGTATGTATGTATGCATGCATGCATGCATGTATTTAGAGAGAGAAAGCAAGAGAGAGAGAAGAAGTGGGGGAGATGGGTAGAGGGATATTGAGAGAGAGAGATAGAGAGAGAATCTTAGGCAAACCCCATGCCAAGTGCGGAGCCTGATGTGGGGCTCGATCTCACGACTGTGAGGTTACGACCTAAGCCAAAATCAAGAGACGGACCAAGAGATGGCCAAAATCAAGAGATGGTTCAACTGACTGAGTCACCCGGGTGCCCCAGGTTTTTAGTTTTTCTTATTTAGTTCTGAAAAGGCATCTATCTTGCTCACCATTGCCACCACACCCACCATAGTGGGGCGAATCCACAGGTATTTGCTGAATGGCTGAACTGATGGCCCATCCTTTCCTGAGAGGATCTTAAAGCCTCATGAATTCTTTACCTGGAAGCTCTCTTCTGATCCATGTTCAAGCTCCACGCACTATGCGGTCTGTACGACTTGAAGCAGACTTAGCCACACCGTTCATGCCCTTTTTACATCGGCATTGGTGATAATACCCTTCCTACCTCCCTGGGAGTTCTCAGTGCCCCAGGGCTTGCGTAAGAGCGGCAGGCATACCGTCTGAGATCGACATCAAATGACTTGTGTAAGAGCCCATCATGCCACCCGGTAAGCCCTTCCTCCGGTGCTGCTCTGCAGAGGAACGAGGTGGGGAACTGTGGAGTGGATCCTCGACCCATAGGGCGGCTTATCGAGAAGGTTTGAAAAGCGCAGTGTTTCTCAGCCGAGCGTCACATCAGAGTCACCTGGGCGAACTTTTAACATGCACAGGGGTCCACATTCCAGCCTAGACCACTTAAATCAGAATCTCTGGATGAGAGGCTCAGGCTGGGTCTTTTTTAAGCTCCCCAGATGGGTCATATTGTAGTCAGAGCTAAAAGCCAATGAGTTCTTGTTCTCTTACTTTGCGGCAATTAGAATCACATGGGGACAAAACTCCCCAAAGCCCAGGCCACACTCCATACTATTTAAATAAAATATTCTGGGGGCACCTGGGTGGCTCAGTCGGTTGAGCGTCTGACTTCAGCTCAGGTCACGATCTCATGGCTCATGAGTTCGAGCCCCGCGTCAGGCTCTGGGCTAATGGCTCGGAGCCTGGAGCCTGCTTCCGATTCTGTGCCTCCCTCTCTCTCTGCCCCTCCCCATTCATGCTCTGTCTCTCTCTGCCTCAAAAATAAATAAACATTAAAAAAATTTTTTTAAATAAAATGTTCTGGGGTGGGGCCCAAGCATCAACATTTTACAGCTCCCCAGATGAGCAGTCAAGTTTGAGAATATACTGTTGAGGAGAAGCTGAGGGTGTATATGTCCTTGGGATGTTGAACCACTGTGATTTGCTAGTATTATGCCAATTAGATGCAATGATTTAGGGCTTTGACCAAAACTATATCATATGCCTTATGCTCATACAAGGTTCAGCCTTGACCTGAGTAAGCATTAGTGGTTAAGGAAGCAGCAGAGAGCTAATTACTTTATTTTTTATATCATGATTCTTAGGCATCAGAAATAACAAATAAAATGAGTTCCATTGCTTCAGTTCAGATCCTCATAGCAATCTTGAGAAGTAGGTAATATTATTCTGAATTTAAAGATGAAGGAATTTATGTGTAAAGAAGTTAAGGAACTTGTTCGAGGTTACCGAAGCACAAATGCTGGAATCAGAATCTGGACCCAAGTATCAGGACACCAAAGCCCATGCTCTGTTTATGACCCTTGGCTGCCTCTATTTTTAAAGAGAAGATTGAAAGATAATTTACATACCATAATGTTCACCTGTTTTAAGTGCACAGTGACTTCTAGAAAATTTACAGAGTTGTGCAGCCATCACCACATCTAGTTTTAAAATATTTCCATCATCCCTAAAAGATCCCTTGTGCCCATTTATTTGACTGGCTTTTAAAGAACATTGGGCCAGAAATCAGAAAAGCTGGGTTTTGCTCCCAAACCTGTCATTTACCTAATCTTCTGACCTTGAAAAGTCCCTTAAAGTCTCTGAGTCTCAGTTTTGTTTAAATTAGTCACTGAGAGATGGTAATTCCCTGCCATAGAGTAAAGGTCAAGTAAAACATTGCATGGAGAAGTGCTTGTTAGCTAAGAGGAGCTCAGAAAGGAGAAAGTGAGGCTTTTTAAAAAAACTTTTTTAAATGTGTTATTTTTGAGAGAGTGAGTGGCGAAGCAGCAAAGATAGAGTATCTGAAATGCGTTCTGTGTTGACAGCAGAGAGCCCCATGCAGGGCTCAAACTCATGAATGGTGAGATCATGACCTGAGCTGAAGCCGGACACTTCACCGACTAAGTCAACCAGGTGCCTCGAGGCTTTCTTTTTTTTAATATTCTGAAAACCATTTTTCACCTCCCAAGTGCTCTCCATCTGAAACTGAACCCAGAGAGCTGTAATAAGACAAGGTGAGCCGTTTCTCCCTCCTCCTTGTTCTTCCCTTCCACCAACACCCTCACCCCCTTGAGGCTTGTGTCACAACACTCCTCTGGGTGTCTGAAACCTGCACTACTCACGGGGTCTGGTGACGGTTGGCATCCCTTCTGAGCACCAGTTTAGCCCAGAGCTCTGCGTGCGTTCTTGAGGGGCTTAGCTGTCCCCGGCAGAAGCCTGTGGTGCCATATGCTCCTGTAATGACTAGCTGTCAGGGAGATGCATGGTGTCCTTTAGCAGGAGAATAAAAACAGATGAGGTGGATGGTGGTATTTCTCTGGCCCTGTAATTAGCGCTCTGATGGCTGAGGAGAGGCCCAAGTGAGAGGTGTTACATCATGGCTGCTGGGGAAGGAGGTCAAAGGTTTATAATATTCATCTAGGTCCCAAATCAACAGTCAACGTTGCTCAAGCTCAGCGTCTAACCTTTTATTTCCACTGTTTTTTAACCCTTTGCCTGAGCTGGTTTTCCACCTTCGTATGGCTTGGACTGTGAGCATCGTGAGGGCATATCGTCTTTAGTCTTACAATTTATTCTAGTTACTGGCATTCATTAATGTTCTCTGAAATATAAATAGAGCTTCAATCTTCCTGCAACTCCTTACCTGTCATCCTGTGTCCATCTTGCGATATTTGGGTCTTGTCTTCCATATAGCTAACACACCTAGAAATGCACAGACTTCCCACTTAGCATCTCAAAGATCTTCATCACTGCTTTTTGATGACTCCAGTGATGTTGTACCTGCTTGTGACTTGTCACCCCCTTTCAAGTTTGGGTCTGTGCTTAATGGCCCCTCGGGTGCGCAGAGAAGACAAGAAGCTTCTGCAGGCAGAGGGAGAGATAATTGGGATGCTTGGCCCCCTTACTCTTCTGGAAAGGTCAATGGAGAAGACTTGCATCTATCATTTCAGGCCCTGGAGTGCTGTGACATTTCTAAGGGTGCCCAGAGCTCCTGTGATAGCATGGAAACCAGGCACCCATGTGAGAGGAACGAGGCTTCCTCCTCCTGGAGATTTCAGCATCTCCAGCCACAATGAGAAGCAGGAATATACAGCTGCACAGAGAAAGGCAATGGTGATATAAATACATGTTTAATTGCACATCAATTACAATTACTTACTAGGCTGCATTTATTTAAAGGCAGTGTAATTAGAGCAAAAACCTTGATTTAATCATAACCTTATCAAACACAGATCCCGTCATCTTCCTGTGCTTGCGCAGTCTGTATTTCCCTCTGTGCCAGTTTCCAAGGGGAGGGTGATGGCAGTGCCCTTTTGGGCCAGGAGGCCCTTGCCAAGAATTTTCTTCTCCCTGGGACACCCGCTCAGAAGCTGCTGAGTGGTTCGTCCTGTCTCTGCTTTAGCAGCTTATGATGAGAAAGCCTGATTAGCCAGAATGACTTATTGAAAATATAACTCATCCCCGATGGCAGGCTTCATAACCCAGGAGCCCGAGATTAGTAAGGACATTACACAGGCCCAGCCTCCAGAGATAAATTACTCCTCGGAATGTACCCTCTCACAGTCCCTGGATTTGATTTCTCATCCACAGTGATGGGCCCTGACTTGACATTGCTACATAGGGGTGGACAGCAGGCAGGCTGACTGTCTCTCACAGTTAGCTCCAGGCTATGTCTTTGTCCACCTACCCCTCTCTTGCGTTATCTCTCGGCTTTTTTGTCCAGAGCTCCCTGGAGGCTGAGACGCTATCTCCTGACTTTTCTCAAGAAGAATCTCCTCTTTCTGTGAATGGGTTTAGAAGCAGTGATCTGTTGTGCCCCACATGCCCGGGGTCCTTTCCACGGTTCATGGGAGGTAAAGTGGAAACAAACTTTCATCTCCATTTTATGGATTGCAAAGTGGTGGTCTAGACGCAAAAGAAGACTCTGACAAAGGCAGACATGAACAGAAACAGGCAAATGTCTTTTTTTTTTTTTTTTTTTTTTTTTTTTTGATCTTGGCTACTTTGCTCCTTCATGCAGTTATTTGTTACTCTTTCAGCCAAGCAGAAAACAGGTCCGTTTCTGGAATGTTAGCGTTAACGAATATGATGTGCATTGAGCACTCGCTCTGTGGTAGGTGCTGTTTCTGTGTTGTCCTTCACGGCAAAGCGCAAGGGAGCCACCATGATTATTTCCATTCCACAGATGAGAAAAGAGGTTAATTGCCTGGCTTGAGATCATGAAGTTAGTAATGCAATGACCACTTCTGCCTGTGGAATGCGAGCTTAGAGCCAGGCGCTGCATTGCACACTTTAGATATTTTGTCTTATCTTATTTTCACCACTCAATTGGTGAGGCATTGTTATCCTCACCTTGCAAATGAATAAAATAAGCTCTGAAAGGTGAAGTAAATGTCACAGATTTTTTATGACCAGAGAGTGATGAAGCCAAGGTTTGGACCCAAACTTCCCAATGCCTCTCCTCTATGCCTACCTGCCTTCACCCAGTGGCCCTTTATGCCATCACGTACCACCCCCAGCTATCCAGCTGCACAATCCAGAAAGCCAAGCACCATGCAGGGGACTTCTCTCACCTGCCACATTGTATCTGTTATCAATTCCTGTCCATTTCATATTCTCCACCCATCCTCCTTCCTTCCATGACCAGCATGCTAATCCAAGCCATCGTAATCTATTTGGACTCCTGCAGCTACTGTCCAGCTGGGCATCCTGTTTCCACTATTTATTCCATCCAGACCATTTCCTACATATTCACCAGATTGAACTTTAAAAAATGCAAATGGGGTCATATCACTCTTACGCTAAAATCCCTCCAACAGTCTCCCATCCTTCTAGCGGTAGAGGCCATAATCCCTTCTGTGGTCTTTGTTTCTCTTCCGTATGGGATCCCTGCCCATCTCTCAAGCCTCTTCTAAAACTAATCTCCTTAGCTCCTTGCTCCAGCCATTTGGCCTTCTTTCATTTCCTCTTATATGCTATCTCCCCAAATATAGGCTCTGCATATATTACCACGTCTACTTGGGATACCCATCAACTCTCCTCACCTTCTTGTACCCAGGTAACTGTTCCCCACCTTTGAATCTCAACAAAGGGGTGGCCTCTGTGAAACATTAATTTCTTTTTTTTTTAATTAAGAAGGGGCACCTGGGTGGCTCAGTGGGTTGAGCGTCCGACTTCAGCTCAGGTCATGATCTCACGGTTGACAAGTTCGAGCCCTATGTTGGGCTCTGTGATAACAGCTCGGAGCCTGGAGTCTGCTTCGGATTCTGTGTCTCCCTCTCTCTGCCCCTTCCCTGCTCATGCTCTGTCTGTGTCTCAAAAATAGGGGCGCCTGGGTGGCGCAGTCGGTTAAGCGTCCGACTTCAGCCAGGTCACGATCTCGCGGTCCCTGAGTTCGAGCCCCGCGTCAGGCTCTGGGCTGATGGCTCAGAGCCTGGAGCCTGTTTCCGATTCTGTGTCTCCCTCTCTCTCTGCCCCTCCCCCGTTCGTGCTCTGTCTCTCTCTGTCCCAAAAATAAATAAAAACGTTGAAAAAAAATTAAAAAAAAAATAAAAAATAAACATTAAATTTTTTTTTTTTAAAAAAAGAGAGTGGCCTCTCTGAAGGGACCTTTCCTGACCCTTCCAGATAGATCAGAACCTCCCACCAAGCGTTTATGTACTCATCCACTATTCAGTATGTACTCATTTGACTAGTTATTTATGCTTGACTCCCCACTGGGCTCTAAGATGTAACAGGACAGAGACTGGGTGCATCCCAGTAGGGCAGCTGACACCAAGAAGGTACTCAGTAAGTGTTGATTGAAGTCATGAGTGAATATACTCAATTCTGTCCAGAATACGTGTCTTCATTTATTTCTGTCTGGCTTCCTCTTTATTCCACAACTTCCTTACTGCAGGCATCCCACAGGCAGGTCTTTGGCACTGGAGTCTTGGGCTCTTGCCTTTAATATGAGCCTGAGCCAAAAGTTTTCTTTCCTTCCAGAATTGCCTTTCCAGTTCCCTCTCTTCGTTCTGGCCAAATAACACCTTGCAGCCACGCTACACAGGCTGGGCTCCCTGGATACCACTTTGGCAAGTATTCTTCAAGCCCATGCTGGCGATATATCTGTAGCACAGATTTCAACATAGCGTCCCCAGGAGGGAGACATGTTGCTCGGTGGTAGATGAGGGTGTCACAAGGGGGAAAAAAAAAAAAAAAGCAACAGCTCAGAATGAAAATGGAGAAATAATTGTTCAGAAGAAAATATTGGAGGAAGGTATGGAAGGAAAGTGAAGAGAACGTGAAGAAAAGAATTGAAAAGTGGGACCTCACAGAGCCTTTTAAAACTGAAAGGGATGGGCCCTGGAGGACATTTGTGGGGGAAAGTTTACCAGCAGGAACCGTCGTTCCTTTAAGGCTGTGCCAGGCGCTGTGCTAAATCCTGGGGCCAGAGATAAACGCAAAGCAGATGTTGACCTCAAGGAGCTCTCCGTAGCAAGCCAGCTGGTGTGCAAGTGAATGCATGTGCCTGTGTGTGCAAGGGGAGAGGAGACGATGCTATAATGCAGTAATAACCACTCATTCATTCACTAAACATTCATTGGGAGCCTACTGTATGCAGGACACTGGGTAAGGCACTGGGATTGCAACAGTAACCAAACAGACCAAGCCTCCTGCTCTCTGACGGTTTATGTCCTCAGATGGGAGTGGGGGTGGCAGCAAGGAATTAAATAACAAACGTAAGTAAACCTGTGGTATATAGAAAGGTGGGGAGTGTATAATTTGGATAGGGTGGGGGGATTCTAAGTGCCTGGGGATGGAGTGTGTGTGCATGTGTGAAATCAAGTGGTCACGACCGGTCAAAAAGACACCTCATGCCCAACATCAGATCTGTGTGTCTCCCCACTCAGCACACGGTGAGCACTCAATGTGCCATAGCCATTATTATATTAAGTATCGCAACTACAACAAGATAGCTACTCTCCCTTTATTCCTTTTCTGCAAGTGAAATTATTAGGAATATAATTTTCCTCTTTCTCTCCTGGTATATACTTTTTTATTTCTTCCTATTTCCTGCCGGCTGAGAAGTGAGAAAGAGTTAAAAGCAGTCATAAAGCACAGAGGCTGTTCATTAGGGTCTGATTTATAAATGTGTTACACCACCACCCAGGCATGTTGGCACTACATGATTACAAATTACGGTCCCTGGTTCTCCAGCGGGGGTTGCTGTTCAACAACTAAGCCCAGGGAGCATGATTTTTTTTTTTTTTTTTTTGGTAGTCTCCACCATCATTGATGTTTCTTTTCCTCTGAGTGCCTGTTTATGTAAATGTATGTAGGCATGCATGTGTCTAGATGCACACAGTCTTCTGTGCTTTGGAACATGTTAATAGGCCTGCCACCTGTCACAGGTAAATCTGTGCTCTGAGTGTGTCCCCTGTGGGCAGGAGGCAATAATGAAGTGAAGGAGGTTGATGAACAACCATTTGATTACTTATCCCTTGGCATTTGCCTATTCCCGTCCCTCTAGCCAGCCCACTCAGGGGGCAGTGGAAGGTAGTAAGCTGTATCAGTCTCATTCCTGCCACTAGAGAAGTAAGTGGAAGCCCAAGAAATGGAGCCTCTTAAGAGTGGACGTTGGGGGTGGGGGGGTCATTGATTTTATTACATGGATGGAAGGGGGCTGATCAAACAACCTCACCTTTCTCCAAGCTCCCAGCATTTCTGAAGTCCATTCACCTAAATTCCTCCTGGGGGATTCTGATCCCCATTAATTGATCCCCATTCTCTGTTCAGTTTCATTCAAAACATTTATTGTGCACCAACCATAGGCAACGATTCCCTTTCTGGGTGCTGGGGTGGGGGAATAAAAGTAAACTAAAGACATGATATCTGCACTTAGAGAGCTTGAAATCTAGCAGCTGGTAATGCTAATGATTGATCTGGATTGAGCGCACCCTTTAATGTGCCAAGGACTGTCTCAAGAACATAGTAGCTCATTAATTCCCGTAACGCTGTGAGTTAGGTAATATTATTATCTCCATTAAATTTGTACCTGAAATGAAGCTTAAAAAGGTTTAGTAACTAGCTCACCTAAAAGGGGGATTTGGAGACTGAATGAATATCAGGGATTATATTGTATTAAACTGTTACCATTAATGTTACTTAAGTAACTATCAAGTTACTTACACTTCTGTTACTTAGTTTCCTCATCCATACAATTAGAGTAACAATGTTATCTACCTTGTAGGGTTGTTGTAAGGATCAAAGAAGATAGTATATATTGAGCGGTTGCTATTGCCTGTTGGCATATAGCGAGCACACCACAAATATTAGCTGTCTTTTGTTTTTAGTATAGCTTCATCAATGCCCTCAATCTACCATCAGTATTCCTCAGAAGAGACCAACCTGTTTGAAACAGCTGACTAGGCACATTCATTTGCATTTGTAAGTTAACTGTCAGGTGTATTCACATGATAAACCAACTAGATGGTCATTAAATATCACAAAACAAGAACATAATATAATTCTGGAGATAACAGTAGCTCACAGCATCAAGTCAAACCTACAGAGCCAGACACTATTTTAGGTGCTAAGGATTCAGCAATAAATAGTTTCTTTGGCACTTTGGGTTCAGAAAAATGAGGAATGGAATCTTGCTCTCCTACCCCCTCCCCCACTTCCTAGCCGTTGAGTTCTTGTTCAAGTTACCGACCTCTATGGCAATCAGTTTTCTTACTTTATAAAACTGGAATACTAGTATTCCAGTATCTACCCCTTAGAATTATTTGGGGCTTAAGTGAGTTGAAAAATACAAACAATAGTTCCTGCACAGAGTAAGTTTTTAGCAAATGTTATTTATGCAAAGGCCTTGGGAGAGTCTGTTTCACAGAGAACCAGCTTTTATAGGCAGAACATGTAATTTACAACTTACTCTCCACCAAAAAATGATAAGATTAGTATTACTAATCAGGTCCTACAGATGAGGAGACTTAAGGAGTTTATGACATTAGCCCAAACTGGCATAGCGACAAAATTGGGTACTTGGTTTGAACTCCCATCTCCATAATCTAAAACGAATTTATTTTCCCACCATTTTGGTCATTTGCATTAGGTAACAGTCACCTGTTATGCCTAGAATGCACATACATGTGAACATTCATGGAAGGGTCAGAAGAAGAAGACGGAAGTGAAAAGGTGGGTCCGAAACGCACTACATAAGAAAAGAACCCCACATTGGTTAGGACAGGCATGATCCATAGAAACAAATGTAGTTGCTGATTGATGCAGGGGAAACTGGACAGACACCTACCTGATTTGCCAATAGTTTTCTGTGGGTAGAGTCCGAAGTCAAGGAAGATCTTCCACTGATAGCTGGCAGGAGGTGAATTACTGTAGCCACTAGTTAGAGATTTGGAAACAATTAGACAGATTCCATGCATATAAATAGAAAGAATGTGTGGATATTAAAGGTGCTATACGGCAATAGGTAATGCAACAGATAAATACAGGAGCTGGAAAGTCACAGAGAGACTCCAGATAAATGATTTCTATAAATAAGTATTGCTCATAGATATTTCAGATGCTTCTCTATTTATGAACATTTGACATTCACCCCTAAGGAATTGCATATTTCCTCATCAAAAGGAAAAGCAACCGTGAAGCCAGTGACTGGATGTCTGATTAGAGCTTTAAACATTTACATCGTGTTCGCTGCCGCAACCACACTCAGGCTCTAGCTCTAAGCTCTTGGTGTCTACCAGATGCCTCATGGACGACATATCCAGGAAGCCATAGTAATCACTGCTGGGGAAAGCTTACCACCAATTGCTGAGGCTGGTTTTCTTCTAAAGAAAAAGAAAAGAGAGGGAAGGGAAGGGAAGGGAAGAAGAAAAGAAAAGAAAAGAAAAGAAAGGGAAGGGAAGGGAAGGGAAGAAGAAAAGAAAAGAGAAGAGAAGAGAAGAGAAGAGAAGAGAAGAGAAGAGAAGAGAAAAGAAAAAAGAAAAGAAAAGAAAAGAAAAAAGAAAAGAAAAGAAATCCTTGTTTTCCCTCCCTGTGATAAGTAAGATAAGTCACCTAATCAAGGCAAAGGGTTTGGTCTGTGTAGGTACTGGGAGTTGTTCATGGTGTTTATTACCCATGATGCCCCCTATGGGCATTAGGCATTTTGCATTTTAAATTTCAGAAAGCTCTGTATGAATCCTGAGCATGGCACAGTGATACTTTTAGTGTGATTTTCTCTATACAATGCTTTCTAGGGGAAAACACACAGGCTTGAGATCAGATGGACCAGAAACTCACTGTGTGATACAACATAAGTTACATAACTGCTTTTTCTCAATTTTAAAAGGAAGATCATAACAACTATTTCAGAAAATTACATGCTATATAGAAACTACCTAGCCCAGGGCCTGGTATATATTAGGGTTTCAACAGAAGGTAATTGTTATGATTATTCACGATAGAGCAGCAAAGCACTGCCTGTTTGTCCCCAGTGCAGGCATCTGGGGATGTAAAGCACGTCTCACAGCTTAGGTGTCACAGCTTTGCGTGGAGACAGAGGGCAAGGAGTCCATGACATAGGTGCCACACGTCCTTTCATCTTGAGCTGCGTGTAAAAAAGAAAGTCTGCTTGCTCAGTAGCCTGATCCACTTGAAAAAGTAGCCCAGGCCCAGAGGAACACCTGAACCTATGGTTATGACCTGTAGTGGACGTAAATACTGAACAGTACATGGAATTTTAGATGTTTTCCCACTAACTTGCTTTGACTCATGCAAAAATAACTTGAGGCCTTCAGTTTTCTCATCTATGAAGGGAAGGAAGGAAGATAGGAAGGAAGGGAGAGAGGGAGGAGGAAAGGAAACAAGGAAGGAAGGGAGGGAGGAAGGAGGAAGGAGGAAAGGGAGGAAGGAAGGAAGGAAGGAAGGAAGGAAGGAAGGAAGGAAGGAAGGAAGGAAAGAAGGAAGGAAGGTAGGAAGGAAGGAAAGAAGGGAGGGAGGGAGAGAGGAAGGAAGGAAGGAAGGAAGGAAGGAAGGAAGGAAGGAAGGAAAAAGGAAAGAAGGGAAGGAGGAAGAAAGTGAGGGAGGAGGGAAGGAAGGAAGGAAGGAAGGAAGGAAGGAAGGAAGGAAGGAAAAAGGAAGGAAGGAAGAAAGGGACAGAGGGAGGAAGGGAGAGAGAGTGGAAGGAAGGAAGGAAGGAAGGAAGGAAGGAAGGAAGGAAGGAAAGGGGGGGAGAGAATGAGGAAGGAAGGAGGGAAGGAAAGAAGGAAGGGAGGGAGGGAGGGAGGAAGGAAGGAAGGAAGGAAGGGAAAGGAAAGAAGGGAAGGAGGAAGAGAGTGAGGAAGGAAAGAAGGAAGGAAGGAAGGAAGGGAAGGAAGGAAAAAGGAAGGAAGGAAGAAAGGGACAGAGGGAGGAAGGGAGAGAGAGTGGAAGGAAGGAAGGAAGGAAGGAAGGAAGGAAGGAAGGAAGGAAGGAAAGGGGGGGAGAGAATGAGGAAGGAAGGAGGGAAGGAAGGGAGGAAGGGAGGAAGGGAGAGAGGGAGGAGGAAAGGAAGGAAGGAAAGAAGGAAAGAAAGAAGGAAGGGAGGGAGGAAGGGAGGGAAAACTGTAACAGCCAACATGTATTGAAGGTGTACTGTACTCAGAAACAATTCTCTGTACTTTTTGCATTAGTTCAAATCACACAATCAACAACCCTATGAGTTACAGTGCTTTTTCTACCTCAATTTGTAGATGAGAAAATGAGTATACATAGAGTTTAAATCGCTTGGCCTGGTCACTGGTATAATCACACAGGAGCCATCTTACAGAGGAGCTTGCCTTTATACTACCATACTAAGCCACCACCACCAAAACCAAGGTATTAAGCTCATTAAAACCTCAAGTTACGTTTTAACTCCAAATGCCATAGTCCTTTATGAATATTTCATGGCAAGAGGACATCAGGAAGTCACCAGTCACTGACATGCATTTAGTGGAGCTTTCGACAAGCATGTGTTTGACGTGTTTACCAAGTGGCAGGTGGCAGGAGTTACAGTGGGAACTCAACAGTGCAGCGAATCACCCTGGATTTCAAACCACCATGATATGAATGTCTAGAAGATAGGTCTGCTAAAGCACCCTGCAATCAGTCAGTGCTAGAGGTTGGAATGTGGTCTAACAAAAACAACCAAAAATCTCTCCAGATTTTGATGTTTCACAGCACTTAGAACCTGAAATTATTGCCCTTTATCACCACGTGGGAATGTTTGTTCCCTCTGGAGTAGGTGTCTTGTTTACTTGTTCATTCTAGAATCCCCAGCACCCATAACAGATCTCTGTGGGAGTGACGTAAATAGCTGTTGAGTGAACAGTGATTGAACAATGCTAAACCCTAGTATAACCCTTTACATCATCTCCCTGAAGTTTAGAAAATGCTTGCAGATATAATATCCATTTGATATTCATCAACAGACCCATGAGAGAGCTAAAATTACTCTCCTCATTTTACAGAAGAGGAATCAGAGCATCAAAGAGGTGATTTGAATTATCCAAAGGCATCCAACATAGAAGACTCCAATCCCTTTGACTCAAAGCCCCACACTTTGTATTAGGCCACATTGCAAATGAAACTCTGATAACATTTTGGAGGTACCACTTCACTGAGCATTTAACAAACATAGGCCCTTGACATAATTGGATCAGAAAGTGAATATAGCCAAAGAGAACCAATCCTGACCTTCTCAGTTCCATGATGACCCTAAAGAAAATATAGAGTGTAAATGATGGAGGTGGGTGACCAAGTTTAGATAAACTACATTTAATTTTCTTTACTCAGTGTAACTAAGAGAAAAGCCCCATGCCCTTGGGTCTGGTCACTGCACTTCCTTCCCAAAGCAAAACCCTAGATTCACCCATGAAAACCTCAGCCCCAGCATGGTATGCTGTTTCCACCTGCATTCCCTTTCTTCAGCGCCCCGTCTGAAGTAACTTGTATCTGCAGTTAGCTTGTCCAATGCCCTAGCTCTGCCTCTTTCTTTCTGTGCAGCTTTGGGGTGGGTTATTTAATCTCCTCATGCTGCAGACCTTCACAGATCCGTGAGAAGATTAAATACATGAACATATGTGAAGTGCTTAGTTCTAGGCCTGGCATGGAACCAAGCGTTTGGTCACTCTTTGCTGTTATCATCATTGTTTTCATTGTTATTATTGTCCTAACATCCACATGACCTTGCCTCAGCCTTCTTACCCTCCCCCAAATCACACTGTGAGAAACATCTTGTCCTTCCCTGCCATCCTCTTTGCCTCCCTTTCAAATTCTCAAACCACAGTTTCCTTTCATTATAGCCCTAAATATAAGAATGAGGCCATTTGCTTTCTCATAGCCAGGATATGACTCAAAATAAACATTCCATTGAAAGAATTAGAAGTCATCTTGTCAAATGAAGGACAATAGATTTTTTGTTGTTGTTGTTTTAAATAGTGACCAGGATCATTGTCTGTCATCACTTCCTCTGAGTCTGTTGAACCTCAGTCCCAAACATCATCCCCTGATGGCCTGAGCAATGCTTACTTCATATCAATATGGCATTGATCACACATTTGAAGGGAACATATAGGTTGGGCTCCTGTTTCTATAGACAAAAACAGGTGGTGGGGGGGGGGAGATGGTGGTTAACCCAACAGACATCCACTTCCTCTTTCAAGGGTCTTTCAGCAAACAATTATTGAGCACTTACTATTTTCCAGAGTAGGCACTGTGCTTAGCAAATAGAATGCCATGTCTGATCACAGACACCTCATTGGAGAAAAGGTGGCATTATAGAGAAAAGACACACAGAGCATCACACAAAGCAAAAATTCTCTAACAATACTGTGCTTGGTCTACTATGTCCCCATCAAATATGGGCTATGAAAATTAGGGAAGTCTCTCAGAGAAGAAGATATCATAAGAGAATTTTGAAAGGATGGATGGAAGTTATACAAAGTGGGTACCAGAGCTCCTGTCTGATAAAAGTATGAGGGAGGGCACAGAATCTGCCACACCAGTGTGGCTGTGGCATGGGGTAGGGGGCGGTGGGGGTAGTGATGGGGGAGAGAAGGGTAATGTCATAAAGATACATCTCATGCTCCAGGGATTTAGGCTTTTCCATGTCTTAGGGATGGGTAAATTCTATTTCGTATCATACATGGTTATGATAATTAGAGAATGAAGTGGGGTTTTACTCAGCCCTCGATTTTCCTTTGTCCGTATTGGGCATAGTCTGGATGGTACCAGTAGGACAGCTCCTCCGAAAGCATGCTGAAAGTGCTGACACTTCCAATTTCCCTCTCACCCAGAGCTGACAGGATGCTAAGTCTACATTTTACAAATCAACTCTCCCACTAGGTAGGTGAGAATAACTTTCTGAATTTTGCGGTATGTATTTCTACTTACCGGCCACCTCAGAAATGAGGGATTCTGTGTGTGGCAGGAGTAAAAACAGTAGTTAACAAAAAGCAGTAAGTGTCCAATTACATTTGATACTTTTAATTTTGTTTCCAATAATGGGTTTTGAGGGGCACCTGGGTGGCTCAGTCAGTTGAGTGTCTGACTCTTGATTCGGCTCAGTTGTGGGATCAAGCTCCCTGTTGGGCTCCCTGCTAAGCATGGAGCCTGCTTAAGATTTCTACCCCGCCTCTCTCCCCCTCCCCCTCCCCCTCTCCCTCTGCCCCTCTCCCCAACTCGTGTGCTCACTCTCTAAAATAAAATTTAAAAAAATAACGGATTTTGATATTTTAGTGAAGGAAATAGTGTTATGCTTGAGATGGGACTGTCTCATGTGTGCAGAGCTAAGAGGGGAGGCAGTCTCTAAAAACCAAGAGAACAATGAAGTAATATATAGGTGAGCTAAATGGGGCTTTGGTGCTAGGTATTTTAGGTACAGTTTTATTCTTTATGGCATGATACAAAAATAAAGGGGCATTCAAAAGAAACAGGATATGCACTGGTGTAAAAGCAGAGGGAGATAAATTAGTAGATGTAAATTAAAGCAGAGGAAATAGGTATGATTGAATTTAAAGATCTGAAACACTAATCTGTCCCTAAGATGCAAATTTCTAAGCTCTATTGTGAATGCCAAATATACAATGAATCTAGAACCTTTTGTAACAGGGAAAAAGGGAAATCATAGCCATCGCAGAAGGGTGAGCACGTATCTTGGTGTTTCATTAGTGTCTGGGTCTGGGTCATGCTGTCAGGGCACGATCCAAGAGATGTGAGATGGTTTACCTTTTACAATTTGTCAGAATGATGAATTGTCAACGTGGCTCATCCAGTATATGATCAAAGAGGGGAGTCAGAATGTAGCAGCAGATGAGGTTAATGAATATCAGGCATCAGGGGAGCTTAAAAACATACCCCCCTTCCTCCATACTCACGCAACAAATGGGCAAGAAGCAAAGGAACAGGTAGGGAAATGGAGTGTGGATACTTTTGTTCAGTGGGCCAGAAGAGAATCTTCAAGCGGTGCAAGATCACCAGAGTGTATTTATGTGTGGTACCAACTCGTGGTGCAAGATTCTCATATAACTAACCAAGCCACACAAGACAGCAATCCCTTGAGTCTTTCCAGATGAGAAGTCTTATTTATACATCAATGAAGAAAGCCCTTTATGACCTTTCTTCATAGCCCTAAGCCCAAGGAAATCTTTCACATGTAGCAGCTAAAGACCATGGACGGAGAATCCAGTCCCCCAAAAGGCTGTTACACATAGTACATGTTCAACTCTTACAGAATTCCGAGCACTTTAAAATCTAGTAGGCAGTCATGCTTAAGAGATCCAGATGTGTGAGGGAGTCATGAAGAGGGTGCTATAAGGAAGGGTGACTACCTAGAACCACATTGGACTGATTCCCACTCAGTGTGGGAGTTATGGAAAAGAGGAGAGCTCCATTCTGTGACTTCACACTGCCTGGTTTGTATCTGGACTTCTATCCAAGAAAACTACTAAAAAATAGGGCCTGTTCACCGTTAGTAGATACAGGTGGGATGGTACAGACTTATGCTGATGGGAAACGGACGTGATCTCAAAGTATGAAGAACAGAACATAATACTTAATAATTAGAGAACTCTGCTTTAATTGAGGATATTGAAAAGAAAGTGGTGCGCCCACCTCGGCCCACAGTTTAGCATTTAGGCAAAGCCTTTAAATCACACAGCTTCAAGGACCAAGCAAAGGCATCATTTTGAAATAATTTTTAGAGCATTTAGCTGTCAGCTGCCTTGGTGGCAGGGTGATAAATGCCTTTGAATTTGAGTTAAGCAGACTGAATTCTATGAATCTTTACTTGAACGACTGATGAACTCTCTAATGGTCTATTCCCACAATCTTTGCTGGAGAGGTCGGAGGTGTGTGCCAGTGGAAAAACCAGAGTGGGGCTGAGGGATTGGGGCACAACTATTTATTTTTTATTAAAAAATTTTTAATGTTTATTTATTTTTGAGAGAGAGAGAGAGAGAGAGAGAGAGAGAGAACGTGAGTGGGGGAAGGGCAGAGAGAGAGAGGGAGACACAGAATCTGAAGCAGGCTCCAGGCTTTGAGCTGTCAGCACAGCGCCCGACGCAGGGCTTGAACCCACGAACTGTGAGATCATGACCTGAGCTGAAGTCAGAGGCTTAACTGATTGAGCTACCCAGGTGCCCCTGGGGCACAACTATTTAAAAGCTACCCTCTACTCTCTTCCCAGTGGTCAGTGTGATAAGCGCCCTTAAAGCCATGGCGGTGTGGCTGAACCTGGTCATCATGGAGACCCCAGCATCAGGTCTCTCCTCCTCCCTGCCCCCCAGAGCCCCTGACCATCCTTACACTAGGAATTGTGGCTATTTTCTGGGCTTTAGTTTCCTTCTTTAAAAATTAATTTGTAGAAATTTCAATCCAAGGTGTGATAAAACTGAATGAGATGCTATGTGGCACAACAATCCTGGAGAACTCAGAGCATAGTCCAAAAGTCAGGAGAGGCACACCTCATAGGATGCCCCCTGAGACTTGTAAATCTGATATGCAGGTAGAACATCCAGACAGAAAAGAAGGCGCCATCAGTCTTTGCCTTGGTGGGATTCTAGACAAAAATACTTCCAATAATAATAACAACAATAGCAACCTCTACTACCCCAACCATCACAAACACTGATGAGCATTGCTCTGTACTAAGCGCTTTGTGCACATTAGCCCAGTGGGCCAACACCTAAGCTCAAGCATCTCTTGATATCCTTCCCTCCTCTAGAACTGTTATAAATTGGATTCCCCACTTTCTCAGGGAGTTCATGAAGGAGAGACCAGCATCATTTTTTGACTTGAGAGTCCCTGACTGCTTCTCTGGGCTGGTATCCAACAGAGCTGGAAAACAGGCCATCCCACTGCCCACAGGCGTGTGCTGTGAAACAAATGCAGGAAAGCAACATCCTCCCCTTCCCTCTATTATGGCCACCTGCTCCCTTTCAGACTGCAGTGCTTCTGAGACCCCCTATTCTGTCACAGGATAGCTTTGATTCTTTTCAGAGATTCATGTTTATAATTGAACAACATCATCTTAAATTGTACTAAGGTAGTCTAATCAGAAAAGGAAAGGAAAGGGAATCACCTTATAGCCATTTATATCCAGTGCTTTTTAGGAACTGAGTGGAATCCTCTGTCTCTGCCTTATTTTTCACCCTCAGTTTACTAGGAAGAAATCTGAGCTTTACAGACTTTAAGTCACATATTGAAGGTCAAATTGGTGGTGAGTGGCAGAGCCGGGATATAAGCTTTTCCATGACTTCTTTCTGCCTCCTAAAGGACATTTAAAAGAATCCACAGCCTGCATCCAACTGTGTTAAGAAAGAAGGAAAGCATATCTGCCAACACACACACACACACACACACACACACACACACACACACACACTAACAAAAAAAACAGAAACAAAACACACAGACACACAATGAACGCCCTCTTTCCCTTTGGCATTTAAACATTGTTATGTGAAAATATGTGGATGGAAGTTGTACACATGTTTACAAGCACAAGAATATTCTTGGGAGTCTTGGGATTTTATTTCAGACGTATTTCAAATAGATATATGGAAGCAAGAAAGGAGAAGAGGCAAAAAAAAAAAAAGAAGAAGTATCTGATGAACAAGCAAGTGGGAGAAACCATAAGAAATAAAGAGCATTGTATTGTAGCCTGACTCCTCCTGGGATACACTAGCATGCAGGTGCTGTCTACACCATAGGGAATATATCAGAGGCCCTAAGATTACTGTTTCATCAAAGATGATATTGAATCTGATCTTTCAATTTGGTCAGTTGTCTAGAAAAATAGAAATGACATTGGAAGTTTCCAAAGTTTGTAGCCTGCATAATCTAAAATACGGATCCCCTTAGTTACCTTGACAGAAGGCCTGGGTACCTTGTCTTTGGAACTCATCTGCTAATTGGCTACATATCTTGCCACACCTAGCAACTCATGCAACACTTGGTTCTTAGAGTCATACCATTAATCAAACTTCCTTGACTGACTTAACCAGGAAGCCAGCTCAAGAAACCAAACCAAGGAGAGCCATTGTCATGTTGCTTTTTGCTTCTTTTCCAGAATGACCCGTGGGTAGGAACCTGGGACAGAGAATAAGTGTCCCCCATTTCCATGATCCTTAGAGACATCTGTCTTTCAGAAATGGGGCCAGGACTTCAAAGGGAATACCCATCTGCTGAGACACTCAAAGGGATCAGGCTTAACCTCAATCTGTCAACCTGACAACTGTTCTGTTAGGAAGTCCAGCGACCGTAATGCTATACCTTCATAAAGCAAGCCTACATGGATTCTGCGGCCCACCGTGACTAGTGGTGTTATGAAATCTGTGCACTAAATGAATGGATTCCCACACTTCTTTTTTCCTTCCCACAGGCTCCTTGCAAATAGGCTGGCTTGCCTGTGGTGTAGCTCTGCAGGGACTCCCATCTTTCCACCTACTCTTCTTCTTCACTTGTTTACTAAACTTTGAGGACTCTAACTGCCTCTGTGCCTCACACAGGGGGGGCAGCTTGTCATTTTTCAGTCGGTGGATTCTTTGTTCCACCTTCAAGTTTTTACTCTGGTATTATACTTGAACTATTCGATACTCTTTGCCTTTGTGCCTTGTTAAATTTTCCGTAAGAAAGAAAGAGAAGAGGGGGCACCTGGGTGGCTCAGTCGATTGAGAGTCCAGCTTCGGCTCAGGTCATGATCCTGTGGTTCGTGAGTTCGAGCCCCACGTCAGGCTCTGTGCTGACAGCCCAAAGCCTGGAGCCTGCTTCAGATTCTGTGTCTCCCTCTCTCTGCCCACCCCCCACCCCTGCTTGCCATCTGTCTGTCTCTGTCTCTCATAAATAAATATTTAAAAAAAAAAAGAGAGAGAGAAGGGAGGGAGAAGGGCAGAGGGAGAGAGAGAATCTTAAGCAGGCTCCACGCTGAGTGTGAGCCCAACACAGGACCTGATCCCCTGATACTGGGACCATGACCTGAGCTGAAACCAAGAATCCGTCACTCAACTGACTGAGTCACCCAGTGCTTTTCTAAGTAACACCCAGCTCTGACCTTCTTCTGTATCTAACAGCCCAGCTCTTTTCCCAATTTGAGGTCAGAACCATCATTTGTGCCAAAAGAGTTTGAACACCTATATTTTGTCTTTCCATATCATTCCACAAATAGAAAAATGATTGGTCAGATTGTGATTGGTCAGATCACTTGAATGATCTTCCCATGAAACATTTAGCTTTAAAATAACATCTACAGTTATTAAGTCCTTTGGTACATATTTTTTCATGTCTTATACTACCAATCAACACGTCATATTCATATCCCCATTTCTTCATTCAAATGAGGAAATTGTTGAAGTGATGTCGAAATGGATTTCTCACATTAGTGTGGATCAACAGAGGCATATCTAGAATGCAAACAGGGGCACTTGGGTGGCTCAGTGGGCTAAGGGTCCGACTTGATTTCAGCTCAGGTCATAAGCTCATGGTTCGTGGGATCAAGCCCCGAGTCAGGCAGGGCCTGCTTGGGACTCTCTTTCTCCCTCTCCCTCTGCCCCTCCCTCACCAAAATAAATCACCTTTAAAAAAACTAACAGTGCAAACAAAGAGCAGATTTCAAAGCTCCCATGCATTCACAAGCACACTCAGACGCTCTATTAAGGCAACCACAATAATTAGTCTGGGGGGCAGAAGATGTGCTTGCTTGACTGCGAATTCCCATCAGGTCCCTTGCACATCTCTTCTTAGGAGGTATTTTGAAGTCAAAAAGGGAAGCATTCCTATTCCCCGTATTTTCAGATGGAGAAACCAGATAAAAACGGAGCCGATCTGACTAAAACCAGTCAACCGGAGAACCGAATATAGCAGCCCCAAGTTCTGAATCCTCAGCCAAAAGTAACCACGAGGCCAAATTTTCCTCATTCGAGAATTAATGTGTCGGACTCCGCTGCTAATGGCATTGTAAGCCTGTTTATTATTATTGCAGACAAAATACAGAAATACGTAGAAAGTGGTTCCTAGGCCAGTTCCACATCTATAACCATATGATTAGCAAATCTTGTTTATTTAATTTTCAATACTCACTCGGCGGCTCAATAGACAGACCTAGTTATATATACACAGCCAATGTGATATATTCATTCTCAAACATGCAAATATTATACACCTCATCTCATTTCCCCTCTACGTACAGCCAGCCTTTGGCCGCAGTGCCTTCCAGACGGTCCGCTTCCTAATTAGGAAAGGATTTGGCATTTGTCTTTGTGACTACTCTCCACAGGTGGGAACAGAAGAAAAAAGAATTTTGTACCAGTTTCTTTTCAAACATAAAGTTTTCATCTCTGCAGGAGCAATTAATTTTCCCTCCCGTTTAAAATGACAGAGAGAACCCTTATCCTTTGCTTTTCATTTTAAGAGCCTGTGGATGCAATGTGGGAGCCAAGGCATATTGGTCTTTCCTGTTTCCCTGCTGAGCCAGATGAGTTGATTTCTAAACAAAATTCTCAGGATTCTGTAAAGGAGTTAGTAATCTGGCTAATTACCATTAAGTGCCAGATGATATTAATAATGAGAATGAACATTTTGAGAATCCATTTTTAGTCAGTGGTTTTTAAGATGTTTGAGAATCTCTACTCCACAGTCTTCCTGATGTCTGCTTTTCCTCCTTTTTTTAATGTTAGTTTTGGGAGGGGGGCCTTCAGCATTTTAAAAACTATAGAATACAACTCAAGACACAGTCTTTCTGATCTTTGGACAATAGTAGCTTTGCTACAAACAGCAGTGGACTTGGAAGCAAAGCCCTGGGTTCAAGATCAGGCTCCTATAAAGCATGTGAATGATTTGCCTTCTCTGTATCAGTTTTCCAATCTGTACAGTGGGAACAATACTTCCCCTACCCATCAGACGGATACATGGTGAAGATCAAGTCAGGTAAGACTACGGGAGTGCTTCGTTCATTGTGAAGCCGATATACCTGCACCCATTATGTCCTGTACAATGATATAAAGTGCCTTTATGGAGGGCCACACTTTTTCAAGTATTTCCCAATTCTTTCCACAGGGAATGGTAACAGTTTCAGGCGTCACTTAAAGAAAATAAAACAATAATAATGTAAAAATTCAGACAGTAAGGTCTTTTGGAAAAAGGTCATGGCAGGGTGCCTCTCAACTTCAATTTCCATATATGTGAAAGAAAATAAATACCTTACTTCAAAAACAGCCCTAGGATTTTTGTGAATTACATATACATAAATGCTTTGGGGCCAGTAACCAACACATAATAAATACTAAAGTAACGTTACTTCCTTTGTATACTGTTCATGCAATCTGATTTGCTCCTGGTTAGAGGAAAGCCCTTGGTCCTTTTTTTTTGGGGGGGTGGGGGGATGCATGGGGCCCTGCTAGAGGAGCCCAGAAACACCAGCTGTCACTTGAGTGCCAGATGGTACAGAATCAGGAAAACTCTTCTATGTGAGATAAACCGCAGGGAGGAGAAGTGGGGATATTCATTGCCTCTGCCACTGATCTAGGGTTAAAATGTAGAGCATGTTTTTTTCAAATGATATTTTAAAAATGTTTATTTATTTATTTTTGGAAGAAAAAGTGAAAGAGAGAGAGCATGAGATGGAGAGGGGCAGAGAAAGAGGGAGACAGAGAATCCCAAGCAGGCTCTGTGTTATCAGCACAGAGCCTGCTGTGGGGCTCAAACTCATGAACTGTGAGATCGTGATCTGAGCCGAAATTGAGAGTTGGACATTCAACAGACTGAGCCACCCAGGTGCCCCTCAAATAATATTTAATGCAACCCACATTATGAAGTACATTTTATGTAGAGACTCCATATGCATAAATATATACATATACAGTCACAATTTGATGAAACGATCCCTACTTTTACTGTTGATATTATATGCTACTTCCTGGTATATTCATCCTACGATCTTTAAAAATAAGCTTTTTCTGACACCCTAATTGGTAGCAATCCAGGAGTTTAAAAAATGCCTCTTTAAGAGGGTCGCCAAGCGTGGCATCCAACGGGACAACTTCATTTGTCCCTCTCTGAGAAAGCCCCATCTGATGAGTGACAAAGTCAACTGATATTGTTTTGCAAATCAGAAAATAGGTCATAAGGGGGACTGTAAAGAGATTTAAAAAATTACAGAACAGAAAAAATATATACCTTGTTCTTTATTAGACTTTTTGTTAATGACTCCCAGAGAAAAAGTCCTACAATTTGCTTCAACCTAAATGCTAAGACTCTTTTAATAGCAATGAAAGTGTGGAATCAATCTCGGGCCTCCCCACACTCTGCTCAGGGCACCCACTTCATCAGGCTCTGCCACTGCCACCATAAATAACATCTAGGTCTCATAAAATGCCTGCTACGTGGGACAAGCCCAGAGTCACATCACATCTCTGAATCCAGATTGTGGTTGACAAATGTGCCCATTTTCCTTAGACACACAGCATGTTCTTTGCCGCAATTTAATTGAAGTTTTTCATTAAAAAAATTTTTAATAGAAGATTCCATACAAAAGGGGATGAGTTAGCAATTGGGATTAGCATTGAGCCTCATGGCTTTCTCTTTAGTGTCTGACTTACATCTGTTCAAGTCAGTTTGTTTTATTAATGCTTACTGGCCTAAAGCTACTGCCATGATGTTAAAGATGCAATGTTAGCACAGCACTGACATATAGATTTGTTTCCTATGAGAAAGAAATTAACGATTGCAGAGGATATTGAACCCCTGGATTTCCTCCAAATTTCTGGCCTCTCTGTTCAAAGGTTGGATTAAAGATAGGGATTAGCAAAGGACTCCCAAGGGGGTTACCGTTAAGAATGGGGTGGAGATCAGGGAACTCTAGGCTGGGGGATCCAGCCTGAAATATCACCTTACCTCACTATGAGACCTGACTTCCTGCCCATCACTCACCCACCACCAGCAGGCAATTCGTATGGACCATGAGGCAATTTGTAAAGAAAGAAACAAAGTGGTCCCTTGCCTCCTGAATCATCCTAGCAGCTTTGTCAGACAGAATACAGGATTTTATTTGCCATAAGTACTGGGGGCCCTTCTGTCACCAAGTGTAAGAGAGAATATAACCAATTCTTGTTTGATCCAGGCCAGAATATACACTAAAGACCACGAAAGGTAGAACATTCAGATTCAGTTTCAGGGTACATGAGTCATCTATCAAACCTCAAACTTTTGTCTGTTCAAATGTATAAAAACCCTGTAAACAATCCCCATTCCCTCCTCCCTGTGCTTCCTGAGGGCTCGTCTAGTTTTGTGGGCTTCTGTCAATCCTTGTTGCCACTCAACAGTGGACTTGCTAAGCAAACCTGAGTTCCAACCCCTGAATGGAAAGAAGGTGGCAGGTACCCAGCTATGTGCCATTTTCTAAGTAGATAGCACAAAGGTGTTTGTACTGAACGAAAGGGATTCCTAAAAAGTATGTCACCAGACCTGGCTGGCATGCTCTTCCACGAAGAAGAGATTGGGCAGAAAACCATCCCTTCCATCCATCCCTCTTGGGGAGGGGGAGGAAACCCATGACCACTGAAGACAGACCTCTTTGTCAAAAGATACTTGGAAGCTATTCTCCCTGTCAGCATAGGGAGAGGGACAAGTAGAAAGTAAGGAGGCATGAGCTTGAGTCTTGAGGAAAACTTGAATCTGGGCATCTCCAGGTGTACTTAGACATTTGCCATCCTTACCGAGCATTCTTAGCTCTGAACCCTGAAGACAGCAAGCATTTACCTACATTCTGTAACTGTCAGCTATCAGAAATGTACCCAGCAAAGAGACCTGGGGGCCACTTGTTGCTCAGAGTTTAGCGACATTTTTTCTGGCCATTGTTTTGGATTAAACAGTGTTTGCTCCCAGATACCAACCCTCCTCCATCACATGCAGCATGGTCATCAACTTGCTTCTCTCTTCCCACATTCTTTCTTTCTCCCCAAGATCAAAACTAAAAATGGTGGTATTTCTAACCACACACATTTGTATTTTATTTTATTTTATTTTATTTTATTTTATTTTATTTTATTTTATTTCATTTCATTTCATTTCATTTCATTTCATTTCATTTTTATTTTATTTTTAAAGCTTTTATTTTTAAGTAACCTCTGTACCCAACATGGGGCTCTAACTTAAAACCTCAAGATCAAGAGTTGCACGCTCCACCGACTAAGCCAGCCAGGCGCCCCATCTGTATTTTAAAATGGAGTCATCCCCATCATGCTAAGACCTACTTCCGCCGCACTCCATGTTGACCAGGAAAGATAAATAACACTGGCAAGTGTAAACTATCTCTCTCCTGGAGCAGAACACATCTTCCAGGAGAGATGATCTCCACATGGAGCTCAGTAATGCTGCCTATGAAAGCAAAACCCCTGTAATTAGATCCTGGAGAAAGAATGAACACATACTCTTGTTCATAGAATAGGCTTATGTGATGAGGGTTTTATTCTAGAGCAGGGCTTGGCAAACTTTTCCTGCAAAGAGTCAGTAAATATTTCCGGCTTTGCCTCTGCTCTCTCTTGCAACTATTCACCTCTGTTGTAGGACAAAAAGAGCCACGGATAATATGTGGATGAACAGGCATGTCTACATCCCAATAAAACTTTATTTACAAAATAAAGGCAGTGGGCCAGATTTGGCCTGTGGGCTATAGTTTGCAGACACCTGTTCTAGAGAAGAGCTCTCTCTTCTCCATGAAGCCGTCCCTCCTTCCTATTGGGCCTCTTGCTCGTGGACCAGTGCTGGTGTCTCTCTCCACTTCTCTTTCCCTGCTTTACCCTTTATCTTTCCATCTCACTTCCCTTCTCCTCCCTTGGATTTCCTCTTCTATGTCCTTAATCTCTTATAGCTACATCTCTTCTAAAGCACTTGCTCACCTTTTGTAATAGAATGCTCCCCACCTTGGACCTGTGTACTACTACACTTGTCTAAAGCTCTGTCATTGAGATTTTCTAAACTTGCCACCAGTGCTTTATACATAGTAAGTGTTCCATAAGTGTGAATTAATACACCCATGACACTGAGGTGTCTTGATCCTTCCTTTCCTGAATCTCTAAACCAGGTCTTCCACCCACAACCTGCACATGAGCTGTTTTGCAGGGGCACCTCATCCCCTCTGTGTTGGGACTTGTCAGCATCACGGGTGAGGGTGCAGCCTCGGGGAAGGAACACTCTGAGTCCCCGCCCCCGCCCAAAGAGCAGTGCGCTGTCCCCTTGGTCACAGCCACACGGCTGGTCATGACTGGCGAACAAAGGAGCCCTGGCAGGAGCTTGGGGTAAGACACACAGGGAACAAGGGTCTTTTGGGGAGGGTCCCAGAGGGCAGGTGGCCAGCCACAGGGCTCGAGAGGGAGGCGGTTCAGCCCAAGATTATGTCTGGCAGGAGGCAGCTTCTTTTTCTACATCCCCGCCCCCTTCATCCCGTCCTGGCTCCTCACCCCCTCCAGGAGAAGGGGCTCCTTCCCTCTGTTCTGCAGAATGATTGATTTTCACTTATGCCCATCTCGTTAGCCTGCCCACTATCAAGGTGGGGCTGAGGAAGGTGTCCGACTTCACAAGTCCCTGGGGGGAGCACTCCTCTGATTGTTAAAGCGCTCAGGAGACCTCTGGTCACCGACTCCATATGGGCTTTTTGGGGAAAGACCTTACCTGCTGAGTGTGCAGTCTTAGATGCCTGCTGTAGTTTTGGCTCCGGAGAAGGTACCGTCTGGAGCCTGGCCTGAGGCCAACTTGCCCCGCATCTGGCAGGTAAGACATTTCCTCCTCCCGCTTCTTCTTGGCTTCTTGCTAATTTCACTGATGCACCAAAGCATCCATTTTTAATCTAGCCAAATCAATTACAAATGTTACAGATTGTAATTACCCAAGGAACTCCTGAAAACTAATT
The DNA here is from genome assembly GCF_022079265.1 of Lynx rufus. NCBI lineage: Eukaryota > Metazoa > Chordata > Mammalia > Carnivora > Felidae > Lynx > Lynx rufus. Next base: position 20,104,272 of record NW_025814836.1, read on the forward strand.
AATACGCAATCCTCACAATAAATTACCTCTTTCCTTTGGCTTTATATTCCAGAAAACTCTTTTCTGAGGAGGCAGATGAAGAGTGTTGCTCAGGCCTGCCAGGGACAACCATCAGGTTGCTCTTTCTTTGGCTCTGTTGTGTGTTTTGGGGTATTTGTCAGAGGCGGCCCTGGGATCGGCCCTGAGCAGTGGTCACGTCCCTTTTTACCACTTTGGTGGGAGTTAGGTTATCTGGGAGCCCTGTGCTCAGAGGGAGGAGCTTTGGTTTACTTGGGGGAAAATCTCGGGGGGAGGCAATGGAGAGCAGAGCCAGGGGATTTTAGAGGGGAAAGCAAGGCACCATATTCTCTTGGCTCTGGCGGTTCTCAGAGCCTCCTTCAGTAAGAGGGCCTGTCAGAGAAGAAACTCAAAAGTAGGCTTTGAAATTTGGCTTTGGTCTTTGTCTTTTCTTTCTTTCTTTCTTTCTTCCTTTCTTTCTTTTTTTTTTTTTTCTTTTGGAAACAACAGACAATGGAATCTTAAAGTTTGCTGAATCTCAGCTTTAGGTACCATGAAAGCCTTTCCCTTGACTGAAATTGACTGAAATGAAATAGGAAAGCAGATTCTAGAATTATGTCAATAATAAAAAATAGGAAATCAGCCCATTCACAGGACTCGGAGCCTTAAAGTTGTTCATGGGAGGTGTTATTTGTTAATATAATTATCTGTTACTATATAATTAGTGGATATTCATAAGTAATATGAAATCATTTGTTAATATAATTATCAGGACAAAAGAAGAAACGGGAAGCAAAGTTGTAAACATTCTAAGCATGGAATCAGAGGATGGAGAAATTTTGAAGCAATTTGATGTGCCAGGAGGGTCAAGGATGGCTGACAAAAAGAAAAATGTTGTTTGAGTCTGAACAGTAATGTGGATGTTACTCTCCACGGTCCCCAGGGAGTCGTGACAGCGTGTGTCTCTGTGTGCATGGTCATGATATGTGTGTGTGTGTGTGTCTGTACGTGTGCATGTGTGTGGGTGGGGATAGGTTTGAATTGTGAGCAAGTGTGTGTGCTGTGGTGTATATATGGGTGTAGGCATGAGTGTGTGCACATGGACGTGTGCAGATGCATAAATGCATGGGTGCACGTATGGGTGTAGGTGTGAGTACATGTGAACGTGAATGTGTGCATTGGTGTGTGTGCACGTGGATGGGTGTGCATGTGTGGATGTATGTGTGCATGTGTGCATTTGCATGCATGTAGGTGGGCACGGGTATGCACATGTATGTAGAATGTACATGTATTCAAGTGCGTGTGTGTGTGTGCGTGTGTGTGTGTGTGTGTGTTGGGGGTACTGACACACTGGATCAGATAAGACCCTCATTATTGCTCCAGCCTCCACCTCTGTTTGTCTGCACAGCACACGTCTCATCGCAAATGCACTTGGACTGACCGTCTCCGCTACTAGGCAGGGCAGAGCAGGGGAGAGAAGGTGCGCGCTTCACCCCACACCCAGTGGCTGGCCCTGAGCCTGGCTCCTGGGGGTCACTGATTCCGCATGTGCTGAGCGGAGAAAGCTGCACACCACCCTGAGCAGAATGGGGGGACCCTGGGTGTGCATGGCGGGCAGTCTCACCTTACTCCTTCCTCATCGGAAGTGCTAAGTTCAATGTTGCAGCTCTGGGAGCCTGGGTTTCATTGCCTTTTGTGTTTTTTTGTTTCTTTGTTTCTTTGTTTTTTGCATGTTTGTTTTTTAAAACAGAAATGCATTTCTTGAATTAGTATGGAATCTAACATAGAATCTAGAATAACTCCTACAGGCATAAGAAGAAAACGTTTTTAGAAATAATTCTTCCTGTTGGGCGGAAACTTCCCTCATGTCAATGCTCTCAGTTTCTTTTCCTGAAAATCTCAGAGTCATCCTGATGGCTCTCCACCCGTGTCTCACTCCACACATCCACCTGGGTGTGTGCCAGTTTGGTTTGCAGATGATTCGGGAGCCTATCAACCTCTTCTTTTAGCCACTGCTTTTTCTGGAAACAGTCATTCTTTCTCCCCAGTATTCTCGCCAGAACATTCCAACTTCTCTTCCTGTTCCATTTTCCCTTCTCCATGCCACTCACCTTGCCAAGGTGACCTTCAATAGAAAGATCTCGTTGTATTAAGTTCAAACATTGCCAGTATAGGACCTCTCGTGACCTCAAAAAACGGCCATTTGATACAGTTCCACTGGTTGCCACCACGTTGCTTGCAAGCCTGTGGTAGCATCTGATGACAAGTGTTTTGAGCGGACATCACTGTACTCCATTTCCTAATCACTTACTCGGAATTAAACATGCCAGTATGGTATTCCAGAACCTCATTTCCTATAGATGCTATTTGCTCGATAACAGAGAGTGAAGAACAGATATATACCATTATCATGCAGTGTTCAAATCAAATAATAAAACATGCCAATGCCTACATTTAACACCTCCCTGTATTATCAACTGAACTGTATCCATTCTGAAGTCACTCCATGATTTCTTCCAGTACGGAACTGTCACCACCTCAGTGCCACTCCTGATGCTACTAGTTATTAGCTGAAGGACCTTAGACAAATCACCTAACCTTTTTGAGATTTACTTTTCCATTTTTTAAAAAAATTATTAAAAAAAATTTTTTTAATGTTTATTTACTTTTGAGAGAGAGAGAGAGAGAGACAGACAGAGGGCAAGTGGGGGAGGGGCAGGGAGAGAGGGAGACACAGAATCTGAAGCAGGCTCCAGGCCCCGAGCTGTCAGCACAGAGCCCGACACGGAGCTCGAACTCATGAACCCATGAGGTCATGACCTGAATGAAGTCGGACGCCCAACCGACAGAGTCACCCTGGAGCCCCAAGAATTAGACATCTTAATAGCACTTAACTCATTGGGCTTTTCTGACAATTCAATGAATAGTGTATATAAAGTATTAAATATGGTGACTACCACCTGATAAGTCGTCTCTGAAGTAGGTCTGCCATAGCCCTTCCAGATCAATGCAAGGCCAGTTCTATTAGGATCATATTCTTCTGCTCCCTTGTGATACTTCTACGGCTAAATGGCAAATCTCTGGGGGCATTTTCTCCAAGTCCCCCTAAGTCTGAGAAGAGAGAGAGAACTTTCCATAAATTCATATATGCTTAATGGGAGTCCTACCCCCTCCTTTGTTTTTTTCCTTAACCTATTCCTTGTGGAAATCTTACTACATTTTTCTTACACTTATATATGAGTTTATGTGAAGAGATTTTAAATAGATTTTTTTATATTTGAGTGATTATTGCCAGGGATGTGAATCCCAAAATGAATTGAGGCGAGTTGCTAAGTTGCTTGGTAGTTAATAATTCTTGCTTCATTTTATGAGAAAATATTGGTATTGCAGTAAGTTTTTAAATAGCACATATAATTATACCCTCATTAATGATGTCAAATATTATTATTTAATACATTGCTCCAATTAATTATGTTTTTTAAATTAAACAGCTAATCTCTAACAAGTTATATTTAAATAATTATGTCTAATGCTAATGGGATAAAGAGTGTGCTCCAGCATCTTCTTTATAAATACAAAATAAGATGACCTATAAAATTAAGTCTGACTCCATTTCCTTGGCCTACCAGCCCCTCAGCTTCTGCCCTTGACTTCCAGCTTCATGTCCCCCCACTAACCACACAAAGCTTATCCTTCCAACACCCTGAAGGGTTTACAATCACTGTGCACTCTAACGCTGGTCTTTTTTTTTTAATATTATTTATTTATTTATTGTTATTATTATTATTTTTATTTTTATTTTTTTAAAATTTACATCCAAGTTAGTTAGCATACAGTGCTATAATGATTTCAGGAATAGATTCCAGGGATTCACCCCCTATGTATAACACCCAGTGCCCATCCCAACAAGTGTCCTCCTTAATGCCCCTTCCCCATTTAGCCCATCACCCCCTCCCACAATCCCTCCAGTAACCCTCTGTTTGTTCTCTGTATTTAAGAATCTTTTATGTTTTGTCCCACTCCCTGTTTTTGTATAATTTTTGCTTCCCTTCCCTTATGCTCATCTGTTTTGCATCTTAAAGTCCTCATATGTGTGAAGTCATATGATATTTGTCTTTCTCTGAGTGACTAATTTCACTTGGCATAATCTTGTCCAGTTCCATCCACGTAGCTGCAAATGGCAAGATTTCATTCTTTTTGATTGCCGAGTAATACTCCATTATATGTATATATATATATATACACACACACACACACACACACCACATCTTCTTTATCCATTCATCCATCGATGGACATTTGGGCTCTTTCCATACTTGACTATTGTCGATAGCTCTAATGCTGGTCTTTATACGTGTTACTCTTCACCCTGAGGTATCCTCTCCTCCCTTTGCCTGGAGGAACTCACATGTTCGGCCCCAAGAGAAAGCTTCCACATTTCTCTCTCACAGACTTTCTTATTCCACCTACTGAGCTTGCAGGGTGCGTTGCCTGCTTCTCTGCTAGAACATTCACTGAACAACACTGTAGTTGAACTCGGTACATCTCCTCCCCTCCCCCACTCCACTCCTGGGTTCTTCTGTACTCCCTTCCCAAGCAATAGCCCCCCAGTATACGGAAAGTAGATTAAAGGTTGTTTTTCTTCCCCTCCTTATTTTTTCTAAATTTATTTTTTTTTTAATTTTTTTTTCAACGTTTATTTATTTTTGGGACAGAGAGAGACAGAGCATGAACGGGGGAGGGGCAGAGAGAGAGGGAGACACAGAATCGGAAACAGGCTCCAGGCTCTGAGCCATCAGCCCAGAGCCTGACGCGGGGCTCGAACTCACGGACCGCGAGATCGTGACCTGGCTGAAGTCGGACGCTTAACCGACTGCGCCACCCAGGCGCCCCTCTAAATTTATTTTTTAATGTTTATTTATTTTTGAGAGAGAGAGACAGAGGATGAGCGGGGGAGGGGCAGAGAGACAGGGAGACACAGAATCTGTCAGCAGAGCCTGATGCGGGGCTCTAACCCACAAACCGTGAGATCATGACCTGAGCCGAAGTCAGACGCTTAACTGATTGAGCCACCCAGGTGCCCCGTTTTTTCTAAATTTATGAATACATAAATGAATAAAAGAAAATTCCTAGACAATCAGTAAATGTTCATTGAATGAATGGATGGATTAAGTTAGTTAATAACCCTAAGAATTTTAGTGAGTTTAGGATTTGTACGACTTCAACTCATGGAAAAAAAAATCAGAAACCAAATATTTATATTGTAAAATCAGCTGTTAAAAAGAAATTATACAGACACCCGGATGGTTCAGTTGGTTGAGCATCCAGCTCTTGATTTCGGTTCAGGTCATGGTCTCACAGTTGTGGGATTGAGCCCCTGGTAGGGTTCCATGCTCAGCATGGAGCCTGCTTAAGATTCTGTCTCTCTTTCCCTTTGCTCCTCCCCTGCTTGCACTCATCTCTCTCTCTCTCAAAAAAAAATTAAAAAACCAGTATAAAGTAATGCCAATGTGTCAAATGAGGTAATTTCTTTAATGTATCTAGCAACATGTCTCTCAGTGAGCTTTCAAATACAGTAGATGTGTCTTATTATGCTTCTTATTGTCATTATTGCTATGTTAATCAGTAACTAGTAAGTGAAAATACTACCTGACATAACTTATGCTACCAGATGAAGCTAGAACATCTATGCAACAGTGCTATTTTCACTGACATTAAAGGAGCTTTTGAACAAAAATTATAATAATTTAGAAATATAGTTTAATTATATATAATGTGTAAAATAACTTTACGTATATATAATCTGCCCTTTGTTACAATTCTGTTACTACAACATCATGACTTTGTTAAGTGATATTTATTTACTCCTTCCTTGGGCCAAATTGCTATGACATATTATACTCACATTAAATTTTATTGAAATATATTGCATAATGTATTTTATTATGGTGTTTATTACAAATTATCACAGTCCCTCTTACAGCGATTTTATTTTGTGACTCCTTGTGACAAACTCTTTGTGACTTGCTCCTGACAGGACACTCATAATCTCCTATGTCCCATCACGGGTATGGTCATCGGAGACTGTCTCCTATTGAGTTGATATTTTAATATTCCAAAATAGGCCATATTAAACTTACAACTTTTGTTGTCACTTGAGCTTATAACTTCTTTTCATTAACCCAATTCAAACTGTCCCTAGTTAACTGCTCAGATCAAAATACTTCCTTGAAGGTCACCAGTCATGTTTATTGTAAAATCGATTGTATCAGTTAACACTCTACTGGTTAAATTCCCTTGGAATTGCATGTGGCATAAATGACTTCAGCGTGTTAGAGTCAGGGCAACCTCCCTCTGAAGTTACTGACAAGTGTCTCTCACAGACCTTACAAGAACACTCGATTTCTTAGCTGTCTGCTTGTACCAGATGAGAATCCATTGTAAACAACTCCTATCTTTTAAAATGTATATGATGTAAGGAGTGGTGATCCTTTTTACCATCAAGAAGATAAATAACTAACATCATATAATACCTGATAACATGTGTACTTCCTACTTGTTCCACTTACCCTGTGATTCCTCCCAGTGATGGTGGCACTCCCCTTCCGTGGCACTGGCACCCGGGATCACTCCACCTGACCATCATATGACGTCATTATCAGGAAAAACATGTGTGGTCAAGTGATAGCCTGCAGGTAACTTGTAACCAAAATAGAATCAGGTGGCCACAAAATGGTGGCTTTCACCCCAGGCTTGATGGTAGGAGGAGGCAGCATATAGGGCTCTCTGTTCTGAAACCAACAGCTCACTGGTTTTCTTCCTACAACTGAGATCAGAATGCATTGCTCTATAAACTCCTTGGAATCCCTGGGTGTTTCAGAAGGCAGGGGGATTGGATTGTGTTCTTACAACAAAAAGCCCTGTGTAAAGAATTCTTTTAGGCTATAACAATAGCAACACAAAATCCTTTTATCTGAAACCTGAGAGTCTGATAGAAACATAGAATTTGGGAGACAGCTCCCAAGATAACAAAATAGAGTCTTTAAATAGCAAATGCTGATTTTGTTTTTTCATATAGACTCTCCAACTTCTACCGCATCCTGAAAATTTTTGAACTTCTATCCATGTCTGCCTTTTTAATTTTTTTTAATGTTTATTTATTAATTTTGAGAGAGAGCAGGGGGAGGGCAGAGAGAGAGAGAGAGAGAGAGTGAGAGAGAATCCCTAGCAGGCTGCACGCTGTCAGCACAGAGCCTGATGCAGGGATTAAACACACACCGTGAGATCATGACCTGAGCAGAAACCAAGGCACTTATTAACCGACTGAGCCACCCAGGAGCCCCTGACTCTTTCATTTTAACTGTAAACACCTGACTCCAGTCCTTATGTTTCTAGGGCTGAGAACGCAAAGATCTGTCCATGGCAAGCCAACTAGAATCTCACATAAAAACACCAATTAAATCGAAGTTTTAGCAAATGATCTTGGAAAGAAGAGGTCCACTCTAGTACTGTCATTCTGCAATTTCAAAATTTTAAGTGAAATTTTCTTAAATACCTCATCTCTTCAATTTCTGTGGATGGCCAGTAAAAAAAAAAAGAGACACATAGGATTATCCGTAGTCTGGGGGCAGAGTGCATTTTCCTTGTGTTAAGAAAGGTTTGTTGTTTTTTTCTTCCGCCATTTTTTAATCGGTATTTATTTTGAGCATTTTATGTGTATAAAGCAAGGAGCAAGAACAACGAGTTACACATTAATCTGAATCATTTCTTTGACCTCCAAAGGAAAGTTCAGTAAGTCAGTGCACTGAAGTCAAATAAGTAATTATTTCTAGCCTGTGTAATGATGGACTCTTTATCAAGTAACTAATATTTGGGCTTGATCTTCAGACGTATGGGGGTTTCCATTACCAGTGGTGAGAAGGACAGCACTGCACGTAGAGTCCATGTGTTTCTCTGAGCCAATTCAGAGGCACAGCAAAGCCCCATATGGATTTGAGGAGAGCTGAGAGACCAACTTTAATGGAGGGATTACACAGGAGAATATAGTTTGAAAAGTGGGATAAAGAAATAAGTAGAGATCAGATTACAGAAGCTCCTTTTTCTCCCCAGGTATGTAATATCAAGTCTCTATAATAGAAGTATTGATATAAACCAAAACTCTATTAACTTAAGGGGTAGAGATAGCAACCGAGGTTTTCTGAGAGCTCACAAAGTGCCCTCTGTGAAAAGACTTTGCTTATAATATGTGTTTAAGATGTTGATACTAAGTAAAAAAAGTAAAGTTTATATAAAGATTCTGCTTCATAAATGCAATTTAGAAAAACAAATAGAAATAATAAGATATATATGAAAAGATATATATATATATATATATATATATATATATATATATATATGTCTGTCCATCCAGCTATTGATAGATCTATTTATTTATCTTGGGTCTCACTTTAAAACTGTTCCATCATTTGTACCATAAATTAGAGCTTGTTTTAAAAAAAATTTAATGTTTTTATTTTTGAGAGAGAGACAGAGACAGAGACAGAGACAGAGTACAACCTGGGGAGGTGCAGAGAAAGAGGGAGACACAGAATCCAAAGCAGGCTCCAGGCTCCGGGCCTGACACGGGGCTCAAGCTCACAAACTGCGAATTGTGACCTGAGCCGAAGTCAATGCTTAACTGACTGACCCAGCCAGGCTCCTCAAATCAGAGCTTTTTTTTACTGAAGTGTATTTGACACAACATTGTGTATATTTAAGGGAATTTGACACATTTATATGTTGTAATATTATTGAAACACCTCCTTCTTTAACACTCACCTACCTAACCACTTAAAGCCACCTGTGTGACCTCAGACTTTACACTCACCCATGCTTTTGTTCAGCCAAGGCTCGTTCCTCCAGGATTGCTAAAGCTTCTCCCTCAAGCTATATTCTGCTATATTCTCATATAAGGCTTTCAGTTTCTAATAGGTACCAGCATTCTGAGTTGAGAGAGAAGGAGGTATTTGTAGAAATGGGAATATCTCCTGAATCAAAGCTGTACAAGTCCTATAACACTGTCCCTTTGGAGACAGTTCCCGATGTTATACTTTAGCATGCCATTTCCTTCACTTAGGATTCCCTGACATTGTTCCAGCAACCACCACAGACTGTTCTAGCTACAGATGAATCTTACAATTTGGGTTGGGTATCTTACAGGATACAGTGAGGTCTATGAAGCTCTTTATCATATCAAAGGACTCCTACAAATCTCCAGTTAAGTTAGTATGATTGAGGGGAGTTAAAAAAAAAAACTAGCAAAGGGGCGCCTGGGTGGCTCAGTTGGTTAAGCGACTGTCATGATCTCATGGTCCGTGAGTTCGAGCCCCACGTCGGGGTCTGTGCTGACCGCTCAGAGCCTGGAGCCTGTTTCAGATTCTGTGTCTCCCTCTCTCTCTGACCCTCCCCCATTCATGCTCTGTCTCTCTCTGTCTCAAAAATAAATAAATGTTAAAAAAAAATTAAAAAAAAAACTAGCAAAAAGAGAAACCACATCTCCCTCAGCCCTGGATAAAGGGATCTCAGCACAGAAGCATAGATTCACAATGATGTGGATAAACCTCCACATGTTGTAATGTCTCAACCACTTACTCTAAACCCTCTGGGGAAGAAACATAATAAAGAAGAGGAGTTTGGGGTTACAGTCTCTCACCGCTCTTGCTACCTGTACATGCCAAGGATATGAAATATGGGGTGCATCCTAGTGAGAGTCTCAAGATTTTGGAAAGCTAGATTTTTTTCCTTTGGGCTCAAGGAGTACATAATAACTTCAGTCCTGGGACCAGCAAGGGTAAGAGAGCAACGTGGGCCGTGACCCATCCTTTCGCCATGGACTTTATCAGAGGGTCATCCTCGGAACCACACATGCTAACCAGCCACATGGATGTGTCTGTTGTATCAAGAAGTGATCTCAACCAGAATTATATCTAGGCTTATAGGTGTCAACAAATCTAGGAGAGAGTATGGTAACCAAAGGAGATCCAGACACAAAATGGCGTTTCCTGGGGATGGAAGGGAGTGGGGTGGTTCTAAGCCCCAGTAAAAGGGGATTTCCTCAATGACCTCCATAGAGACATCCATTGGCCTTGGGCATTATCGTCTGTTTCTTTACCCTTAATTTCCTTAAATGTGCTCATGCCTCAAGCTGCTTTAAAACTAGTATTCACTGTCTGTACCTCCAGCACTATTATTTGCATGTCTTTTGTGAGTCATTAGGAGTCAAAACTGTTCACCAGAACATAAAATCATGTCAGAAAGGGAAAAATGTGGAGGAGTTAAAAAATGAGCACTTTCTGAAATAAGGGCAGTGCAGAATGGCACACGGCTTTCATTGGCCGAGAGCAATAAATGCGTACATTTCCAATGTGAGACCAACAATATATAAACATTTATAACATTAAGCGTTCGTTATAGAAATAAGAGCAGAGTGGCACTTAAGGAGATATGTCTATAAAATTATGAGTCAGAACATAAATGCACAGATTACCTTTTAATTTTTCAAAAGATCAAAACCTATGTCCACATTTTTAAATTTCATTTGTTTTGTTTTTTCTGAGAAATCACCCCTGACCTTTCCTATCGCATGATTTATCCTTGATAATGTTGTTTACTTTATTTCTGGTAACCAGGCTTATTTACTTGTGGTTTGAAGCATATAAGAAAAGGAAAGTCCTTCTAACATAACATTTGAGTGGCAATACCCCTTAGCAGAGAAAGTTGCACCAAACATTACACAGAAATCTAAGTGGTTTCGGCAAATGTGTACTTCTCTTAGATGTTCTGTTTTGTTTTGTTTTGTTTTTTTCCAGACAGTGAGAAAATGTTGTTTTTCAAGTTCTTGAAAGATAATGGTGAGTGTTAGAGCAGTGTAATTGAGTGAGACATAATCACAGTTTGATTGTTTGGTGCCACTGTAGAGTGGTTTTTTGGTTTTTGTTTTTGTTTGGTTTTGTTTGGTTTTGTTTGGCCATTGAAACTTCCATGGCCCCATGTGTTCCACTGTTAAAGGGAATGTATCCAATGGCAAATATTTTAGCTTGCCTCATTATGTTGTAGCTCTTTAGTAGTCATCTACAAATATTCAAGAGGGTGCACTTGGAGCTCTTCAATGAGAAAATACGGTGAGAATGGTGGAGAGCAGGTTTGGGAGTGGGTAGTAGCCTGAGCTCCCATTATCATTCATTTCTGAAGTGACAGACTGGCCCACAAACACCTTTAGTCAGTTGACATCAGGTCATAATGCTCTTGAGTTGGATACCTTTGTGGGTTAGTTCACATCTCTAGATCACTTAGCTGCGGAGTATGGCCAACCATACACCACAGACCCCAACTCTGTTTTACTACCAACCAGATCAGTTTCTAACAAAAGGACTGAGCACATGAATTGACTTGGCTCATGGTACTTCATCAGCTGTTCTAGATGAAGACTTTAAAGTGCATGTCTGAAACCTCAGTGGATCCCTCAGAAATCTTCAGTCATACAGTTGCCAAATTTTTCAGCTCCTGACGATCCTCCACAGTGAACCAGCATCCTACATATTTTGTTTTTTTCAGGCCACTTAAGTCAACTCACTTCTCATAGAAGTTATGAGAACGTAAGGGGGAAACACTTGCTGGCAACCTGGTTGAGCAAGTGTTACTAAACACCTCACAGACCATCTCCATCACTCCATCTCTCTCTCTCTGTCTGTCTGTCCCCACTTTTGTTTTCATTCTTTCCTCACCCACTCTCATCCTGTTTTATTCGGCATTTCTATTTTTGTGAAGAATTTGGACCACATAGCCGACGTCATCACAGAGTCATTTGACCAGTAAGAAGTAGGACATTTATCACCACGACTTTTTGGTGAGAACGACATTGGACATTTTCTAGAACTCTAGACCACTTGGCAGAGCCCATGACTGATTTTGGCTGAATTAATATCTCCTCCCATTTCATCCTTAGGCAAAGTAGCTTGTATATGTCAGTATCTACTGATTAAATTGAAGGATACAGGAACCCTTGATCTTATCTGATTATCGGACATCTTCGTGCCATGTGTAGCTTTAAGATAATGAGAACATTTCCTAAACGCCCAAGGTCTCTCTTTTCCCGACTGTAAAATCGGAATCATAATATTGCCCCATAGATACGCATATCTGAATGTATTTTAAGTGAAATGAAAGTAAATGCAAAGCATCTGGCACACAGTAGGTGATTAGCAGTGCTAATATTTTTTCCCTTTACCAATGGTGCCTAGTGCTTTACTCTGTATACAGGAAATTCTCCATTACTGGGTTTATTTTAATAAACAAATCCAAAAAAAAAAAGAGCCCAAATCCCAGGGAAATAATAAATTATATCCTTCCTCGTATAAGTGTTGAATCGGTGACAGATTTCGTGATGCTGTGAAGAACTTGGCAAATGGGAAACTCTAGGGAATCATGCTAATTGTTCTGGGTGATGATGGATGGTGAGATATTCATACCGGGCATAATCCGTCTGTCTTTACGTGTTTACGTGTTATCAGCTAGGCTGCCCGTGTCTCTCCGACGGGGCACAGAATTCACACAGCTCTGCTCCTGAAGAAACTAAATAGAGGGTCAAGGACAAAAAGCCCAGTGTGAGCAGAGTGTCGAAATACTCCTCTGGGATGCATCCTCCCAGAGAATTCCATTGCATTTTCTCCTTGAAAAAGCCAGGATGCTACAGGGCTGCATTTTGAAGAGGCATTTGGTAGGGCTCAGCTTTTTCGGGAGGGTGATGGGTGATGGGTGATAGGTAGTCTGGGGAGAACATGGAGGATGAGTGTAAGTGTTTGGAATCTTAAAAGTGTTCTCTTGCTTCTCAGTAGGTGGCTGCCTCTTGAGGTCTGGCATTCACCCAAGTCTTTAGCATTACCTCAGCATTTAAAGAGGAAACAAGTGAAAAGAGAATCCACAAAGCTGCATTTTAAGCAGCATCAACATAGAGGAATGCCACAGGCTGGGTTTTGGTCACCCTGTTAGCATGCAGAATTATTTTGCACTATGGAAAGCTGTCTCTTCCCAACCAAGAAAACAAACAAAACAAAAAAGGCAGAACTAATTAAGATCGTCATATCTCAATAAATATGCAAATGAAAAATCAAAACAAAGAAATTCTATCTATCACATCATAAATTTGCAAATTGCTGTACAGGCTGGCTTGGATGAATTGCAAGGGATGGAGACTTGTTAATGGCTTTGCTTAGAAACTATTTGCAAGCGGCGTTTATTGGGTTTATATTTGAGGAGGAAGATGATGAACCTCCCAGGATAAAAATATTTTCATGCCTTGTCTGCAAACGCTGTGGAAAGGAAAGGGGAATGAAAATTCCGGCGAGGTTTTGTGCTAGGAAATCTGCTTCCCCCTCATATCATTGCACGGAGAAAGCAGGTAAGATCCACTCTGTAGGTGAAGACAGTGGAGTGCAGAGAAGGTAGATCCCTGTTTCTCACTTGATCTTTGAAGCCAGGATTCAAAGCTGTGATTCTTTGACTCCGGGTTTATGTCTGATGTCTGATTTACATTTTCCCTCCTGTACCACAGGGTTCTCCAACACCATCCAAAGTGACTTTTGAATGTGTGTCTCCAGGCTATCAAAAGCATCCTGGTGAAAAGGAAGAAATAAAGTCACTTTTCAGGTGTTTTCTCCATACATTTCCCCCATCTGGGTATGAAGGAGCAGCCTCCTGGGGCACCTGGGGGGCTCAGTTGGTTAAGCATCTGACTTCAGCTCAGGTCATGATCTCACTGTTTGTGGGTTTGAGCCCCGTGTCAGACTGAGCTGAGGGTGTGGAGTCCGGTTGGGATTCTCTCTCTGTCTCCTTCTCTCTCCCCCCCTCCCCTGCTTGTGCTCTCTCTCTCTCTCAAAATAAACTTAAAAAAAAAAAAAGGAGCACCCTACTAATGGAAACAGTTTGATTTCTGCATAAAGTTAATTCCTTTTAGTTTTTAAATATACTTTTTATTGTTTTATTTATTGTTGAGAAAGTGAGGCAGAGCACAGAGCGCGAGCAGGGGAGGGGAGAGCGAGACAGGGAGACATGGAATCCAAAGCAGGCTCCAGGCTCTGAGCTGTCAGCACAGAACTCCACACAGGGCTCAAACTCACAAACCGCAAGATCATGATCTGAGCCGAAGTCGGACCCTCAACTGACTGTGCCACCCAGGCGCCCCAGTTCCTTTTATTTATATTTAATGTAAGTTGGATATTGTGATTCTTTCTTGTTGAATTCATCAGTTTGGGAAAATGAGAGAAAGAGAGAAGGAGCTAAGGTAGTTGAATCTGTAAGCTGCAGAGAGAGCAACTCTTGATGATGTTGGCAGCTTCATTTTGGAAACTCAAGCCTGCTCCCTGCCATGTAGAATGCTGCCTGCCCTTACAAGGTTCTGCCTGGATGCCAGGGCTCTATTTACTATTCTGGTGTGCTGGGCTAACATTAGGGTGAGGCTCTTTAGGAGGGTAAAGAATTGCCTGGAAGGAGCAAACAGCTAATGAGAGGGGGCCAGTGTGCCACTGCCTTGGGCATGAGGACAGTGCAACTAGCAGTCTGGCAATTAGCCAAAGGTCAACACACGTAGAATCGTTTATTAACACTGACAGGAATATTAGACAGTAATGTCAGCCACACGTCAGAGAGAGTGGTCCCACTAGGTGCTTGTACAAGAGAAAGAAAGGAGAGTGGTCACTGTTCTTGGCCAAGATTTCAAAGAAGAGATGGGATGCCAGCTTTGCCTTCAAGATGAGATAGATAGGCTGAGACGTCAAGGATGACTTTACTAGCATTTTACGGGGCGTGAGCAATTTTATCCAAAGGAAATAAGATAATGGACTGAGCAGTGGAAGGATATATATAGCAACCCTGACTGACCCCTTGCAGGGACACCTGCCACTAGCAATTTATCTTCCCTATCTATCCCCTTTCCTCCCTCCTGCCCTCCCTCCCTCCCTCCCCTCTTCCTTCCCTCCCTCCTTCCCCCCTCTCTCCTTCCTTCCTTCCCTCCCCCTTCCTTCCCTTCTTTCTGCCTCCCTCCCTCCCCCTTCCTTCCCTCCCTCCTTCCTCTTTCCCTCTCTCCCTCATTCCTCCCTCCCTCCCCTCTTCCTTCCCTCCCTCCTTCCTTCCTCCTTCCCCCCTTCCTTCCTTCCCTCTTTCTCTCTTTACTTTCTTTCCTTTTTTTCTTTATATCTTTCCCTACTTTTTTCTCCCAAATTTTCTTTTATCTTTTTAGATTAAAAACATTTTAATATCATTTTTCTCACTAAAATAATCATTTATGGCATATGTATATATAAATAATAATATATAATATAATATAATATAATATAATATAATATAATATAATATAATATATTAGAAAATGTAGAATCCATGGAGGATCTCTCACTCGTTCAGGGAACTCCAAGGCCAGGGTGGAAAGTGTCAAACGTCACTTCTACTCACACTCTCTTGGTCACTATTTTAAGTCACTCTATTCTTACTGTTGAAATGTAACCAAGGTCAGACTGTAGGAGCATATTTTTCGTATGATCCCATGTTTAGCAACTGTTTTTTTACAAACTCATTTCTCAAGATCTTATTTCTTCCTTATGAATTTAGTTTCCTCCTTACAGAAATATACACATTAGTCGTTCCTTCAGTGATGATCCACGTGTGGGAAAATGTATTTATTTTGCTCTCATTTACAAAAAATAAAGGTTTGTTTTTTTGTATGTTTTAGTCTGTAATTGCAGCTTGGGGTTTGTTTTCCCTCAGCATTCTGAAGACATTAATTCATTGTTTGGTGTTGTTTGGGTTTTTTTCTGGCTAGGTGTAACATTGCCATCACTTTTTAAAATTAAATTTTGTAGTTTGGAGTAGATTTAGGTTTATAGGAAAGCTGCCAGGATATCACAGAGTTCTCTTTACCTAGTTCCCCGCTTTATTTGTGTTTTAATGGGAAATCTGTTGCTTTAAATGTCATTCATTTAAGGGCAATATGTCTTTTCTTTCCCGATTTCTCTTATGTGCTCTTTCTTTATTGGTATTCATCCTGATGTGCATAATTTTGGATTTCGTTTTGTTTCTTAAATTTTCCTGCTTTCCAGAGTATTTCTTCAATTTGAGAGCTACCATCTTCCAATTATTATGTTTTTGGAGATTGCCCGTTACCGATTTAACCTAAACCCCCCTGTATACATCTATCTTCTTGTTTATGAATTCTCTGTTTCACTGTGTCTTTTGTGTTGTTGAACTGTTCCATCGAGCTGTTTATTGTATATTTTTTCTTCTAGAGGTAATCTGTTCAATTTCCACATTTGCCTTTTTTTTTTTTTCCCAAAAGAATATAATTCTTTCATTATGCTTCCGGAACTTATTCTAATCCCTTAATCATTTAAAAAAATTTAATGTTTACTTATTTTTGAGAGAGAGACAGAGTAGAAGCAGAGGAGGGGCAGAGAGAGAGGGAGACACAGAATCCGAAGCAGGCTCCAGGCTCTGAGCTGTCAGCACAAAGTTCAACGTGGGGCTCCAACTCAGGATCGGTGAGATCATGACCTGAGCCAAAGTCAGGACAGCTGAGCCACCCAGCTGCTCCTGCTAATTATTTTATCTTATATTATTTTTTTAATGTTTATTTATTTTTGAGAGAGAGAGAGAGAGACAGAGTGTGAGTGGGGGAGGAGCAGAGAAAGAGGGAGACACAGAATCTGAAACAGGCTCCAGGCTTCGAGGTGTCAGCACAGAGCCCGCCGTGGAGCTAGAACTCGGGACCAGAGATATCGTGACCTAGGCCGAAGCAGTCGCCCAACGGGCTGAGCTACCCAGGTGTCCCAGCCCACTTATCATTTTAAATATCCTTATTCTGTAGCTTCTTCCCAGATTGTCATATTATTTCAGGTTTGTGGATATCTGCTTATGCTGCTTTTTTATTGCTGCTGATTCTTGCTTAAAGTGAATTAATTATTTCCTTACGTGATCTGTAATTTTGTATTGGCATGCACCTTGGGCAGGCTATATCCTTCACCTCCTCCAATGGGAGCTCCATGTACTTAGGCTTTTGAACGAATATCTACATGGTCATTTTATGTTTGTTTCTCATGAGGGCCTTAGGGTTTCAGCAACCAGAATCATTCTGTTTATACTCAAAGTACAATTTGGGGGGGCCCAAATCTTTCATGTTATCTGTATTCTTTATTCATCAAGTTGTTCCCCCTTTCAGCAATTGAGTTTTCCAATTATTACTTTGTTAACATTACATTCTTAAATTTAAGCCTCTATTTCTTGTTTTTATTTTTGAATTTCATATTTGCCCTATCGAGTCACCCTGTAAATGATCAATGATTCTGATTTGGATTTCTTTTCCAATTCATACATCATTTTTATTTGTATTAGTTGTAACATCGTTTTTACATTGACAAGATTTATAACACTTATATTCTGTTTTATAAACATCACTTCCAGATCAGCCTTATATATTTAACGTAGCTCTATGCTCATCAACATTTTTCTGACCATGTCTTTCTCATTTCTGAGATCTTTATTCTGTTTCATCTTTGAGTTGCTTAGACTTTCTCACATAAAGTCCTCCCCTAGCCCAACCTGCACATCTGTAAGGAAAACACATAGCTTTAGGTTTCTTGAGGTCTTGCGTGTTTTCTGATGTCTTTCTTTTGCAAAATCTCTTGGCTTTTTATAAAATGCAAAATTATAAACCCTCCTAGTGGTTGAGTTGCTTTGTGCTTTGGTCAAATATACATTTTATACTTTGGTCAAAAATAAATTGGATAGATTATTAAAATTAGTTGGTAGATTATTAAATCTACCTGTATGGATAGATTTCTGAATTCTCGGTCCTATTTTGTTGATCTGTGTGTCTGTCACTCTGCCAGAAGCATACAGTCTTGATTAACTATCGCTATACAATATGTCCTGAAATTGAATGGAGTGGTTCCTCCTTCCTACTTTATTTTTGTTTTCAAAATCGTTTTAGCTGTTTCCTTGGCCTTTTCCACACGGATTTTTGCATTACATTTTCTATATCCACAGAAGTATTTTTGGAATTTTGATAAGACTGCATTATGTTTGTGTGTCATTTCAGGGAAAATTGCCATCTTTGCAATGTTGAGTCTTCTAAGCCATGTCCATTCCTCCATTTATTAAATCTTCTTGGATTTCTGTCATCAGCTTTTTGCATTTCTTAGCATACAAGTCTGGGATGTGTTTTGTTCTATTAACGCCTAGATGTTTCAGTTTTGTTTAGTGGTTATAAAAGTCTGGTGACTTTAAAATGTTCATTGTTACTACTATAGTTGATTTTTGTATGTTGATCTTGTTACCTATGACCTCATGATCTCACTTATAGTTCCAGAGGTTATTTTTTGCTTCTTTGATAGTTTTTGTTTTTGTACATTCCCCAAATGGGAGATAGTTACATCTCTCGCTTTCCTGCCTGTACGCCTTTATATTCTCTCCCTGCCTCACTGAGCTGACTAAAGATTCTACCACTCTGTTGAAAGGCAATGATGACATTAGACATCTTGACTTGTTCCTAGTCATAGGAAAGAGCATTCAGTTTTTCACTGTTAAGTATAATAGATGTAGGTTTTCATATGAGTTCTTTATCAAGGCCAGGAAGTCCCCCTTTATGGCTATCTATTCTTGGAGTTCTCCCTAAACGGGTGTTTAATTTTGTCAGATGATTTTTCTGCATAAATTTATATGATCGTGTGATTTTCTTCATTAGTCTATTAATGTATGGCTTCCACTGATTGATTTTTTTAATATTGAACCCGTCTTGAATCCCTGGAATTAACTCTACTGGGTCAGGGTGTGTCATTCTTTTTTTATATAATGCTGAACTCAATTTGCTAATAGTTTGTTAAGGATTTATATTCATAATGGATATTTGTCTGTAGTTTTCTTTCTTTCTTTTCAGTGTCTTTATCTAATTTTAGTATCAGGGTAATACTTGACTCATAAAATGAATAGGAAGTGTTCTCTCTCCTCTTATTTTCCGGAAAAGATTGTGTAGAATTGGTGTTAATTCTTTTTTAATCATGTTGTAGAATTCTCCAGTGAAAATATCTGGGCCTAGGCTTAGAGTTTCTTTTTTGAGAGTTTTAAATTATAAATTCAATTTTCTTAATAGTTATGGAGCTATTCAAGTGAACTATTTCATAGTAGGTGAATTGTTGTAGTTTTTACTTTTTGAGGAATTGGTCCATATAATCTACATTGTCAAATTTATGTGCATAGAGTTTTTTGTGGTATTCCCTTATCCTTTTGATGGCTGCAGAGTCTGAAGTGATTGTCCTCTTTCATTTTTGATATTGGTATTTAGTGCTTCCTTGTTCTTTTCTTTGTTAGGCTTGTTAGAGGTTAGTCAATTTTATAGATTTTTTTCCAAACAGTCAGCTCTTTTTCTCATTGATTTCCCCTATTGTTTTTCTGTTTCAATTACATTGGTTTCTATTTCTTTATTATTTCTGTCCTTGTTTTTTACCTGCTTTGGGTTTATTTTGCACTTATAGTTTCTACTTCCTGAGATAGTAGTAGATTTTTGATTTTAGACTTTTCTAAGGTAAGCATTTACTGCTGTAAATTTCCCTCTCACCATGGCTCTATGTCTCACAGATTTTGATAGGTTGTATTTGCAATTTCATTCAATTCAATGCATTTTTTTTATTTTCCCTTGAAATATCCTATTTGACCTTCTGCATTATTTAGTGATGTTTTTACTTACTTTCCAAGTGTTTGGGAACTTTCCTTTTGTCTTTCTGTTTTCAATTTCTGGCTTAATTCCATTGTGGTCAGTTAATACACTCTGTACAATTTTGCTCCTTTTAAATTTATTGAGCTTTATGTAGAGTTGAGGATATGTTCCATATGGGTATATATTCCATGTGCATTGGAAAGGAATATGTGTTCTGCTGTTTAGGGGTGAAGTATTTTATTAATGTCAGTTATAGCTTGTTGGTTGATAGTGTTGTTGCTGATTTTCTGTCTAGTTGTTTAGTCAACCATTGAGAAAGGAATTTTGGAGTCTTGAGCTATAATTATAGATTTGTTTAATTCTCCTTTCAGTTCTATCAGTTTTTGCTTCACATATTTATGCAACTTTGGTGTATACACATTTTTATGGACATTTTTATCATCATATACCCCTATGCCCATGGTTATTTCCTTTACTCTGACAACACCTTATCTGATATTAATAGAGCCACTCCTACTTTTTTTATTAATGTTTGTATGGAATATCTTTTCCATTCTTTGACTTGCAGTGTACCTATGTCATTATACTTTAAGTGATTTATTATAGACAGCATATGGTTTCATCACATTTTTAATCCACTCTGACAATCTCGCTTAATTGGTGTATTTCAACATTTACACTTAATGTTATTGGTATGTTAGGGCTAAGATTTCCATTTATTGTTTCTCTATTTGTACTTTCTCTCTTTTCTTTTATCTCTGTTTTCTTTCTCCTGTCTTCTGTGAATGGATATTTTTTAGAATTCCATTTTAATTTATCTATAGGTGCTTGAGTGTATCTCTATGTATTACATTTTTCGTTCTGAAAATACTACATTATATACACACAACTTGTTATGATCAACTGGTGTCACATTGTTACCAGTTCAAGCAAACTGTACAAAACTTACCTCCCTGTACCTTCTTTGCCCCCCATTTGTCATATAATGATCTTCAATATTTATATAATACAAGGAGAACATGTCACACAAGTTGACAATGCTATGTTGTCAAACAAAGAGGAAAAGAGAAACCTTTTGTATTTATCCATATTTTTCCTCTTTTGATGTCCTTTCCTTATTCCTCATGTTCTAAAATTTCTTCTTCTATTATTTTATTTCTGTTTAGAGTATTCCTTTAGCAATTCTTACAGGGTGGGTCTGTCATCAACAGAGTCTCAAAACTTTACTTCCTATAAGAATGCCTTTAATTTTCCCTTCATTGTTGGAATTTTTTTTTTTTTTCTGATTTCAGCATTCTAGGCTGATAGTTCTTTTCTTTCAGCCTTGAAGAATGAGTGTGCCATTTTCTTCTAGTGTCTATGCTTTCTGAAGAGAACTCTGCTGCCATTCAAATATTTTTTTTTTTTTTAGTGTCATTTCCCTATGTTTCTCTCTCACTGCCTCTGAGATTTTTGGTGTGCCTTTGTTTTTCAGAAGGTTGGTGGTAATTTGTCTTGGTGTGGATATTTTTGAGTTTATCTGTCTGGGCTTTGCTCAGTTTCTTGTACTTGTAAGCTTATGTCTTTTGCCAAATTTAAGAAGTTTTCAACCATTACTTATTCAGATTTTCTTCTTTTTTTTTTTTTAATTTTTTTTTCAACGTTTATTTATTTTTTTTGGGACAGAGAGACAGAGCATGAACGGGGGAGGGGCAGAGAGAGAGGGAGACACAGAATCGGAAACAGGCTCCAGGCTCCGAGCCATCAGCCCAGAGCCTGACGCGGGGCTCGAACTCACGGACCGCGAGATTGTGACCTGGCTGAAGTCGGACGCTTAACCGACTGCGCCACCCAGGCGCCCCAGATTTTCTTCTTTTTGAGACTCTGATGGAATGAATGTTAGATTTTCTGTTATAGTGCACAGGGTCTTAGTGTCCTGCTCGTTGGTTTAGTCTATTTTCACTAATGTACAGATTGAGTAATTTCTATTGTTTTATTTTCAAGTCCACCAAATCCTTCCCCTGTCTCTTCGATTCTGCTGTTAAGTCCATCTGCTGAATTTTTTGTTCATTTATTTATTTTTATTTTTCAATTTTCAACTTTCCATCTGATTCTCCTTTGTGCCTTCTATTTCTTTGCAAGACTTTCTATTTCTTTGCCATATTTTACATTTCTGTTATTGTACACTTCTCACTTCTAAAATTTAATTTGATTTTTTTATATTTTGTTTATATGTCATATATACATATATATGTGTGTGTGTATATATATAATATAATAAATATAATAAATATAATAAATATAATAAATATAATATAATATAATATAATATAATATAATATATCTGTGATTTTCTATTTCTTTCCTGTGGCATTACATTTATTTTCATGTATATCCATCATTCTCGGTGGAGCACTTGTGTGACGTCTGCTTTAAAATTCTCACTGGATGATTCCCTGTCATGTTGGTGTTTGTATCTATTGGTTGTCCTGATTCTTGGTGTGATGAGTAATTTTATACTCATTGAAACCTTGACGTTTTGAACATTATGCTATAAGACTAAGATTTTATTCAAATCTTCTGTTTAAACTGGTCTCCTCTGGCACAACCCAGATAGGAGAAGAAGGGACTTTGTACAGCCAAGTGGGGGTGAAAGTCTAGGTACCCCATTTAGCCACATTGACACCTTGCGTGAGAGGGCCCCTTGTTACTGCTGGGCAGTGGGGAGAGTTTCAGGTCCCCTCTAGGCCTTCACTAATATCACTCTGGGTCACAGGGGCAAGAGGGCCCTTCTGCTGCCCTCCACTGGCATTGGTGGGGTTAGTCTTGTTACTAACAGTTGTGCATGGAAGCCCAGGCTCCCCCATGGCCTCCAGTGGTATTGATGGGTAAGGGACCTCACTACTGGGCACTAGGAATGAAAGCTCTGGCTCCCTATTCTACCCACTCTGATGCCTCAGCTTGGGAGAAAGGAAGGGATTGTGGGCACCTTGTTACAGTCTAGTGGGAGTAGAAGTCTAGGCTCCCTGCTTCCCTTGGTGGGATGGGTGTGGGCCCACTGGTTTTTCGGTGGTGTTTGGCTCGAGTCAGGCTAGTATGGTTTAAACTGGTCTTTCTTGCTAGACTGCCTCTTCCCTTACCATCTGGCTAGAGAGAACTAGCTCTTGGGGCTCTTTTTCTCCACACCTGTTAGTATTTCCACATTGTCAGCTTGTCTAGCTCCAAGTCAGGGATGTAAGGGGCAAAGACAAAAGACGGAGATCACCACTGTATTGTCCATTAGTCCTGAGACCTCATCTCGTCAACTCCCTTCCCTCCATATTTCATCCACATTTCAGACTCTTCTTCTGTTTGTTTTAAAATATCCAGGATAATTTATGAGGAGGAAAAAAGAGAAGTCTTCTCTGTCTATACAGAAGAAGAAATCCCTCAGTATGTAATTTGATTTTCTAATTTATTACAATACTTACATTTTATTTGGAAAATAAGTGAGAGACATGAAGTTTTTTAGGTCTTTGCATATATAAATTAAATATATATATATGTATAATATCATATATGTATAAAATGTAATTAACAATATATTATACGCTTATTTTATGTTATATATCTCAGTGACAGAAGAAACCACGTTTGTTTGAAAGCAGTAAAATCACTAACGTGATAATTATGGTGTAATTAGTATAGAAAATCTTTGAAGAAGAACTCAAATAAAAAGTAATTCCCCCAAAGATGGTCCAAAACATAGATTTTTCTACATACATACTTGCTATATGTTCAATGTGGCAACTGTTTATTATAGGTCTCAGCACACTGTAGACATTCTATAGAATAATATAGAATGAGCAAATGATGTGGGCCTGATTCACCATAGGCCTGGAAACATTATTAAGGATAAAAAGAATTTAAGAATGTGAAGATTAGTATTTAAAAGAAGAAAATCTCAAAGAGATGAAGCCATCAAAGCAGTCATTCGGTGGAAATGAAGATGAGCTTTTAGAAATGATATATCACATTTTGTTGGATGCTGAGGAGTTGGAAATCCATTTTAGATATGAGAATTTGGCTACCTGAACAAAGTCTTGGAAAAACACTTAGTCCGGTGTGTTTGGAGGATCACAACCAGGACAGCCTGACAACTTGGCTGTGGTAGGAAAGGTCCAGGTCCATCAGTGACCAGAGCAGACCCCGCAGTGGAGGCAAGACAGGCCCTCGTTAGGGGAAGACTGACCCTGTAGTTCACTCATGGACTCCTGCCAACAGGACCCTGGAGAGAACATCCCATCCATCAATACCATATTGCCATTAATAAGCAAGAAAGAGTCATTGCAAGTTCCTGCATTTGGAAGTAGCAGGATAAAAATGATGCCTCAGAGAAGTTACTAGCCGTGCCAGTCTGAATGGTTTTGCTGTAGTTATAACCCAGGTGTGAACCAACAAATCGCAATGTCCGCCCTCCTGCAACACCATGTCTCGGTCTTCTTTCGTGTCCAGGGTAGCGCGGTGGAATTAACATTTGTTGATTGCCTTTACTTTGCAAGGCACTCTGCTAGATAGCATCTGTGTGCTTTCTGATTCAGTATTCACAACACCTCCTGAGGTGTTATTATTGACATTCTGTGAGACTGAGGGGTTTTCCAAGGTCTCATAGCCAGGATTTAAGCTCAGCCTCTTGACATTGTACAGAATGTCATCTCAGTGCCCGGTAGGGTGACAGTTGAGTCAAGGCAATCAGTTCTTGCTGACTTGAGCTCATGTTACAGTTGGGCAGCTCTTACCTTCCTTTACTCAGCTGCTTTATCACCCACAACTCTGCCTGTAAAATATGATAACAATTTAATGCTGTGGTGCTGTGGAAACACGGTTCATATTTCTTCCCTTTTCTCTCCATTCGGGCAATGTCCCACCAGACCTTCAGTTTAGGAGACTGAGGGCCTGGAGAGCATGGAAGCTGCTCCCATCAGTCAGTAGACAATTAAGAAACTGGACTCTGATTCATTTCCCAAGCTAACATGTAACTGTGCTGCTGATTACCCATTTTCATTGTTTATGGCAAGCCAGGTGGATGAACGGCTCTGCCTGATTTATGAAGTGCTTGCCTTCTATAAATCACAGAGTAGAAACCCAGCACGCTGTTAATCCTAATTGGTTAAGTCCTAAGTAGGGAGTGATTAGAAAGTCTTCAGGAAAGAAGGTACCTCATGCAAATGAGGTAGATACACCGTTCCTTGGGAGGAAATATCCCCTGCTCACAATATGTGGTCAAGGTTTGTTGTCCATTCCTGCTACCTCTTACTGGTCAACCCCTGCTGATCTTCCATTTGTGAATAAACTAACATAAAAGGGAGAGAAGGCAGATGATGGGAAGCACAAGCACCGTAGAAAAGGAATGCTGTCTGCCTACTTACTTACTCCCTCCTTTATTAATTTCAACCTGGATTAATTGTCTAACTCCAATAAACCATCCATCGTAATGAAGGAGAACTAATGCACAGACTCAGAGTGCTGTGAGTTACAGTGAGAAACATTAAAGCTTCTGGTCTCCGCTACCTGAATTCCAATTCCACTCTTCCCTGGGCATAGTTGACATGACATTCTCTGATACTCAGTGACACCCTTCTCAGATGTTTCACTTTGAGCCCAAAAGACCTCAGAGATCTTAAATATGTGAGGTTGTCCACCTCTTCTGACTGGAAATCTTCTGGTTGGACTTCGAAATGCAGATTCTTCTTGCAAAGGAGGAAGGAAACCCAAAGATTTTATGTGATTTCCTCCCCACATCTCAAAATAATGGCGGAGGACACAGAAAACCGTGCCTGAAACATATTTAGAAGAGCAGGGAGTGTTGAGATTACAACGCCTAGAGGATAACTTTCATTCTTGCTTTGCAATCACTTGTAAACGCTCCTTGTAACTTCTCTTTTCATTTTCCTCTCCTTTCTCCCCACCTCCCTCTCTCCTTCCCTTCCCTTCTGTATTCTTCGTCCCTTTTTCCTTCCTTCCCTTCCTCTCCTTCCTTTCGTCTCCCATTTCCTGGGAACCCATGGCAGACGCAGCAGCAGCAGGAGCAGCGTCACTTCAGAACTGGATGATGAGCCCCCCTGCATGGAGGAGATTGATTACAGTACAGACAACAGCTCAGACCAGGAAGGAAGCTTCTCTGAGCTGGACCGGCAGATCCAGGAGTGTGCTTTCAACAAGGATGAGGGAGGGGAAGAGGAGGAGGGGTCAGGACAGGGAAGAAAAGCCATCCCATAGCCCCAGGGTTGTAGTGAGTTCCAAGTCCCTAACCATTGGACTAACGGCTAAGTAGTTTCTTCACCATCAGAAACTACAGTGTTGGTGCAAAAAACCGGCCCACGTGAGCTCAGCAACCTATTTCCAGATTTTGTTCTAGTGCCACTATGCATAGAGACCGGCTACTTCATAATTATGCCATTTTACAGACATAGTTAGGTGGCCTTTGGAGCCCTTGCATGCTGCCATTATGCTAGAATGGGCTGCTTTCAGGATTACCATGGATCCTCTCAACACTATTTTGCGCTCCTCTCCATTCCTATGCTTGAAGTCGGAGCAGACTGGAAGGAGGAGTTGAGGCTACTTTTTGGCTTCTCAGCCAGATTTCTATGTGGTTGTTTAAGTTGTTCTAAATATGAGTATTACCTCCTATTGTTGTCTTCCTACTATAGCATCTGAGCTCCTCAGCACAAATTGTGAGCCCTACTGAGACTTCTGAGAGTCCTAGCAGCATATTTAGTTTCTGAATTATTGAACACGAAAGGCTGCACAACCAAAAATTTGCAAGCATCATGCTTGGTCTGTTTTAACAGTATATATTTTACAGATCCAGTATAAACCAGGACCCGTCCTAGGTTCTAAGGGAGAAGGCACAATACTGAACAAGACATGGCCAATGGTTTCTACAAACTTGAAAATCCTATGAATTCAGGCCACTAACCATAATGCTGGGAGGCAGCAAGCCATACTGGAAAAATCATTCACTTCAGGCTCAGACAGATGTGGCTCATATCTTGACTCTGGCAGTCACTTGTTATGAGAACTAAGGCAACTAATTAAATTTCCCCAAACCTCAGTTTTCTTATACATACAATTGAGATGAACATGTCTATATCATATCTTTATCATAAAGTTATCATAAAGATGAAACAAGATAATATATAATAATATAAAGGATTGGCACATGATAGACACTCAACAATGTTGGCTTCTTTTCCTCCATAGTACAAGTAGAACATTCTGTATGAGTACTTTCACAGTTACACAAAACATTACCTAAAGCCACATGGTTGGAAAGTACTCCCTCTTCCTGGAGGGGATTGGGAAGGAGGTTACATAGGAGCAGAGTGTAGGAGGTTGGAATGTCATAGAATAAGTGAAATGGAGCAAGAGCCTTCAGCATGCAGAGGCAAATAGATTAGAGATTTAGACGACGACATATACAGGGCCCATGCAGAAAGGGTGAGAAGGGGCATGGAAGACAGGTACTGAATGACAGATAAGATGGAGAAAATAGGGTAGATCAAACTTACATTTGTCCAGATGCCGTATATATATTTAGTTATGGTTAGGTTTGGCTCTGAGAGATTGAAAATCCAAAATTGCAGTAGCTTTTGTGAAACAGAAATCTATTTCTCTTTTGTGTGGTTTCCATATAGAGGTAGGCCAGAGCTGGTATCATAAGTACA
Source organism: Lynx rufus (assembly GCF_022079265.1). NCBI lineage: Eukaryota > Metazoa > Chordata > Mammalia > Carnivora > Felidae > Lynx > Lynx rufus. The sequence goes on from NW_025814836.1 coordinate 20,131,689, forward strand.
TGGTGTCCAGCACTCAACTTGTATGGGCTTCCAGGTCTGCTGTGTGTTGGTTGGTTTTACTCTTAATCTAAGATGGCTGCTAAAGCGTCAGCCTTTGTATCTACATGTCAGTCGGCAATAAGAAAGATAGAAAAAGAAGAACACAGTCTCTGTATTTCAAAAGCCATGCATTATGCTTCTCCTTAATCCCACCATCTAGAAAGAGGTCCTATGACCGCAGGTAGCTGCAAGAGAGGTTGGAAAATATAGTCTTTATTTGAGGTGGGCCTAGGGAAAAGGAAATAATACAAACTGGAGATCAAATACTGCCAAATACTTTCCTTGATAAACCAATCACCACCAAGAGATTTGGGAAACAGTCATCTCAGAAAAAACTCATAGCAACCCTCTAGACCAGCAGAAAACCACACAGTAAAACTTTGCCATAATGTAGCCCCAAGGCATAGGAGAAAGTCATGTGTGTTATGATTTAAGGAGCTGATGTTATTATTATTAGTAGTATTATTATTACCACTACTATTATTATTTATAGTCTCTTCTTTTTCCAACTCCCTTCCAAATTTCTTTGCTATAGTTCAGAAATCCTATATCCATTCTTTGCACTATGACACTCAGATGTCTATAACATATATAAGAGGTTTAAGGGAAATAACAAAGACATTGAATTCAAATCCCAGATAACAGCAGTCCTGAACTTCTCTCATAAACCTTTCCACTCTTAAATAGAAGGTAACATAAAGTTTCTGTTCTTTCCTTGTTTTGAGGAGTCAAGAAGATAGTTTTGCTGAAAATGTAACTGTCGGGAAGGACAGAAATAATACTAACTCATCATCACCACTTTGTTCCCCAGCTCAAATTAGTTTATGGGATGAGCTTCTCATTACCTGATAGGTTTCTGAGAAGAAAGTGATCAGGACATTGTAAATTTCTATGCATGTTCGGGGAAAGCCAGGGACATGGAACATGTGGTTTGTCTATGTAACAAGCATATATTGAACACCTATTATGTGTCCTGTACTTTACTAAGCTCTAAGGATGCAGAGAAAAGGACCCACTCTACTTGAAGATGTTTGCAGTTCAGTGGGAAAGATGAGCAATACACACTTTAATACAGTGGCACATGCCTTTGTGAAGCTTGTGTTGGTAGACAGTGTTGGAATCACCAAATCTAATGGAGCAGCAGTGGTGGGAAACATTACCAAGATGTGATTCTTGAAGGATGTACAAGGGTTTTCAGGTAAAAAGGAGAAGAAGGATGCTAAGAAGTAGAAAGAGATTGTGCAAAAGCCCTGTGTTGGGGTTACAGCTTGAAATAAAATGATGAGCGTGACCGGCTTAAAAGATGTGTTTGCATGCGGGTAAGGGAAGGGAGTGACAAGAGATGAAATTAAGATTGGCATCGAGATGATCAAGCAACATTTGACGTGCCTTGATGGAAAAGTTGAATTTCATTCTGAACGTGCTGCCAGAGACAAGGAATGTTCCGCAGAAACATGCCCAGGAGTGATGTCCGCAGGCATGCATCAGCACCACTGCATAAGTACTTGCTTATGACTGATGGATTGGACACCCTGCTGTGCTGGTAGTTTAATAGCATGAGTACCCTAGGTGTAACATTTCCATATTTGAAGATCAGCAAGTTTGAAGTGAGGTGAGAGATAATGAGTGCAGTTTAGGGCCATGTTGAATACTGGGGGCCCATGACATGTCCATTTGGAAAGGACTCCTAGAAGCCAGAGGTGCATCAGTAGAAGGAGAGTTATATCCAGTGAGATAGGGACTATGTGGAAGTCTTGAACAAGTAAGCCCAGGTGCAAGTCAGCTGGGAAGGAGTTTGTTTGTAGGGAACAGAGGACCTGGAGAGAGAGCTTACTTCCCTCTCTTGCCACTGGGACTGAAGGCCATTCTGTGTCACACCTCACCAGTGTTCAGTCTGGGGGGAAGAGAGGACTCACTGGGAAGTCAGCTCCAGATAGTCATAGGAGTGGCTCTTCCAGCCTGGCCAGACATGTCTCTTGCTGGCCAAACCACTATGGTGAACTGTTCTTAATACCCTCTTCTACCAAACTCAGAGCCAAACAAGATCACTCAATAATTCCTGGGAGTGGGAGGCTCCAATGGGAAGCAGATGTGGTTCAAAGTGTGCAGGGGTGGGATGAGAGTCTAGAGAAGTGATGTTGGGGCCAGGTCATGGCACAGGTATCGTGTATCCGTCGTTATCCAGTGCTCTGTCTGGCAGGGGTGTGGGTGGGGATGCTTCAGTTTCCTGGGGGAGCCCTGTGCACTTTCTCTGATGGGGGCAAAGGGGGGTAGCTTGCTTGTTATGTCTTTAGGATAGTCCTATTGAGGGTAGAGAAGCACAATGCTTCTTGCGATCCCATAAAGATCATGCTTCCATGATCCCCTAAGGGTGGAATCTACTGGCTGCTCTTGACACTTTCCTGGGATAGAAAACTTCTTAGCTTCATAGTTCCTACAGGAAAAAGATCCCTGCACAACCTGGCCCCAATCTTCTTTACAGACTCAGGTTCCGCTATTATCCAAACTCTTTAGTTTGCCATAGGACACAACTTTATTTTATCCCATCACACATATACAGTGTGTGTGAACACACACACACACACACACACACACACACACCACTTCTTGAGCCACATAGCTCCATAAAAACCCTCTGAATTTTCAAACATGATCACATTTTTCTTCTGTCTCTGATGAGCATCTCCCATTATCTCATGTGGGGGTTGCAAGGCCCAGTTCAAATATCACCTTTCTTCTGTAAAGCCTTTCCTAATCACCCAAGCCAAGTTATATCATCTCTCTTCTGTGTCCCTGTTGCACTGTTTAGGCATACCTTCTAAAGCACGCTTTCTAGTTACAATTTTATTTGTGCATTTTTTATAGCCCCACCCCCAGTGGCTGATGGGTAGATTCGTCTAAGACACACGCCCCTGATATTTTCTTGCTATCTCTCCCTGCATCTAGCATACTTCTTGACACATCGAAGGCAGTCAAATGTGTCTTCCCCCCGCCTCAAACCTGAACACCTAAGGTCTCAGTGAAATCCCATATATTTCCCTTAAATCCCTTCATCTTCCATCTCAAATCAGAGTTTGTGTTACAGGAAAGGTAAGTGATTTCACTAAAAGGGTGCCTACCATGTGCACATCTCAGCCTCCCAAACTGACAGTTGCCACGGAAGACTGTTTCCCATGTGAGGCAAGCTTAAGAAGGAACAGAGTGGCCTTGCCCTGGCCTGTATTGTACAAATGTTTAGATAGAGCAGAGAAGATATAGGAGCAGAATCTCTAAGTGGCTGCAGTATTCATCCAGGTGCTTTGGACCATCGGCTCGCTTCAGTGGGAGCTGGCACATGGCTCCCTGTGCCTCGTGCCAACTTGGCTGCCTGGCCACTTCTTGCAATCTTTTCAGTGAGAATCCAAAAACTCCATCCATTGGCTCCAGTTGCTTCCAGGCCTCCAGAAAAAAAAGGATTCAGAGCCACAGGGAACATTTGAAAATAACCTGATTCTTGAGTTACAAGCTCACCTTGAGGGATGCCAACACAAGTAAGGTCGCATTACATCCCTAAGAGGAGGAGTTCTCATGCACAGCTTTTATTTCCCAGCCTGGACAGCCGAGCTGTAGAGTAGGTTTCATGTTCCAAGGGGAGCCTCTGCTCTCTGCCAAGAGAAGGAGCATCCGTGAAATGCCTGCCATAAGTCATCCTTGTTAGGGACTCAGGACAGTGGCCTGCATGGTGGGTCTGAACATTTGCATTGGCATTAGAGTGATAGATTCCCTTAGCCCTGCTGGTCCACCCTGCTCCAGCCCCCTAAAGGCTCCAGTCTTGGAAAGACACAGACACAGTAGCCTGGGTACTCACCATGAGAGCTTTTTTTTTGGGCAAAAATAATTCATTAGGTCTGGAGCCTGCTGCTGTCTTCTCAACAGATGTCCTCTTTTGTTCATGCAGCACTTTGGCTTCATGAGTGCCCAACTGATTCTTGATAAAGAGTGTTGTTTAGAAAAAAGAAAGCGGTAAAAAGACATTTTTGGGTAAAAATGGGTTGTATTATGGTCTTTCAGTGCCTAATAAAAAGAGAATACAATTGCATATCACTTAAAATCATCTACTGCACGCATTTCAACACAATGGAGATGGACTTGAGCTTGAGTTCCCTACCATACAACACACACACACACACACACACACACACACACACACAATGTAGGTGCAGAGTAAAGCCTATAAACAGAGTGAGTGAGGGAAAATTCATTATCAGACTCATGATTACAAAAGCAGGGCACCGCTAGATAGTGCCTTTGCCCCATACTGCCACACACAAATTGAGATGGAAAACTTTTGGGGAGAAGGTGAGGCCCTCTCATCAGCGTATGGCATAAACTAGTCTTGTAGGATGTATATATTTTGAGCCTGCTTCGGCCACGAAGAAAAATGGATTCAGTTCTCTTTGGAAGAGACTGCATACTTGTGGAAGAATTACCAAATAAACCACATCTGGGTCTCATGACAAGACAGAATAGAGCAATGGATGGGAGCCTGGAACAGCTGGTTATTCTGATTAGGAGTTTCTAACGATCTTTTCTAGGGTGAATGGGGTTAAAATGATTTCTTAGCAGCAGACACGTATTACTACCAACCCCCACTCCCCCTCCCAAAATGTTACTAATAATAATGAAGTACAGTTGTTGGGAACAATTCATTTGAGGTATCTGAGTGTGGCTTCATTCTCTGGGGGTCAGGACAAGAAGCGGTGTCGAGGTCAGTTCTGTATACTACCTGTGGGACAGAGTGAGGGAGCAAACAGACTGACCGCCCTGCTGGCCAGAGAATGGAATTTGAATGAATGGATGTTCTTTGACAGAATTGTATCAACCGATCCCCACCCATGCCTCAGTCTGAAGAGGAAGTTATTTTAAAAGGTATTAGGGGAGGAAAACCTGTCTTCCTACTCGGCTCATACTCTTTTAAGCTCTCACTACCATTCTGTGTAATAGATGGGCATCATTATTGCCACTTTCTTTTTTTTAAATATTTATTTATTTTTGAGAGAGAGGAGGCGTGGGCATGTGAGCGGGGGAGGGGCAGAAAGAGGGAGAGAGAGAATCTGAAGCAGGCTCCGTGGTGTCAGCACAGAGCCCAATAAACGGCTCAATCCTATAAACTGAGATCATAACTAAGAGCCAGACGCTGAACTGACCGAGCCACCCAGGCACCCCAATTGCCAGTTTCAAAGTGAGGTTCAGTTGTACTTAAAGGCACTTTCAGTAGGTGATGGGGCTGATTTCTGCTCCCAGAAAAGTTCTGATTTCCCACTCCATGCTACCGTTAACATGTGCTGAACATGAATACCTTCCATGTACAATAGTCTATGACCACTGCATGTGTAGTCGTGTTACGCTTCACGCGCTAACCCTGTGAGGTAAGCCCTCTTGTTTTCCTTCTTTGACAGGTGAGGTTTCTCAGCATAAGAAGGCAAGCACTTGCCTGTGCTTATGTAGCCAGTAAGTAGTAGGACCATGGTTTCAACACAGGCGGTCTGACCCCTGGGTCTGCACTCCAAGGGAAAAGCGGCTCTTCAAACACCCCTGAGGGCTTTCCAGAAGCCACGGAGTAATTCCCTGTCTCCACGAAGGGCGGGATCGTTGTTGTTTTCAATCCTTGATTCAAATACAAATAACTTGTCCTGGACATCCCTGCTTAATGCCCCCCACTCCACCTCAAACGCATAGGTTCAAAGTCACTTCCTCATGATTTCCTCCAAGTTCCTAAACTTGTTCACCTTAACAAGGAGTCTGTGTTTTCTTGCTTTTTTTGTGTGTCCAACGCACAACCCAATGTCTGACAAAGGCAGGCACTCAAACCTTCACAAAACACATGAATGCACAAGTCTTGGCCAAGCCTGGCTCTTAGCTTTGGTGTGAACCCACCCGTCCCCTGATCTTTCTCCCTGATTCACTTCTCACCTGGGTTTCAGCAGTGGTTTCCCCCACTGCTCTCCTCACCTGTGATTTTGCCTCCTTTACAGCCCTTCTCTGTGCAGCCCGATGATATTTGGAATGAGCATTTGTTTCCATTTCTGCTGCTTACAATCTTTTGGTGGCCTCCCACGGTCCCAAGGATAAAAGGCAAATGGAAGCCAGTACCTGAGCCCTTAGGGATCCAGCCACTGGCTAACTTTCTGGTATCCTGTCTTAACACAAGCCCCTACCAAAGTCATAAAACAACAGTTTCAGTTTCTGGAAAGCACTTTACTCTTTTGCTCTCTCTGCTTCCACCTCTGTGCCTTATTCTATTTATCATACCCTATATGTATCCTCCTCCCCGTAGCCTTCCCTTATCTGACTCTGATGCAGAAACTGCGTCATAGCTTTGGCTGCGTGGTATTACCTAAAGGTTTGTCTATCTCTCCCCCCCCCCCGCCCCCCGCCACTGCCCCACATCAGACTTTGCAGTTTTTGGAGAAGAGAGATGATGGTGTTCACTGCTATATGCTGAGGGCCTAGCACTGTGTCCAAGACAAGAGGGCCTTCGTTAAATATGTGTTGAATGACTGAGATCTTAATTTCCATTCCAAAGGTCTCCTGAGAATGACCTCCTACCCGTTGCCTCAGTAACCTATTAAACATGAATAGCGGAGCTGCAGAAAAGTAGGGCACGCCTGTGTCCAGCACAATCAGAGCAGCAAAGAAGCATCCAGGAAAAATCTCCCTCAGCTCCTGGTCTGTGATGCCTCCTGCTCTGTAATTTTCCAGAAGCAGCTTCCTTTTTTTTTTTTTTTCCTCCAAATGGCCTGTAGAGGTCAGAAAAGGGCCTTGGTTTCAGATCTCCAACTGTCCTCTGCCTGCATTAGCATTCACCCTGGGTGTCTACAATTAGGCAAACTTAGGCGCTGCACATAGGAGCGGAAATGCATTGACTTTAATAAAACAGAGTGTAAAACAACTTTAGATTGACTCCAGCCTTGTTTATTCTTGCACACTTGTAATTCTGGTTCGGTATATTCCCAGTGAAAGAGACCATTGTCCTGGGAACTGAAGCTTTTCCTTTCTCCATCGCTCCTGCAGCCAGTCCGTGGAGGCGAGCCGCACCAGCTCCCTGCTCCTGACTCATAGCAAAAATGTTTTTGTTTCTTAAAGAAAAACAATGACAAATTGGAGTGCGGGTACAATGAGAGGAGCTCCCACTGTCCTTCTAGACTTTTGGGGTTTTTTCATGAATGTAAGTGCATTCAGAGTCCAAAAAGAAAAAAAGAATTAAATAATAAATATGGAACAGCCACTCTGGTGGACACCCATGTTGAAATTTAGGAATTGATGACTTTATTCCAGAAATTACTTTCTAGCGTATAGGAAAGAGCACTGAACTGGAATTTAAGAGCCCAGGATTTGAGGTCCAGCTCTGCAACTTTAATGTGGGATTTGGGGGGAGGGAGAGGATCCTTAATGTCTCTGGGTCTCAGTTTCTCCATCTGAGAGCTGGACCGGCTGAAATCTGAGGTCACCTCTATCTCTCATACTCACTGTGGCTGTGCTGGCCAGTCCATGGAGAAGGCCACCAGGCCTTGGGCTGGCCGCGCGCGCACAGAGGGGCAGCTCAAGGTGTCTCACACTAGCGCTCTGTCCGCCCGGGGCCCGAGGCCAGGCCCCGCACAATGATCTTTTCAGAGCCCAGGCCGATGCCGTTGAGACGCTGCCAATGCCCGGCAGAATAAAAGCTTCCGAAATCAGGGCTAAAAATAAATAATGAGACAAAGGGACAACATAAACAGGAAGACCTAAAAGTGGGGGAGGGGGATCGAATTGAGTCAGCAACGTTGGGGTGGGGGGAGCGGTGGGGAGGAATATGAATTTGCTCTCATCTGTGATCATTGCCCTGCTGGGTGGTTGTGGGGTCACACGTGCTTGGGGAAGTGGCGCTGTCATACCACCCTGGGGAGAGGATACCCTGCTCAGCAGAGGTGTGGCTGGTTCCAAGGCTCATTTCCTCCCTGCAGCGCAGCAAACCCGCCCATTCTACTTCCACTTTGCTGGCTGCTTGAAAAGTGTTCTTTAAGAGTCCTGTCCTGTTGCCTGCCCTCTGCTTCGGCACTGGGCCAGCTGCCCTCATTGACCTTGTCCCTCGGCATTAGGGGGCCAGCTTCCTCTTTACATACACTCAGGGTTTCAATGCAAATGACTCTGGGGTCTGGTGACTTGGACAGGAAAAGGGTTAGTCAAGGAAAGGGAGCTAATAGATATTAAGTGTGTTTCACATGCTGACCCCAGGGCTCGGTGCTTGATGCAATGGTCCAGGGACAGAGGAGCAGCTGTGGGGCAAGTCCCGCATGAGCTCCTCCCCTGCACAATTGTCTACTGTTCTTAGTTCTTCCTCCACCTTGCCAACGGTGGAGAGCCAGAGCAGGTAGCAGCATTGTTTAGAGGGTCAGCTCAGTGAATTCGGGGATATGCAGTGTGGGAGTCTTTGGGGTGAATGTTAGGGAGCCACTGACTGTCATTAGATGGTGACAGAGATTGGGGCACACTGGCCAAAAAGGAGAGGGAACAAGTGGGAGGGAGGGGCGTCCCAGGGAAGCCAGAGGCCTAAACCCAAGGAGAATTCAGACCCCGTGAGAAATCCTGACTCCTAAAATTCAAAGTGAAGTCTAATGTTTAAGTTTTTTCCTGTTCTGTGAGGTCTTGTTTTAAGCCATCCCCTATGCCCTCAAACCTTCAGTAAAAGTTGACTTCCCCAGAGAGCTGGGTTCTAGTGACACTTTAAGTTAATGGAAGAAGAACTTATTCATTTCAGATAAAAAAAGACTATCGGTAGAGGCTGTCAGAAAATTCAGCGGAAGCTGGGAATCTGAAAATTCATTTTCTAGGGCATTTACAGTTTCTGCACTAGAGCTTGGAAGCCGTTTTACTTGGAAATGAAAATGATGAAAATAATAGTGATAGTAATAGTTACCAAGTTACCAGGAGCACCTACCTTATCCCAGTTCTTGGGCTGAAAGTTTATTATTCACAAAATCCCTGTAAGGTAAGTGACTATCGTTATCCCCTGTTTTGTAGAGATATTCAATAGTGTGTGCAAAGTAGCTAGGAGAGAAGCCAGGTTAGGCTCCGAGCTGAGTGTGTGTGTTCTTCTGATTTTCTCCCTGGTATCATACCCCCTAAAAGAAAATCATCCTTGGTGGATCATTTGGTGGCAGCTCCTTCCATTCTTCCCTTCCCTTCCCTTCCCTTCCCTTCCCTTCCCTTCCTTCCCTCCTTCCTTCCTTCCTTCCTTCCTTCCTTCCTTCCTTCCTTCTTTCTTCCTCCCTCTCTCCCTCCCTCCCCTTCTTTTCTTTTCTTTTCTTTTCTTTTCTTTTCTTTCCTTTCCTTTTCTTTTCTTTTCTTTTCTTTTCTTTTCTTTTCTGTTTCTTGAGGCAAACTTGCTTTCATGCTTCCTTCCTCATATTTAACTAGAGATGAATCTGTAATTTTCAGCATCTTATTTTCAAACTTTGTCAAGACCTATTCTTTCCCTATCTACCTATTAATCTTAATTTTGTTCAGCCTCCTTTCCATATTTCTAGATGAAAATGCTGCATGACCTTTTGAAGGAATCTCCCAATGGGTTGATGGTGGTGGATGGTAATGTGCATGTGAAATTCGTGAAGCACTCTCTAAGTCTCCCGAAGCAAATATTGAGAGCAACATTTTTAAAGATAAATAACATGAATTTCAAAGAGCTTAAATGAATATCCTAGAGGAATATGGCCCCATCCCAGCAAAATCAGGTTTGGGTTGGGATAAGGAAGGATTTTCCTTATGATATTTGCTGTGCGTCCGGAAATAACTTTTCAGATTCCCATCTATCATGTCTGTGAGTGTTCTGGACAATATGAGATGTTCCCAGTGGCCCTATTCTTATTAGATTTCTATTTCGCAGCCACCCTTGAGTAAGGGTGCTTAGGATTCACTTCAAAATTATATACAGAAATCTATGAGCATCCTACAACCATTACCTAGTTTCAAGTGATACTCAATTTATTAGTCGGGGATCTCAGATCTCCAAATCCTAAACTATCACTACCTCTCAGCTTCACTTAATTTCTATTTACTAATGCTCAAGGGAGCCAGCCAGGTCAGCAAAGCCACTCAGCAAGGAGCAAGAGAAGAAACTTGCCCTCTTCTGTTGGAATTGGATTTCCATATCATTTGGCATAAGTCATTGATATTCCACAAGACAGTTTACCTGAGTCATGCTCCTATTCTTCTGAATGTTTTTGTTCTTGTTGGTTGGCTAGCTGTTTTCTGCTTTTTTTTCTCATATGAAGTGGCTATATGATGACAAGATGAGAGACATTTGACATTTTTAAAGGGCAAGGAAAATCAGGACCCAGAAAGGTAGAAGGAAGTCACATCTCGGGATCATCAATGATTAGCTGCTCACCCCCTGCTGCCATGTGCACACACACAACTTCTTAAGGAAAAACTCTTATATGGATCAAGAGCACAATGGAGCATTCAAGAACACTGATTTGGAGACCACTGTAGACAATAAATTTTTTGTGGTAAGAGGAAGAAGATTGTAAATAGAAATAACCGAGGCAACCTCTCTCATAGTGCCTTGTAATTGGTGTCACAAGACTTTCTGCAAGATAATATGGCAAAGATGGTGTAACAGGGGTCTCCATGTTCACTGGTGGAAGTAACAGTAGGATCAGAGTGGGACCAGAGAGAAGAAGCAAATTAGGGCCCCCTCGCCCATTCCACCGTGGGCCTCAGGGGAAAAGAGCAATCCCATGGATTATGTCAGTAACTGTGTCTTACTTTTATATTGTTGAAAAGCAATTACCACAAATGTAGCGATGTAAATCAACATCCATTTATTTCTTCACAGCTCTGCAGTCAGAAATATGGGAGAACTGCATTGGGTTCTCTGCTCAAGGTGCCTCAAAGCTGAAACCCTAGTGTCAGCCAGCCTGACATCTTATCTGGAGGGTCAAGAATAGAGTCTGCTTCTAAGCTTGGTCAAGAGATTGGCTGAATTAAGTTCCTGTGAGTGTAGGACTGAGATTCCTGTTTCCATGCTAGTTGTTAGATGTTGTTTGTTCTCAGCCCTCAGTCCTTAGCAGGTGGACTCTAAAAGCCAGCAATAGTATGTTGGACCTCCTTCACTCTCTGATTTCTTTTGCTGCTACCAGCTGGAGGTAACTCTCTGCTTTTAAAACTCTCTTGTGATTAAGTTAGGCTCACCCTGATAATCTCCCTCTTGTCTTATGATACAACATAATCACAATAGTGAAATCTCAACCATATTCACAGGTTCCACCTATGATTAAAAGGGGATGGGAATTATGCAAGGGCAAGAGTCACCGCTTACCACAAATAGTATTGCTAACAAATATAACATTCCCCATGTGCCAGTAATGGTATAAGCGTTTTACATACATTAACTCTCAGAATTTCACAGCAACCTTATGAGGTAGGTACGATTATTGTCTCCACTTTACAACAGAAGAAGCTGAGGCACAGAGTGTTGGTATAGAATACACAACTACTATGTGGTTGAGCTGAGATTTGAACCCAGACAATATGGCTCCAGGTTTGTGCCAGATTTCTTAACCACAGCTCCATGGATCTATCTAAACAATGTAATCTCTTAGATGAAGTCTTTTCTTTCTTTTATCCAAGCTTGAGTGTGAGCATGAGACCTAAAGCTATTTAGTGGGACAGGACAGGACACCAGTGGAAAGTGGCATAGCATTCATAGTTCAAATGGCCCATGGCCTGAGCTTTAATCAAGGCTTACATGTGACAGGCCTACTTCTCCTGGGCTTCCCATGTTGTGGTCAAAGCCTTAGCTAATTGTAGAGTCTGTGTTTTCCTATAGTTCTCCCTCCTGTATATCCTTCCAGAGCAGTGGATCTAGCAATGAGTGCTGAGGTAGTCAAGGTACAGTGAGGTCTTCATGAAACAGACTTACTACTCTCATACCCCTGGGGCTCTTCTTCCCACCCAAATTGTAGGTCCAAAGGTCTATATGGAAAATCTACTCAATAAACTAAACTGGTGCTTACTCTATGTGGGCTTACTTGAAAGTGTCTGTGCTCAGTTACAAAGGAGGAACTGAGGTAATGTTATAATTTTTCAATCTTCTACCAACTACGTGACATTATTTTGGCCTAGACATGATATAAATAAAAATCCTTCAAGATTCAACTAATTTAGAATCAGAGACTAGTAGGGGTGCTTGGGTGGCTCAGTCAGTTAAGTGTCTGATTTCAGCTCAGATGGTGATCTCATGGTTCATAAGTTCAAGCCCTGCATCGAGCTCTGCACTGCAGAGTCTGCTTGGGATTCTCTTTCTCTCCCTCTTTCTCTGCCCCTCCTTGCCCTCAAAATAAATAAGCTTTTAAAAAAAGAATCAGAAATTAGCCAAGGGAAAGGTTAATAAACATTAAACAAAGTTTATTTTTATAGAAGTATTTTATTTTGCAATGCCTTAATATAAGTAATAATATTGCCATTGGAAATTCACCAGTAATATCACAGTGAAAGAATACAGTTCATATAACAAAAGACATAACAAGAAAGCAAAACAAAGAAATGTTTAAAAAGTAGAAAACCAAACAAAAGGCAGAAGACTGACCACATTGAATAATTGTGGTTATAAATGTAAATGCTATAAATTATATCACTAAGTGACATAGAATATCTGCTATGATCAAAAGGGAATCTAAAACTATTTTTCATTCATTATACACAAACATTCCATTAAAAGATTCTTAATGAAAAAAATGCAGAGAGGAAAGGAGGTAATGGATAAAGATGTCCAGGGAGCCATTACCAAGGAAAAGAGTTGCAAATGGAAAACCTGAAGTCCAAAACGGACTGTGGAGACACAGGGACTGGTTTAGGGAATCGGAAGACACATTAATCAGTTCATTACCAGAACTGTAAGAGAAGGCCTTGATCATGAGGAGGAGTCATTTTTAGTCCTACTGGGGAAACTTGACCAAAGCACATGAAAGAAAGCAAGACAGAAAGTGCAGAAGGATTCCCACCCAGAGCTCCACTGCTGGAAGGGAGCCATGGACCTATGGTCAGAGGATGGTGGCCATAGTGATGCCATCACAAAGCTGAATGTCAGTAGTGAGGTGGTGTGCCCATCTCCTATTCTTTCTTCTGCCTCCCTTATACACCAGGTGACTTGGAAAACACAATAAGTAGGTTGAAGGGGTAACTATATCTGTTGGGCTGAATGGGTTTTAACAGGTTAAGGAGAACTGGAAAGACAGTCTCCTTCAGTTGTCTGCATGACACTCATGGGCCTCTACAAGGTAGCCTGCCCCTGTCTGCCTTTCCAGGTTATCTTCAAATATACGTGACCCCAAAGCCAGCTTCTCAGCCACAGTACCTATCCACCATCTCCTAAGTCTGCCCTCACAGTATCACCTGCTCAACTTTTCTCACTCTTCTTTCCTCCCTCCAAGACCCAGCTCAGATCTGAATCTCCCATAACTCCTGCTTTCTCTGTTCCTCCATCTATGACCTCTTCTGGCATTTATTATGCAATTAACTATATACTTTCATGCCCTACTAATTGGCCATTTATCTCTTTTACTGTGGTTTGATGTTTCACATGTGTCTGTCATTTCTTAGCAAGTACAGTATTTGCTCCCTGAGAGCAGGGCCATGTCTTTTTATAATACCGTTCATTATTTAGCACCTTCTAATTTCAGTTTGCTTACCTGAATTATTGTCTCACAAAATGCTCCCTGTAAAACTTCAGGTTAAGTATTATTTCCCTCATTGTACAGACTGAGTCAATGAGGCTTAGAGATATTCAAAAGCCTACCCTAACTAAGTCCTGTAGCTTATAAGGGGCATAACCAAGATTTGAAACAATGTGAGTGAAACTAAAATCCTCTACTTTCTCCCACTAAATCATGATGTCATCACACCTTTCTGGAGCCATCAGTCTAGATGATGTGCCAAAATAAAATACGCATAGCATATACACATACAAAAGAGGATATCCATTAATATATTTCAATTTTTATATTTCATTTGCACACAATTTTTACAATTGTAGCAGGGAAATAGAATCCCCAAATTAAATCTAATGCCTAGACAAAATAGGTATTCATACGTGCATACACACATGTAAACACACGTGCATGGATGCATGCACACATACACAGATAAATAAGCTGGTAAGTGGACATTGCTACCCTAATGGCACAATGAATGGTCTTCATTGGCAAGGACGTGGAGACCTTATAATCCCATTTGGAGTAGAAAGGTGTATAATCCCAGCAGGATGCTTAAAGGCTCAATTTTACTGCAAGGGTACCCAGAGCTTATAGATTCGGTGTTTGTCCAGCACATTACGTTGAAGTAGAGCCCTGTTAGTTGTGGTATTAGCTTTGAAGGGGCTCCTCTATTGAAAATCTCTCTGTCAATCTACTAATTGTGAGCCCAGAAAACATAATGAATCAGGAGGGTGCTCAGCAGTCCTGTAATTTTTACACATTCTGGGTTTGCTTCCTTTAGGAAAGAGAGGTATAACAGCTCTGGAACCTATTAGCTTTAGCTAAGAAGCCTGAGAGGTAGAGAGAGAACTATGGAGGGAAAGAAACCACACCCAGATGGTTCATAGGTTTTCCAGAGAACTTGACTTCACCTTCTGGCACTAGGTATTCTCCATGTGCATAATGTGAGTCATAACATTTCCTTACATTGTGGCTCTTACACTTCAGCTGCATAAAAATCACACAGATGGCTTCTTAAAAGTCAGGGTCCTGAACCACAATCCTGATGATTCTGATTCAGCAGGTTTATGGTGTGGGTCAATAATCTGCATTTCTCACAAGTTCCCAGGTGATGTTGATGCTGCTGGTTTAGGGAGCATATTGTGAGAACCACTGTCCTAACAGACATGGTATGTGATCATAGGACACAGGAACATCAGGTCCCTTCATGAAAATGTGTGAAAATACTAATAGTTAGGAAACTTTTCCTAACATCAATCCTAAATATTTTCTTCTACTCCAGTTTCAGTGTTCTCTCTTGTATTGTGGTGCACGTAAAGAACTTTGCTATTTACACAGATAGATGCTTATGGCATCTGGTGCCTTCTTCCTATGTAGGCTAAGTTGCTGTCCACCAAAGAGGTGCTGACAGGCTCCATATCATTGATGGAATCTTTGCTTTACTTTGCTTTTTTAAATGTTTATTTGAGAGAGAGAGAGAAAGTGGAAGAGGGGCAGAGAGCGAGGGAGGAGAGAATTCCAAGCAGGTTTCATTCTGTCAGTCCAGAACCTGATGTGAGGCTGGATCTCACAAACTGTGAGATCATGACCAGAGCTGAAATCAGGAGTCAGATGCTTAACTGACTGAGCCACCTGGGCACCCCCCCCCTTTTTTTTTCTTTCTTGAGAGGAGAGTCAACTGTCATTGGACCAGGGAGAATAGAGGAACTCTAAACTAAAGTAAAGGAAAACATTAATCCCTGGTTCTTCTACCCTCTTTTCTTTCCATTTTCCTTCTCTACTTTCTCTCCACTGTCACTTTCTTCTCAGGTTTCTTTCCCATTACCTTATCCTCTTTCACTTTCTTCTCTTTAGAAGGTTTGTGTCTCTTTCCCCACCTTCTCATTTTTTCCTGACCAAGTTACTGTGGACATGAGTTCACCATGGTCTGCCTTGCCAACATCCATCTCTATGACTTTATTTCGTCTTACTTTGTCCTCCATATACAAAGTTTTCTGAACAAAATGACAAAGTGAATGTCATTAGTTCTGGTCCTAGAAACCTGTCTAGATGTTGAGCCTTTCAGACCAAACAAGATGTTTGCCAGTTATAATGACCTTTTCTGAATAGCTTAGACACCTGCCACATACAAAACCTCTTTCTGGGAGACTTAATATGCATGGATTTCTGTATTTGTGCCCAGTGATATCATGACCCTAAACACAATGGATATGATTCCAGACCCAAAAAGATTCTGTTAGTTTATAGGCATTCTTTAGACTTAAATTGTGGAGGCTCCATCTAACACCAACAAGAGTGCCCTCTACTGGATGGTGACTTTCCAAACCAGTCAAATTTCTGTTTGTTGAAGAGTTTGACTTTGAGATATGCACAGAATAATAACACAAAAGCAGCACTAACAACAGAAGTAGACCAAATCACCAAAGCAAAGATTTGAAGGATTGGATGCCATGAGATAACCACTGGAACTTTAGTGCATCATTAGGGCAGCAGCTGGAACTTCAGAACTACCGCCATGACCTGAACAAAGTTTTGAGCTCTAGGTAGCCTGGTTGTATATTATTATAACAAACTGTGTGAGATAAACTAAAAATCTCTATTCTTTATGACTCAAGCAGCTTAATGTATAAATTATAAGAAAAGTTATTTTAAACTAACGTCAGGCAAATGGCTATAATAAATGAGTCAAAGATCAATGTATACAATCCAGGGTTGATAATAGTGATTGGTAGTAACCACGGGGGTAAAAAAAAAAAAAAATCCATGTACAAATGTATTAGAAATTTTAATCGTGTCTACCTGCCTATCAGAGACCTCTAGGGCAGGCACTTCTCTCAAAGAAACTGGTGGAAATACAAACCTAGATTGCAATATTGTGTGTTGCATGACCCTACCTTATCACTGACATTGTTAGACCAAAGGTGAGTTCTACTTCAGGGACAGCAAATGCATTCTCTCTCTCTGTCTCTATCTGTCTCTATCTCTGTCTCTGTCTCTGTCTCTCTCTCTCTCTTTCTCTCTCTCTCTCACACACACACAGCAATTAAAATTTATGTATTTTATTCTATGTAAGTTATATCTCAGGAAATAAAAAATAAATCTAAAAAGCAAAAAAAAAAAAGGATGAGTTAGGTCAATCAGATCTCTATATGGGCCTTTTAAATTAAGAATATTGAGATGATGATTTAATTAGCACAGGCAACGGAGGTTTTGAAAAGTCACAAGGCAAAATTGAGACCACAAAGGATGATATGCAAACTGAAGGTATAAAAAGGTTGAGCCCTTGTGTTGGCAGAGGGAGTGAGATGGAGAGCAGACAGACAGGGAGAAGCAAAGACAGGGAAACCACATAGCTCATGCGGGAGGATGAGGGAAGGAAGACCTGGACCAAGACATGTTTTTTTGGTAAAAGATTTTTTTCTAGTTCCGTTTCAGTCTATATCAGTCCTGACAATAAATCTGGTTTTCCTTGAGGCTCAGGGATGTAAAGCCCCTTGCCTGAGATGATTCAGCTAATATGGAAGGGAGCGTTATCTGAATCTAGGGCTGGTTTCCTTTACTCCTTCTGCTCTTTCCGTGACATGATACTATGCTACGGAATCTTACGAATGTGGAAGAAGGTATCCGTATTAACGACGGGCATGTTCTATCACTCCATGTTTTGTGTGTGCCTGTGTGAATTTATGTGTAGCCTTCTTTTGAAAATTTAGAATGTGCCTTTCTGTCTTTCCCATTCAGCATCTTCTAACCGTAGACTTTCTGGCAATAGAGTATTTCATCAGAATGACCGAACTTAACTAATAAAGCTTCACTTATATTTTACCTGTTTATTTTTATAATAGGAGTTGCTGGATGTTCATTGAACCTGTGGTAATTTATGAGTTATTTACAATGTTTTCCCAATATCTGTCATTTCTTCCTGTCCATTCCACCATTCACATACATTCTTTTGTATTTAATTTTTATTTATCCCTATTTAGTCTCCTCAGAGCAGGTTTTTTTTTCAATATATGAAATTTATTGTCAAATTGGTTTCCATACAACACCCAGTGCTCATCCCAAAATGTGCCCTCCTCAATACCCATCACCCACCATCCCCTCCCTCCCACCCCCCATCAACCTTCAGTTTGTTCTCAGTTTTTAAGAGTCTCTTATGCTTTGGCTCTCTTCCACTCTAACCTCTCTTTTTTTTTTTTCCCTTCCCCTCCCCCATGGGTTTCTGTTAAGTTTCTCAGGATCCACATAAGAGTGAAACCATATGGTATCTGCCTTTCTCTGTATGGCTTATTTCACTTAGCATCACACTCTCCAGTTCCATCCACATTGCTACAAAGGGCCATATTTCATTCTTTCTCATTGCCACCTACTACTCCATTGTGCATTTAAACCACAATTTCTTTATCCATTCATCAGTTGATGGACATTTAGGCTCTTTCCATAATTTGGCTATTGTTGAGAGTGCTGCTATAAACATTGGGGTACAAGTGCCCCTATGCATCGGTACTCCTGTATCCCTGGGGGAAATTCCTAGCAGTGCTACTGCTGCAGCCACTCTGGAAAACAGTGTGGAGGTTCCTCAAAAAATTAAAAATAGACCTACCTTATGACCCAGAGCAGGTCTTAATAGGAAAATTTTCTTAATTGGAAAATAACTGATGTAAATAGTGGTAGTAGGGAAACATGGCCTAGCATTTTTTGAGTAGGGAAGACTATAAGTCGAGATACTCTTTTAAGGTCTACCCCTTGTGGCTCTGGATAAAAAGAATATAAATATTATGATTAATGAAGGAGTTTTACAATACCTTTTCCTAGGTCTCTGGACAAAACACAGTATGAGACAGTTGAGTGTCATAATCCTGCCAACCAATCATGGTCCTCAAATACAACTCACAGGACTGACTCCATCCATGAATTTTTGCCACCTCTGTCTTCATGGCCCCTGGAATACAGGAGAGACATCTAAGTAACACCAACACCCTGGAGTGAAAAGGCTTTCAGTCTAAAAGTCACAAATTATATGAGAACAATGTCCAGAGATTCCTTTCAGATAACGAGCTCAATACCCAGGAGTTCCTAAAATCACAGAGCTACTTAGCATTGCCAATCAGCCTGGTGATCTTTGGTGTAATCAGACTTTCCAGAGAGCCAGTGTTTCAACTTTGAGTAAAACTGCCAAACTCCTAATAATAGCCATCTCTATAGTCATTGGCATTCATCTCTGGTGTTCAGTTGAAGTCCTGTATATCATATTCACAGATAAACAGAGAATGACCTGGGCGCCTGGGTGGCTCAGTGGGCTACGCGTCCGACTTCAGCTCAGGTCACGATCTCGAGGTTCGTGGGTTTGAGTCCCGTGTCGGGCTGTGTGCTGACAGCTCAGAGCCTGGAGCCTGCTTTGGATCCTGTGTCTCCCTCTCTCTCTGTCTCTCCCAAACTCGCTCTTTGTCTCTATCTCTCAAAAATAAACAAACATTAAAAAAACAAAAACAGAGCATGACCCTGGGCTGTGTAAACCAGGAGATGCCACTCCCTTGAGACCCCCAACATGTCTTTTCCCAATTTTATAAGCGCTCTTGAGCTGGCTTACACTTTGGTAAGAAGATAGGCAAAGATACTTGTAATTTGGTTACCTTGAATCTGAACGATGTATGCCCTACCCTTTTCTTTATCCAGCTTGCTTTTCCAAGGAACCAGGCCATATAGCTTGTATTTGTCTTGCCCTAAATTCTGATAAAAAGGGCATAAATAAATAGGAAAGGATAATATATACAATGGCTCCCAGCTCCCCATCCCACAGAATACCATACAGACCCCACCCGGAAGGAAGTTAAGAGGCCTGGGTTCTTGTCCCAGTTTAATTGCTGATAGTGTGACTTTAGGCAAGTAGTTAAATCTCTGAAAAACCCTTCTAGAATGAAAATAAAAACCCTGTCCTACTTTCCACCTGGGGCAACTATGAACAGATGTAATGATGCATGTGGCAACATATGTACACTATGATACAAGTACAGGGGTCAGTCCAAGAGAAGACCGGAAGAAGGTTAGCAGGTGCCAGTGAGAGGAGAAAGTCCATTGTGTTGGGGATGCTGTTTTAAAAAATTTGTTTATTTTCTTTTTTTAAATGTTTATGTATTTATTTCTGAGAGAGAGAGAGAGAGAGAGAGAGAGAGAGGAAGACAGACAGAGAATCCCAAGGAAGTTCTGCACTGTCAGCATGGAGCCCAATGTGGGGCTCAAACCCACGAACCCTGAAAATATGACCTGAGTGGAAATCAAGAGTCAGACACTCAATCGACTGAGCCACCCACACGTTTGTGAGATTTGTTTATTTTCTAATTACCAGAAAGGAAGGGAGGATTCTGAAACTCTTAGTTAGAAGTGATCATTTCAGGGTGCTTTAGGTGGCTCAGGTGGTTAGGCGTCTGACTTCAGGTCAGGTCATGATCTCATGGTTTGTGAGTTTCAGCCCCACATCTGGCTCTGTGCTGACAGCTCAGAGCCTGGAGCCTGCTTCAGATCCTGTGTCTCCCTCTCTCTCTGCCCCTCCCCTGCTCACACTCTGTCTCTCTCTCTCTCAAAAATAAATAAACATTAAAATTTTTTTTAAAAAGAAGTGATCATTTCAGTTTGATGAATATTTTTATTTAGTAAATATTTTATCTTATTGTAGATAGATCCCTTCAATAAGTGAACAATTATTATGGTACAATTTTTGGCATATGAGGGAAAGGAAGCACGTTTCTCTGCCATGATATCAAAATACTATTAGCTTTTCATTTCAAGATTTTGAGATCTAAGAAAGAATAATAACAAAGGAAATACCCAACAATTATTTTAACAAGCTTCCATGTAAAAAATGTGTTCAATTCTTGAACTGAAAAATACAGCAACAAAATGAATGGTGGTGTTTTCGATGTCATTGTTTTGTTGTATTCTCTCCACACTAAGGTGCCTTTTTCATTTTACACATTTTGAAACTTTAAAGTATTTGTGTGGTCAGGGGTGGGGGAGGACTTTGGGTGGGAGCACTTTGATTTCTATTGAGACACATTTTCCTGGAGTTGTTTGCTTCTTAAAACAAGTCAATACCACCATTTATAACCATAACCCTGAAGGCATCATGGTTGCCTAAATACATAAACAAAATGAAACGTACAATTTGCAGGATCTTTAGCTGAGTACTTTAAAAATCTGGAATGGTTTGGGGGAAGAAACACAAGCAGTAAAAAAGAGAAAATCAGATGTGATGCTATCTAGCCATGTTTATTAAATGCCTATTTGTGGTTGTGTTTGGTATTCTAAAGGACAAGATAAATGTAATTGTGTAATCATAGAATTATAAAGCTGGAAGGGACTTAAAAATGTGTCTTATGTAGCTTGAAAACTTTACTGATGGAGGAAGCAAGGCTGAAATAAGTTGAGTTCTGAGGCCACTCAGCAGAGGAAGAGGACTCACAAGTTTCCGAAGACCTAGTCCACTGTTCCTTCCAACACACTTCCCTTTAGAGCACTTTTATATCAGCTGTGGCTAATGTATCATGTAAAGTTCCCTAACATGCATAGAAACAACCGAGTAATTTTCTAAACATGGTGTTACAACAAAAATCGACAGAACTTTAGGTTCTGTCAACACATGTGACCATAGGGAGGGGACACCCAGCCATTACTCAAGTCATATGATTCATACCAACAGTCCAGATCTTTCAGGTTCTAAAATGGATAGCTGTGTGGATGGGAAACTGCTTTGATGGCGTATAGGGCTGATTGTGAAAAGGGTGCATGGAAACTCTTCCGTTCCCTTCTTGTTGCCTAGATTTGCCTGGGAGTGGAGGCCAGGGAATTGTTAGGAAAGAAAATTGCTGAGAATAAATCAAATCACCAGTCTTTAGAGGAAACAATCAATTAGGTCACATGGCGTCAACCCCATGAGACAAGGGCAGGATTGCTCTTCATGGGCTGGACCTGAGTGTTGTATTTTCTTTCAAAATTGCTTTGCAATGACATCAACTATGGCACCCTCCCCATTCTCCTGCTCCACTGTTTACCATATAATAGCCCATTAGGAGGGTTTTGCTGAAGGCAGAAATTAACCTTTTGGAGAAATTTCATTCTATTAAGTCTAGTTACATGAATCCAGACTGATTTTCTTTCTGATGGGAAGATTTTCTTAGCCAGTATTTAAGGGCTCAGAAAAACGTTTTGAGCTTGGCTGTCTGCAAGAGCCTTCCTGGTGGAAACAGAATTGTTAGTCAGTTACAGTCTCCATGGTGATTTTTTTAAGGCGAAGTTTGAATCAATCTTCTAAACATTGAGGCATAATTTGTGAATGCAATTGAATGGATAATAGTAGAATTATCAGCAATACAGTGTTAGCTTTAATTTTGGTATTTGAGACTTTCCACAGACTCGTTCATAACTGGCCTTCAAATTGGTCCTTAAACATGACCTTAAGAGCCTCCCTTCCTCAAGCATAATGTTCCAGCTGCCTGCCTGTGCTTTCCTTCACTCTATCTGCTTTCTGTGTATCCGGTCCTGAGCACTTTTCTAGACTATCTCCTTGTAATCCCTCGTATTTTATGCAATTCAGATAATCTAGGCTCCCTTGCCCTAGGAACTGCTACATTGGAAACAATTCCTGTTTGGATGTCGGGAGAGCTTGCTTAGAGCCCTAACTCTCAAAAGCAAGGTCTGTAGCTTTATTTCAGTCTTCTGATCTCTCAGTTTTTCCTTCTAAAAATTGAGCAAGTTGGGCTAGATCATTTCTAATGTCTACAGATTCTGTAATGGATCTTGGTTATTGGAACAAAATAAGACATTCATTAGCACTGTTTTCCTGCTCTATATTTTTAATAGAGTGTTTTCTGTCCATTATCTGTTCCAATTCATGTTCAAAGGTCAAAATTATGAAATGCAGATAAAAGCTGCTATTAGCTAGTGAGACGAAAGGAATTCACCTCTCCAAGGAGACTCATGTTCTGATAAACCTTCAGAATGTGTCTGCAGGCAGTGAGTGCTGTGAACCAAATGTTTCCAGTGGCAAAATAGAGGCATCAAATGATTTCTTCTTTATTATCTGTCTTTAAGTGTCTAGAAAGCCATTCAAACAAGAAAAAGGTCTAACAGCTGTTCATTGGCCAAGAATAAGTAAGTCTTTGAGGGTCATCCATTTAGGAAAATAGACCAGAGTGTGTGAACCCTTACATCGACCAAGACGAGGGAAAATGAAGCAGCTAGTGTTTTCTGGGACTTTCATGCAGTGTCTTCCCTTCTATTACTTTTTTCCTCCATTTCAACCTATGCATAGGTAACAAGAAAGTAACAGAAGAAGAAAACTACCCAGAAGCTCTTGGAATGTGCTTCTTCAAGCTCTGTGTAGCTACCATAAATACTTGGAGTGTTTACTGTGTTATATTTACAAGTGGGGGGGGGCAATATAGCCTAGGGATTAAGATTATAGTCCCTGGAACCAGATAACACAGTACCTAAAGCAGTGCCTGTCTCCGACTTAGAACACAATAAATGTTACCTTTAGTAGTTGTTGCTGGTACATACTAAGTACCAGATACAAAGTGAGGGAAATAATAAGTTTTCTGCCTTCATAGATGACCAAAATAAACCCTACATATATTAATAAATATTTGTAAAACACTGTGTTTGAGAAAACTGTGGCTAGGAGAATAAAATGTAGTCCAATATTCCGGACTGTTCATCTCTCAGATACATCCCAGCACATTTCCAAGCTTGTGTTACAATAAATTGGACAAACATGGGGTTTCAGTTAAAATGTACAAGGTGTAGAATAAATTTACACTGCAGCCTGGGTCACATTGGTCTTGCCCTATTTTATAATCCCCCAGGCTGAAAAAGAGTTCTTGTTATTACAGGCATGAAAATGAACTCGGCTGCTTTTCTCCCAGATTCCTCTCCCTTCCCACACTCCAGACCCCTCCATCCTCTCCTTTTGTCCATTGAGCACCCCCACCCCCCACCTCATGTCTTGTGATCTCATGCCTAAGATCAATTAGAAGGTGGTCAGTGTTTTACAAGTTACTTGGCTAAGACAATTATACGGGCGCTGTGAGTTACCTCCTGGGAGGATGCTGTTGAGCACGTGACATTAAATTAATTGTACGCCTGAATCCATTGGCTGTGCTGTAAGACAGAACATCTGCTCAGATAAAGAGGTGGCTCAGGAGAAGCCAGAAAGGGCAGGGCAAATTCTAGGTCTGGAGACAAGCTAGCTGATGGGACAAATGTCTCGGCTGCCACCATCATGGTGACAGCAGAGACACTGATCTCCTCCAGGGCCAAGCTGGGCTGTGCTGCCTCAAGCCTTCCCGTGTCTGTCCTCCCTGAAATCACTGTGGCCACACCACCCAGCAGGGCAGCACAGTGATCTCTGCCTGGAAGCCATGTCTCCATTTCCCAGGCTCCATCGACAGCTCTGTGAGGAGAGTTTATGGAAACTTATGGGAGGATCCGTGTTAGTGCATAGCTGACTAAACACGAAACCTTGTCCCTGTCATGCTGTAGGACTGCAGAGAAGCCACACCAAGACTGGAAAACAGAAGAACTTAAGGCGATGATTTTGTGTGGGCTTTAAAGGGCAGTTATGATTAGAAATGGGACTGTAAAAACCGCATTTCCATGTTCCAGATTTATTCCCCCTGGTGACTTCCATGTCACATCCACTTAGTTTACAAATACACACAAAAGATTCCCCACCACAGCTGTAGGGAGCTCAGTGAGGGACTTGAACAAAAGAGCACAGAGTCCTGTCCTTTTGGTGTCTGAGGGGCCCCGGCCACCAGCTGGGAGGCGGCAGGAGCTTCAGTTTCTGTGGTGCTGATTTCTCCAGGGCATGTCAACCACCCACCCTCACTGCAGCCTGGCTCTGTCAGCAGGTGCTTCTGGAAGGAAAACGGAGTACTTTCTAAACTGCAAACAGAGCAGGTTGTTTGGAAAATAAAAAGAAATGGCAAAAAAGAAAAAAACCAGAAAGTTCTCACTGTGTGCCAGGCATCGATCAGGCTGCAGAAGTGCTACACGTGTTTTCTCGTGGCAAACTGGCCATTGCCTGGTGCACTCTGACAAGTCCTGTGATCCAGAGGTCTGCTAAGTCCAGACACGGCACCACACTGTGTGCCAGGCTTTGTGCTGCTGCTTTCACCTCGGTAGAGGAGGGATGTTAGCAAGACTACTCACCTCTTTCAGCCTGTAAGATGTCACATGCCAGCCGCTACCTGTGGCAAAGCCCACGGGGACCCACTCCTTCTATAGCCTGGGTCCTGGACACAAAGCAAGAGCTCGCAGGGACCTCAAGGACAAACTGCAAGATGTAAAACCATAGAGCTAAGAGAAGCAGAAGAGGGTCCTAGGCATTAAATTCATTAAGAGGTGTGGCCAATACAGGCAGTTGCCAGTATTTAGTATTTAGTCTCCTAGTATTCCTCGCTCTGAGAAACGCAACTTTCTGGGGATGCAGCGACATGCCCAACCCAAGGCACGGTTGTTCAGAGACAGTCTGATAAACCTGCTTCCCGGTTGTCTAACGTCTATGAGAAGACTTGCAACCTGGATCCAGTCAAGAAAATCTAAGTGAAAGTCTGCTGGGAAGAGGGTGGGAAGAGGTGAGCCATGACATTTGCCTTGCCAGTTACACAGAATAATTGTGGCTGCCCACACCTCTTCCTCCTTGTATAGTTTTCCTGTCTTGTACATCGATATGATGGCTGGCACTGCCTGTAACCAGGAGTTTACTCCTGTAACCAGGAGTGTAAGGCCACAGGAATGGGAGAGATGCTGGCCCTAATACAGCTGAGTCACTAAAATGACAGTAGTCATTGCCTAGCTCTGTTGTTATTGTGGGAGAAAAAGCCTGGTTCCTTAAAGCCTCTGTAACTGGAATTTCTATTACAGAGAGCTAAACGTGTTTCTAACTAAGATGGTGGAAAGGAAGGGGCTCTTCCATTTTCTGGAGGGAGGCTCAGCATTTACAAGCTAGTCCTAGGTGCATAACAGAATTAAGATGGACCCAAGCAAATATCACTTTGTGGGTGTTTGGGCAACACAAGACGTGTGGTCTCGAAGTGGCAGCTGAAATTCTCAGATGGCTGGAGACCGATGTTGAAACACCAAAAAGCCTTTTGGGGGATATTTGACCACCTCTGTCGGGACATATAAAAAGACTGTGGCCCTGGTAGAACTGAAGAGACCTAAGAAGAAAGGCTGGGCTTCTCTGCTCTCTGGGTTTTGTCTTCCTGGAGAACTACATTAACACGAAACAAAACGAAAAGCCTGTCTTCCTCAGGGCCTTATGGCATGCATCATTTTCACGCCCAAGAGGAGCTCCAGCGTTGTCTCGCTGTAAAGAGCCACATTCCCAGTGCCATGTTCATGCCTCTCTCTTGCCATCCCACTCATGCTTCTTGCCACTTCTGACACTTACACACTCTCCTGGTCGGACCCCTGCGTTGCCCGTCAAAGAACCTCTCTCTCCCCTCAAACCCAATATGGCTTCTCCCTGCTAATGTGCTGTGTCCGTGCTTTGGGAATTTATCTTTTCCATCAGTGCTACTTTCCCCGAGCTTTCGCTGGTCACTTGAGTGGAAAACAAGCAAAACAAAGCAAACAAACCAGAATAAGGAAGAGAGCCAGCCAAATGTACCGGTCATTCAAGTTGAATCCCAATGGTGATGGGGAGAGCTTGGGATAGAGCATTTCTAGCAGAGGGCGTTGGATTTGGTCTTTCTTGCTTTGAAATGCATTTTCTTTTAGGGAAACTTTCTTAACCTTTCAGCTCCCTACTTTGTTCACCTGCATGGGGAAAATAATATAGAAATGGCACAGCTGTTGTTTTTGCTGAGATGATTTATCAGAACAATTAGAATAGTGCCTGATACACAGTAAGTCTCCAAGAAACCTACCCTAATTGAGTGATGAGGAAATCATTTTATTAATGAATATTTATTAAGTATTGTTTATATTGCTTGGCTCCTGGAATACAATGTTAACCATTAAGCTTTGGTGCCTACCTTCAGGATTCTTATAATATAATATATTTTAAAGTCAGTAGATAAGCCCCACTCTTTGGTGTTACAAGTGCCATGATATAGAATAAAAAACGGGGTTCTAGATGACATGTAACCTACCAGCAGAGAAGACTGGGAAACACCTAGGATCCCAACATAC
Organism: Lynx rufus; assembly: GCF_022079265.1. Lineage (NCBI taxonomy): Eukaryota > Metazoa > Chordata > Mammalia > Carnivora > Felidae > Lynx > Lynx rufus. The sequence continues at coordinate 20,158,652 of NW_025814836.1, forward strand.
ATTTAGGGAGCACAAATTCTCTTTGCCACAGTAAGTCCATTTGGTCACTAAATATCCTGACTCTTCTCCTCAGTGTGAAATGTATTTACCTTCTCAAGGGACACAACCTTATGTTCAACCCAATCAGTACACTGTATTGTCTCATCCAGTTGGAAGAAATAAACCACATAGTGATTTGACCAGGAGAAATTAAAAAAAAAATTTTTTTTAAACATTTATTTGTTTTTGAGACAGAGAGAGACAGAGCATGAACAGGGTAGGAGCAGAGAGAGAGGGAGACACAGAATCTGAAACGGGCTCCAGGCTCTGAGCTGTCAGCACAGAGCCCGACACGGGGCTCAAACTCACGGACGTGAAATCATGACCTGAGCGGAAGTCGGACGCTTAACCGACTGAGCCACCCAGGCGCCCCGAGAAATTTTTTTTAAGTAGACTTATTTTGAGAGGCAGACAGAGACAGCATAAGTGGGGAAGGGGCAGAGAGAGAGGAAAAGGGACAATTCCAAGCAGGCTCTGTGCTACCAACACAGCATGCGGGACATGAACTCAGGAACTCATGAAACCGTGAGGTCATGACCTGAGCAGAAACAAAGAGTCAGAGGCTTAACCTACTGGGCCACCCAGGTGCCCCGGTCTGGGAGACTTTAATATAAAGAACTACTAACTATAATAGGAGTAATCAGGGGTTAGTTAGTCGGAAGTCAAGAGAACTATAAAGAATACAGGAAAATATATTCTATGTTCTATACAGGAAAGATATAAGGAGCGGTCACATCTGTGAAGCTGAGAATCCCTAAGGATATTTTATGCAAGGTCCACTCCCCCTGCCCCCCCACCCCTCCCCGGCATCCAGAGCTGAGATCCCACCTGACTGGGGAGGCCATTGTGTAGCTCCACATGATAGAAAAGTCACTGTGGTGTCTTGCAGGGAAAACTTGCTGGGCATCTACTCTGGAATTTGCTGGAAACCTTCTCCCTAGGAAAGCTGTTCTCAAAGAGACCTCTCACAGGTGGTGCTCTCCCATGAAGCACTCACAGAGAACGTGCCAAGCAAGCTTCTGGCTGCCAGGAGCTGCTGGCCTCTGTGCAATGCAGGAGTCTGACTATGGTGAAGCCACCCACACGCAGGGCCACACCCAGAGAACACACCAGAAGCAGGGAGCTAACCCCTTGTCCTCCGGGAATCTTTCTCCAGTGCCTCGTACAGCACAGTGCAAGCTGGCGAAGGGGAGATCGTTAACAGTCCAGATTCATTTTTGCAGAACAGCCAAAAAGTTTGAATTTGTTGCTGAGAGGGAGCGGGTTGATAAATAGCACAAGCATCAAACCCAAAGCAGACACTGCACAGAATTCTATCCCTTAGGCAGAAGGGTCAGCTCTGAGTCCAGGGAGTTGGGAACTAAAATGTTACCTTCCTTGCACCAGTAACCATGCCTGGATATCTTAAGAGACCTAGGTTTTAGAGCCGTTACTTTACTTTTCATGTTTGCCCTCGTATCTCCCTCTCAACTTAATTAAAACTAACTCTCAGACTCAATCTGGCCTTTGCCCTAAATCACTTTATCATACTGGGAGGTTACTCTGGACATTTGTCAGTCAAAGACTTTTCCAGTCCCTTCTCTTTCTGTTTGGACTTCAGAAACAATTAGTTTTTCCAGCCTGTGAGGCCCCCACATTTCCAGACTCTTTCTATTCCATTCCACTTCATTTCTGCTTGTAAACAGGCTGATTCTTTATTGAGCCCACCTCTTTCTTTTCTTTTTAAATTTTTTTAAAATGTTTATTTATTTTTGAGAGAGAGAGAGACAGGGTGCGAGCGGGAGAGGGGCAGAGAGAGAGGGGGAGACACAGAATCCGAAGCAGGCTCCAGGCTCTGAGCTGTCAGCAGAGAGCCCACTGCAGGGCTCGAACCCATGGAATGCGAGATCATGACCTGAACCAAAGTCAGTTGCCTAACTGACTGAGCCACCCAGGTGCCCCAAGCCCACCTCTTCCTTGTAATACCTTCCTGAATCCACAGTAGTAGCTAATGCATCACTAATAGCAACTGTTCTGTTTTCATTGTTAAACATGGATCATCTGATTCTCAAGTACCAGGTTCTTCTTAGCTTACTGCTCAACCTTATCCAATGCCATGTACACCAGGTTGTTGTGATGTCAGTGCCCCCTTTTTGGGACCAATATTCACTTTAGTCCGGATAATTAATGTTTGCTGTCTCAGCACACCCACCCTAAAATCCCAGTGTCTTCACAGAATAAAGGATTATTTCTCATTTAATCCAAATCTGATATAGATTTAACAGCCCTCTTGTGTCTTTAAGCCACATTTGTGGAACACACAGCGTTCAAGATCAACATGGTAGGAGAGAAAAAAAAAAACTGTGTCAAAAAGGGCTTCTCAAAATAAAGAGTGAAGGCAAGTATGTTCCAGCATGAAGGATCAGCATTGGAGAGAAAGCATGGTGCCACTTTGGAAACATACAAGGGACTAACTCATCATTCTTGATGATGGAGAGATGTATCCCAAGATATCATTACATTGGACTTCTCTTTGTTCAGGGCTTTGGACATGTGGAGACCACATGGAAATCACAGCTGGACTGAAATATGAAGGGACAGAGATATGCAGTACCTATGTATGTAATCAGAGTATTTTTAACGTCTTCATTTTCAGAGATGAATATACGTTCACATTACTTATGAAACAGATAATTTTTCTTTCACTCAACAATCCTGCTTTCAGGAATTGTTCTAAGGGCTATAATTATGAACTACTAGGATAGAGTGATTTGTAAGTTATTGACCAAATGGGGACACTTTTGTGAGTGCAAGGGTATGCTATAAATAATTAGACTGGGACAACAGTGTGAACTGGTTCTATGCTGGATGAATGGGGATGTGTGGTATCATGAAATTTCTATGTAAGCATCATGAAATGTGTCAGGTCACTATTTACAGTGTAAAATTAAATAAATAATAGTGACAAATAGGCAAGTATTATAATTCTTATATGAAACGATGACATTATAAGCAGTAAATAAAGTGATGTTATAAATAAAATATGTGAGGAGTGCCTGGATGGCTCAGTTGGTTGAGTGTCTAACTTCGGTTCAGGTCATGATCTCGTGGTTTGTGAGTTCAAGCCCCTCATTGGGCTATGTGCTGACAGCTCAGAGCCTGGACCCTGCTTCAGATTCTGTCTCCCTCTCTCTCTGACCCTCTCCCATTGACTCTCTCTCTCTCTCTCTCTCTCTCTCTCTGTCTCAAAAATAAATAAACATTAAAAAAACAAATAAAATATGTGATACATGGAAAGAGTTCACAGCATATCAAGATGTGAAAAACATAGTTTAAAAACTTATTTGCATTTATAGTGTGGGGGTAAAGATAGTGAAAAACTCCTACAGTTTATTAAAATTGTTTAACTTAAATGGATGAATGGTAGAATGATATACGTGTGTCTATATATATATATACATATATATATATATAACATATTTTCTTCTATATATATAAAATACTTTTTTTTTCACTTATCATATTTTCTAGTTTAATTCATTCTTACCACTCAGCAGGCAAGAGAGTCTGTATTTTAAAAAGTTACATTAGGATCTCACCAAGGTTTTTACCAGTGGATTCAGCTGAAGGGCAGCTCAGAGTCAAAGAATAATAATTCTTCCCAAATGTATAGCACTTTCACGTTAAAGTGCTTTCATGTGCATTATCTGATTTGATCTACTCACCAATAGACAGGTATTATAATTTTCATTTTACAGTTTCAGAACCAGAATTTCTGAAAGATTAACTTAATTGCCCAAAGTCAAACAGATATTTTGAGGCAAAGTTGGAATTGTTAACTCACATCTGCCAACTCTGAGTTCAAATTTCTTTCAAAGGTAGCTTCTGAGGATCCTTCTGGGTCACTGGTTGTGACCCAAAATTTTATTACAGACAGTGATAAGGAGCCACTATTTATTTGGTTGGAAGGGACCTCTGGAAAATTTGTCTTGAAACTTCACATGAAGTGATATGCTTAGCAGACTTGTTCCTGCCTGATCGACAGAAAGTTAAAACACTGAAATTAATAAAAATGCAACCCCCGTTCTCATCGTATGAAGATTTCACCGAGTTTTAGGGATGTAACATTTAGGATTTTCTTTTCCTTTATTGAATTCATTATTTATTATTCAGTCCTCAGGAACTTCCTGAGGAGGTGAGCAGTACTGGCCATAGGACTCAAATTCAGCCAGGGGACACCGAAGTAATCAGCTCAAACCACAAAGATCTCCCATTGCTGTTTCTGTGGAAATTAAATGCTAAACTTGGGAAGGGTAATAGGGAAAAGTTATGGGGCGGATCCCTAATATATGTTTTCCTTTGCTCATTCTAATGAATAGAAACTCTGTGTCTTCTGACCATGCATATTCTTGAGTTAGAATAGCCACTTAACTTCATACTTAAAAACATTTTTTAAATGTTTATTTATTTTTGAGAGAGAGAGAGAGAGAAAGAGAGACAGAGCATGAGTGGAGGAGGGGCAGAGAGAGGGAGATGCAGAATCCAAAGCAGGATCCAGGCTCTGAGCTGTCAGCACAGAGCCCGACGTGGGGCTCGAACTCAAGAACCATGAGATCATGACCTGAGCTGAAGTCAGACGCTTAACTGAGCCCCCCAGGTGCCCCATTAACTTCATATTTTAATAATTGTTTTGAATGACCCGAGAACTGAAGGACAGTCATTCACACGTGTATACTTTCCAGTCCTGAAACTGACAACCATGTCTTACAGACCTGGCCTCAGTTTACATCATTATTGTTTAATATTTACTATTCCTTAAAAATTCACATCAGATATTTAATTAATTATTTTCAGTAGATTTTATGTCAGATAATCCAGAGTTCATATTGTTCTGAGAATCAATCAGGTGCAGATAAGTTGCAGAAATTGAAAATGGTTGCCTGGCCATGTATTCAGGTAGGAAGGAAGAGGACTTAGCTCATTCCAGGGAAGATTTTTTTTTATTGATTTATTTTAATTTTTTGACGTTTTCTCGTAATTTAATTTGCTGGTGGTAAACAAATAAAATTAGATCTTGTTCTGCCACCTCAAAGGAAGGAAATGTGAATGCAATAGTCAAAAGAGTGTAGACCCCAAGTGAGAGCCACAGTCGAAACCCTAGCTTCACCATTTAGTAAGGTCTAGTTACATTTCTTATTTCATTTCCACCTTAAGAAAGTATCTAACTTGTGAAGTTGTGAGGATCATATGAAATAATGTATACAGAATGTCTGACAAAGAGTAAGCATGTGGTTTTCCCTTGTTTGGTTTTATGTTAAATATAAAGTAATAGATTTGCTCTATCTAATGATAATGGACTTTATGGGAAACATGTAATTATCTGGTTTAGCTTAATTTTTTTTCTTTTTATGAACTACTTACATTATTTTTCCCATTAACAAGATGTTAGTTTTGACATTTGCCTCAAATGACGAAATAAGGGCTATTTCTGCAACATGGAATATACTAGTCTGAGAATAGTGATGGTAACAAGAAGAGAACCAACAGCCATGTTATGTGTCATGACTGTAGCTCTTTGAGGTGGGGAAACAGGAGGTCGATTTAGATCAAGTAACACCAAATAGATATCCACAGGATATGTTGTGAGCTATTAATGTGATTAAATAAATGATTAAAGGTGTAGAAAACACCAAAGTAAGTAAAGTATTTTTAATGGCAGATTTGAAAAATAACCATTTGGATTTTTAAAGTCAAAAGTAGTCATTTAAATTTTAATTTAGAAGAAATTTATAGAAGAAAATTTAATTTTAGAAGAAAAATGTAGACGTATCTGAGTCAAGAGATGATCAATAAGGAAAGAGTTCTAAGGATATTAATATCAGAAAGAAAAATAAATGAAAACTGTGGAAGATAGTTTAAAACCCCCCCAAATTGGCATTTATATCACTCATGAAATGTGTCTGTTCTTTAACTGCTATTTTGACACAAATCGGATTGCATTTCCTGGTCACTTTACGCATGGATTGTATTGCATGATGCACTCTGGCTAATGAGTAATGAATGCATGTGAGGAGTATTTCTTCTCAAGCAAACATGTAATTCCTAGAGTATTGTTTTCTCCTAAATGGTGACAGGGTCCCTTAGCTTGTGACCTGGAGTAACTACCATGAACAGAGTATCTCTGATGAATCTAAAATTAACATATAATATGAGCAAGAAATAAATGAGATATGTCTTGGATGGTTTGGACCAGTGAGATTTGGGGCATATTGGTACCAGTAGAATTTAGCTCAGAGATTAACAAACTAACATCTAGGGGCCTTTCGCCTCTTTTTGTAAATAAAATGTCATTGGAACACAGCCGAACTCATTCACTTAGGTACTATCTATGGCTTCTACTGTGCTACAGCAGCACAGTTGAAAAGTTGGTCCACAAAAGCTAAAGTATTTGTTCTTTTAAGAAAATTTTTGCTGTTCTCTGACCTAGCCTTAACTCTCTGATAAAGAAATGAAAGAACAAAAACCATCAAATATCTTGTGAAAGTCTCCGCTGGTGATAATTTAAAAGAAAAGGAAAAGAAATGTCAGAGATGCAGTAAGAGAATTTTCTTAACTTAAAAAATAGATGATAACCCGTTGCGAATTGTGTTTCCCTTTATGATAGAGTAGATCACAGCAGACTGGTGTTCCTGTTGGAAAAGTTTAGAAAGTCAAGATGATATTTAAATATAAATATAAATAAATAAGGATATGTTTGAAGGCATTAGAGACCTGCCAATAAACAAGACTCAAAGGGCCAAAAGAGCTAGAATCCCAGAAAGAAAGGGATCATAGAGAGTATGTTCAATTCTGTAACTGCTTCATCCTTCAAAGCATCTGCAACTTTCTGGTGACAATTCAGGTATAAGGCCACTGTTAAGATGTAAAACAACTGGGGAACCTTTTAGAACTATGGGAGCAGAGAGAGCAAATGTGTTTCGAGCTGTCAAATAATCCTGGACCTGGGGGACCATAATTCTGTTGAGGAAGTAGACTCAGGGTGTAACCCCAACATTTTGCTGCTTTCCCAGAAGGAATTTTCAGTATAAAAAAAATCTATGATGATAAGTAGCTAAGTAGAAAATCAAAAAGTCAGAAAGTCTTATTTATAAACATCCCTAAGACCTGGTGGACCAAACCAGGGGTGGGTAAGACCAACAATAAGTCATGACACTTGCAACCCAGAATTAGGTAACCTCCATCTCTGATTGGAATAATTTTATTTATTGCTATTCAATCCGCCTAATAAGGGAGAAGCTTGCACTGGAGAAAGATAGACCCTGCAGAAACTTGTAAATTTATCATACATGGGAAAAAACGACTATATGTGATATCTGATATTCAACAAAAAAAGTACAACAGATGAGAAGGAAACGAAGTATAAAACAAGAGCAACAAAAAAATGGAAAGAAATAAAGTAGTGGCTGTACAACAAAATATAACTGCTAATTATGGTGTTTTAAATGGTCCAAACACAGGGAAGAAAAGAAAAGAGAAAGAAACAGAAAGGGTTCAAATACTCTTTAAAAGAAAAAATCACAAAATTGGACTAAAGGAAAACACGTGCTTACAAGACACACTTTTTAAATGTGAGAGCACAAAAAAACTGCAAGTTAATGGATGAAAAACAATATGCCAGTTAAACACGAATTTAAAGCACATTGGCTCAGGGATATCTGGGTGGCTCAGAAGGTTAAGCATCCGATTCTTGATTTTGGCTCAGGTCATGATCTCATGGTTGTGCGATCCAGTTCCGTTCTGGGCTCCGCACTGGGCGTGGAGCTTCCTTAGGATTCCCAATCTCTCTGCTTTTGCCTCCCTACTTCTCTCTCAAAAATAAATAAACTTAAAAAAAAAAAGTTGACTTAAATATATTAATAAATTAGACTCTAAGACAAAAGTATTATCAGAGAAAATGAAGGAAATTACATAACCAACGGGTTAATCTATCCAGGTAATATAAATATTTAAAAATTTTATGTGTCTAATAATATTGTTTTGAAATATATATAGTAAAAATGAAAGACTAAAGTGAGAAATAGAAAAATATTCATTTGCAGTGGGAGATACTAATACATCTTACTCAATAGCTGTCAGAACAAATCAACCAAAAAACAGCAAGGATATGGGCAATCAAAACGGCAACATTTACAAACCTGAATTAATAGACACAGATCTCTACCCCCAATGATAACAAAATGCATTGTTTTTTAATTGGACATAGGACATTTATCACAAGTAGTCATATACTGGGCTTTAAAGCAAGCTTAGCAAATTTCAAAGAAATAATTGTGTTCAGAGTAAATTTTCTGTTCACAGTGGAATCAAGCTATAAATCAATAACAAAAAGCAAATTCCGCTCTTTGGAAAATAAGATTATCTCCAAATAAGCCAGGGATCAAAGGAATCACACTGAAAATTAGAAAATATTTTGAACTAAATAATAATGAAAATACACCCTATTAAAACATGTGTGATAAACTTAAGTCTCTTAAGTCTACAGGAGAAATAACCATAATTGAATATACTTAGAAAAAAATCCTCAAAAACCAATAACCTCTATTTCAAGAAGATAAGGAAAGAAGAGTAAATTAACCCCAAATTAAATTAAAATAAGGAAATAATAGAAATAAGGCACAGTAGTGGAATCAAAAACAAATATACAACAGAGAATTTGAATACAATCAAATTAAGTTTTGTGAAAAGACTTTCAAGAAAAAGTTACTAATATCAGGAATAGTAAAAGAGATATCACCATAGGTTTTACAAATACAAGAAGGAGGAGGAAGAGAAAGAGGACAGAAAAGAGTTATAATCAAATTTATGCAAATAAAATGGAAAACTTAAACAAAGTTGGTAAATTTCTTGGAGAAAAAAAACACAATTTACCCAAATTAACACCAAGAGAAATTTTTAGGTTGCAAACCATATAACTATTAATAAAGTTGAATGTGAGCACTATAAATTGCTTACAAGAAATTTCTAAGGCAAGCATTTTCCCTGGTGAATTTGTAAAAATATATAAGAAAGAGCATGAAACCTACTGACATATACTCTTTCAGAGAATATTAAATAAAAAGAATCACTTTTAAAACAGTTTCATAAAGCTGGCATAATTCCGTTAAAAAATCTCACAAAGATATTACAGTAATGAAAATTATGCACACATATGCACACAGTAACACATCATGCAAGCTTGAGTTTATTCCAAGTGATCATGTATGTGTTGTTTAACCTTTGATAATCAATTAAGTTTTGCACCATGCTGATAGAGTAAGGAGGAAAATGACAAAACAATCTCAACAGAAACATTTGAGAAAATTCAACACCTACTGATGGCAGTAACAACAAAATCCTCCTAGTAATCTATAATTTACCCAGTAAATTCCATTATCTGAAAAACAGTATCTAAAAAGGAATCTGTAGCAAATATACTTAATGATGAAATCTTAAAAGCTTCCCCCAGAGATTGAGAGTCAAAATGGAAGCCCCTACCATCACTCTTGAAGGTACTTGTGCTTCAATAGTGCAATAGGCAAAAAAAAAAAAAAAAAAAAAGCGATTCAAAGCATAAGGAATGGAAGGTAGTAACAGAAATTTTGTTTACAGTTGACACAATTATTTATGTAATTTTCAAAATATACAAAATATAAAAACTAATGAGTACATTTAGTAAGGTTGCTTGATATAAGGCCATTATAAAACATCACTTTTATTTCTATACACCAGTAACAAATAAAAAGGAACTAAAATCTTAATAATGACACGTTATATGATAGAATAAAAAACATCAAATACCTAGTAATAATTCTAACGAAAAAAATCTTGAGACTCCTGCTCTGAATATCCATAAAACATATTGAAAAAATTGAAGAAGGATTAAATAGAGTCTTATGTTCATGGGATGGAATAATTGCTACTGCACAGATATCAACTTTCCCCACATTGGTCTATAGATTCAATGCACTTCCAATCAGAATATCAAAATTTTTGGATAAGGATAGTTTACATCGTGATTCTAAAGTTTATATGGATATGAAAGGGACAATATCCAAAACAATCTTGAAGAAGAATAGAGCTAGAGAAATTGCAAAACCAGAAAACAAGACTAATTATAAGGTTATGGAAATTAAGGTAAGAGTTTTTAGAAATAAATCAATGGAACAGAATAGAAAGATCATAGTCAGGTTCATTCAATATGAGTCAAGATGACACTACAGTAGATTAGGGAGAGGATGATAATTTTAATAAACAATGTTGAGTTAACTGATATTCATACATTTAAAAAAAATGTTGACCTTGATCTCACATTAAGCTCTAACATCAATTCCAAGTGTATTGTACATCTAAATGTAAAAGGCAAAAAAATAAGGCTCTTAAAAGAAAACATAGAATAAATTAGTAGCCTTGGGGTAGGACAGAAAAGCAGTAACCCAAAGGGAAAACTATTAATAAATTAAACTCCATTAAAATTAAGGAATTGTATTTATTAGAAGAAACCATTCAAGAGTAAAAAGGAAAGTCAGAGTAGGAGAAGATATTTGCAATAGAAAAACCAAACAAAGGATGCAGGCAGAATATATAAAAAGAACTTCAAATAATTAATAACAGGAAGCATAGCTAATCCAATTAAAATTGGACAAAAGACTTGAACAGACAATTCACAAAAGAGGACACCAAAATGATCAGTAAACTTATGAAAATGTACTATGTACTCAACATCATTAATCATCAGAGAAATGTAAATAAACCCCACAGTGTAATGGCACCACACATCCACTGAAGAAATAACAAAGAATGACTCTATTGGGTTGAGAGTGGAGTGTGGTGAGTGAAACATCTTGGGTGCAAAATTTCAGATGGTGCTTACTCTTAAATTTGACCAAGTGCAGAGTTTTGCACAAATCTGAAAGTAAGTGCCTCCATAAATTTGGTACTCTAGGTATCTAAATCTTAAGGAGTAACCCTCTTAGGTTTATGCAAGAAGCCACAGTACAGAACTCCATGAAAATGAGCACTGTCTTCAATTTTCTTCCCTAGTTGATTCACCCTACTCATGGCCCTCATGTTCAATATTGCTGAGGACAGAAGCTATGTAAGTATTAATTGGCACAACCACCTTGATAAACGTTTTGATATATTTACTTAAGATTCATATCCACATACCCTATGATACAGCTGTCCTAATCTTAGTTATACACTCAAGACAAATGAATGCGTATATTTGTCAAAAGTCAAGTTTGAGATAGCTCATGAGAACAAATTCCTACATTGCCCCCAGAGAAAACAATTCTAACATCAATCAAAAGAAGAATCTGTAAATACATTTAGGTATAATAATTCAATGGAATAGTATAAAGCAAAAAGAAGACTTAACAATGTCAATTATACATACATGGATAATCTCACAAATAGAATTTTCAACTGAAAGCAGAAGAACACACAAGATCATATGAATGGATTTATAGTAATTTTAACAGAAGATAAAACTTATCTATGCAATTAGAAGTCAGAAAAGTGGTCTTAGAGAAAAGGCACTACAGAGAAGAACTTCCACAATGCCAGGGATATCACACATCTTGATGTGAAACTCCTGAAAATTTTGGAAATTTATTCAGCTACGCATTGATTATTTGGGCAATTTTTGTCTATTGGTCTTTGCAAGTCTATCAATTTGTCTTCCTATAGTTTGAAACTCTATTATCAGGTTCATACAAGTTTAGGATAGGCAGGGGCACCTGGGTGGCTCAGTCGAATATGTGTCTTGATTTCAGCTTGGGTCATGATCTCATGGTTCCTGGGATTGAGAACTTTGTGGGGCTCTGAGATAACAGTGCAGAGCCTGCTTGGGATTCTCTCTCTCCCTCTCCCTCTGTCCCTCCCCGATTAGCATGCACATGCGTGCTCTCTCTCTCTCTCTCTCTCTCTCTCTCTCTATCAAAATAAATAAATAAACATTTTTTAAAAGTTTAGGATAGGCATATCATCGTCATGGACATTTTATCATTATGAAATAACTCTATGTATTTATGGAACCATTCTTTGCTCTGAAACTAAAATCGATACTCCTGTTTTCTTTTTTTTCTTTTCTTTTCTTTTTTTCTTTCTTTTCAAGTTTATTTATTTATTTTGGGAGAGAGACAGAGTGAGCAAGGAAGGGGCAGAGAGAGAGGAGAGAGAATCCCAAGTAGGTTCCATGCTCAGCACAGAGCCTGATCTGGTGCTCAAACTCATGAACTGCAAGATCATGATATGAGCCAAAATCAAGAGTTGGACACTTAACCAACTGAGCCACCCAGTCGCCCTGTACCTGTTTTCTTTTGATTAGTGTTAGTTTGGTATATCTTTTCCCATCCTCTTACTTTCAACCTATGTGCTTCTTTATATTTAAAGTCTGTTCCTTGTAGGCAGTGTATATTAGGATTTTGATATGCTATCCAATCTAACAATCTCTACTTTTTAATTGATTGGATGCTTACATTTATTTTATTTTATTTATTTTACCTTTTTAATGTTTATTTTTGAGAGAGAGAGATACAGAGTGTGAGCAGGGGAGGGGCAGAGAGAGGGGGAGGTAGAACCTGAAGCAGGCTCCAGGCTCTGAGCTATCAGCACAAAACCCGATGCAGGGCTTGAACTCACAAACCATGAGATTATGATCTGAGCTGAAGTCAGACACCTAACCAACTGAGCCACCCAGATACCCCTAAATGTTTACATTTAATGTGGTTATTGGTAAGGTCAAGTTTTGAACTACTGTCTTGCTTTTTTTCTCTATGTCTCATTTGTTACTTATTCCGCATTTTATTTTTTTCCTTTTTTGGATTAATTGAAGATTACTTTATGTTTTCATTATATCTCTTTTTTTACTTATTAGTCAATTACATCTAATATCAACTTATTACTTATTAGTTTTATTATTTTAGTCATGCTTTAGGGTTTACATATCTTGATTTATCGGAGTCTAAACTCTACTATGTAAGTTCCCATATGGGTACAAGAAACAAAAATATACTTCCATTCCTCTTCTCTTGGTCTTTATACTATTGCTGTCATATATTTACTGCTACATATTTTTTAAATCCTGCAATCCTGTTATGATTTTTGCTTGCAGATTTATACGAATTTCGCACATATGGTTTACTCCAGTGAAAATCTCACTAAAAATGACAGAAACTTTCAATATCACAATTCAGTATCTAAATTTAAAGTATATTTTGTTAAATATCCATGGTACTTATATAAATTTAAAAAAAAATCCTAAACACAATGCGAAAATGCTTATAAATGAACCACAGAATCGTGATGAAAATCCTACAGGTTAAAAATGAATGGATTGTTAAAAAAAAAAAAAAGGCTGTAAAAGAAAATCTATAGTTCTAACTACCCTAAGCAGAAAACAAATATGTTTAGAAACAAAGAAAGTAATTCTTCAATTTAACAGGTGAGAAGTAGAAATGAGTAAACCCAAATCAAGAAGCAGACAAAGAAAAGAAGAAGCAGCAGCAGAAATGGATGAAAAACATAATGAAAAAATAAGGGAAGAAAAAATAAAGATTGAAAAGAAAACAAATTGTTGGTTCCTAAAAAAAACAAGATAAATAAGCCTCTGACAAGCATGATTTTAAAAAAGAGAGATGAAAATAAATCCTGACTGTGACCTAGATATAATGACAAAATTAACAGACATTTTTACCATGTTGAAAAGGTATGAAATACACATAATTAGGTGTATAAAATTATATGAAATGAATTAATTTTACAAAATATATAAACAATCAGATTTGAGGAAAAATGTAAAAATCAATTAGACTGCATTTTTAATATATTGAAATGGAATTACAAATCTTTGCTCGATACTAAAACAAGTAAAAAATTTGTAATTCAATAATTAAATGTTTTTGTGGGCATGGAGAAACATGTAGTCTCAAGTATTTCTGATGGAAGTGAGACTTGCAGCTATGGCTTTAGAAGAGAGAGAGAAAGAGAGAGAGAAAGATTTTGCAGAATTATTTCATATGATTGTGTGGGGAGCAAAGCCTATAGCCATGGGGCAAGCCAGCAGCACGGAGATTCAGGTGAGAGTTGAGCCTGCTGGAAACTCAGGCAGAATTTCTGTATTGACGTCTGGAGGCATAATCCTTTCTTTTCTTTCTTCTTTGGCAAAACTCAATCTTTGCTCTGTAATTGATTGCATGAGGCCTACCTACATCCACATTTTAGAGGCTAATCTGCTTTACTTGAAGCCAGCTGATTTTATTTTATCTTATTTTCTTTTATCTTATCTTATTTTATCTTGTTTTATTTTATCTTATTGAAGTATGTTAGTTTCAGGTGTACAACATAATGATTTGACAAGCCTACATGTTATGCTATGCTCAGCACAAGTGGAGCTACCATATGTCCCTGTGCATCACTATTACACTACCACCAACTGTATTCCCTGTGCTACACTTCTTATTCCCTTGACTTATTTATTCCAAAACTGGAAGCCTGTACCTCCCACTCCCCTTCATCCATTTTGCCCATTCCCCACTCCCCTCCTCTCTGGCAGCCATATATTTCTTCTGTATATTTTTTTGTTTCTGCTTTTTGTTTGTTTATTCCTTTTTTTTTTTTTTTTTAGATTCCACACAGTAGTCAAATTATTTGGAGTCTGTCTTTGTCTGACTTGTTTCACTTAGAATAATACCCTCTAAGTCCATTCATGTTGTAATGAAAGGCAAGATCTCATTCTTTTTTACGGCTGAATAATATTCAATTGCATATACATATATGCCACATATTCTTTATCCATTAGTCTATGAATGGACACTTGGATTGCTGCCATATCTTGGTGATTATAAATAATACTGCAATAAACATAGAGGTAAATATATCTTTTCAAATTAGTATGTTTGTTTTCTTTGGGTAAATACCCAGTAGTGGAACCTACTTTTTAAAAATTTTTTAATTTAAAATTTAATTTAAATTTAATTAATTTAAATTTTCTTTTAATTAAAAAAAATTTTTTTTAAAAATTTTAAGGAAGCACCATACTGTTTTCCACAGAGACTGTACCAATTTACATTCCCACCAACAGTGCACAAGGGTTCCTTTTTCTCCACATCCTTACCAACACCTACCTATTTCTTCTCTTTTTGATAC
Source organism: Lynx rufus (assembly GCF_022079265.1). Classification (NCBI taxonomy): domain Eukaryota; kingdom Metazoa; phylum Chordata; class Mammalia; order Carnivora; family Felidae; genus Lynx; species Lynx rufus. The sequence continues at coordinate 20,173,856 of NW_025814836.1, forward strand.
TATCCATTCTGACAGGTGTGAGGTGATACCTCATAGTAGTTTTAATTTGCATTTCCCTGAGGATTAGTGATATTGAGCTAATAGACATGAAAATGTCTATTAGCCATCTGCATGTCTTATTTGGAAAAATGTCTATTCAAGTCCTCTTCTCACTATTAATCAGATTATTTGTTTTGTACATGTGTGTTGGATTAAGTTCTTTATATATTTTGGCTATTAACCTCTTATTAGGTATATTATTTGCAAATATCCTCTCCCATTTAGTAGTTTACCTTTTCGTTTGTTGATGGTTTCCTTTGCTGTGGCAAAGCTTTTTATTTTGGTGTAGTCCCAATAGTTTATTTTGCTTTTGTTTCCCTTGTCTGAGGAGACATATCTAAAAAATGTTGCTGTGACCAATGTCAAAGAGATTACTGCCTATGCTTTCTTCAAGGAGCTGTATGATTTCAGGTCTCATATTTAGGTTTCCATGCATTTTCAGTTTATTTTTGAAAACGGTATAAGAAAGTGCTTCAGTTTCATTCTTTTGCATGGAGCTGGCCAGTTTTCCCAGCACCATTTTTTGAAGACTGTCTTTTCCCCATTATATATTCTTTTATCATATATTCTTAGCTCCTTTGTCATAGATAAAGCCAACTGCTTTTAAATGTTAGTCACATCTACAAAACACCCTTATAGCAAACATTCACCCTAATGTTTGACTAAACAACTGATCACCATTATCTAGCCAAGTCAACACTTAAAATTAACCATCACATATGTCAGAGATGAATTACTATTTAGCAATCATAAGTAATGAATTACAAAAGAGATCCTCTTTCTCCACATCCTCGCCAACATCTGTTGTTGCCTGAGTTGTTAATGTTAGCCATTCTGACAGGTGTAAGGTGGTATCTTATTGTGGTTTTGATTTGTATTTCCCTGATGATGAGTGATATTGAGCATTTCTTCATGTGTTGGTTGGCCATCTGAATGTCTTCTTTGGAGAAGTGTCTATTCATGTCTTTTGCCCATTTTTTCACTGGATTATTTGTTTTTTGGGTGTTGACTTTGATAAGTTCTTTGTAGATTTTGGATAATAACCCTTTATCTGATATGTAATTTGCAAATATCTTCTCCCATTCTGTCAGTTGCCTTTTAGTTTTGCTGATTGTTTCCTTCACAGTGCAGAAGCTTTTTATTTTGATGAGGTCCCAGTAGTTCATTTTTGCTTTTGTTTCCCTTGCCTCCAGAGACATGTTGAGTAAGAAGTTGGTGAGGGCAAGATCAAAGAGATTTTGCCTGCTTTCTCCTTGAGGATTTTGATGGCTTTCTGTCTTACATTGAGGTCTTTCATCCATTTTGAGTTTATTTTTGTGTGTGGTGTAAGAAAGTGGTCCAGTTTCATTCTTCTGCATGTCGCTGTCCAGTTTCCCCAGCACCACTTGCTGAAGAGACTGTCTTTATTCCATTGGATATTTGCAAGCTGGTGCAGCCACTCTGGAAAACAGTATGGAGGTTCCTCAAAAAAACTAAAAATAGAACTACCCTACGGCCCAGCAATTGCACTACTAGCCATTTATCCAAGGGATACAGGTGTGCTGTTTTGAAGGGACACATGCACCCCCATGTTTATAGAAGCACTATCAACAATAGCCAAAGTATGGAAAGAGCCCAAATGTCCATCGATGGATGAATGGATAAAGAAAATGTGGTGTATACATATAATGGAGTATTACTTGGCAATCAAAAAGAATGAAATCTTGCCATCTGCAACTACGTGGATGGAACTGGAGGGTATTATGCTAAGTAAAATTAGTCAGTCAGAGAAAGACAAAAATCATATGACTTCACTCATATGAGGACTTTAAGAGACAAAACAGATGAACATAAGGGAAGGGAAACAAAAATAATATAAAAACAGGGAGGGGGACAAAACAGAAGAGACTCATAAATATGGAGAACAAACTGAGGGTTGCTGGAGGGATTGTGGGAAGGAGGTGGGCTAAATGAGTAAGAGGCACTAAGGAATCTACTCCTGAAATCATTGCTTCACTATAGGCTAACTAATTTGGATGTAAATTAAAAAAAATAAAAAATAAAGTTAAAAAAATAAGTAATGAACCAGATTTTCAAAGAGCAATATAATGGTATCTCAAAAATATTAGTAAAGTAAATAAGAAACTGAATGGGATGACTATGTAAGTACAACACATGCAATTTACTACACACACACACACACACACACACACACACACATAAAACAGAGTAGCATAGATTGTTCAAAATGTAGTGGACATCTAGGTGGGAGTGTGCAAAGGTGATGAAGCACAAAAAGAAAAAAAATACATGAAACACTGGAGGTGCCTTGCATGATCTGAATTTAAGAGCATCCATTCACTAGGGACTGAGGAGTATGATTAACTCAGTTCTGTGCACGTGAGATAGAGAATCAAGTGTAATATCTTAATTGAACACAATTAAACTATTTTTAAAGTTCATATTGAATATTCTATGGCACTTTGAGATTAAAGGACATTTACTGAAGCTGGGAAGTGTACCTACTAAAATCCTACAGAAAATGTCTCTAAGATGGACGTCAACCATCACCTCTGTCATCACATGGTCATGAGGGACACAGCACTAACACAGAACAAGAAAATAAATACAACATATGATGATTGGAAGAAAGTTAAAAACGCCTCATTATTCTCAGGTGATAGATGAATGTCTACAAAGAAAATGTAGGGAAATCTATACAAAAATATTTAGATGGACTAGAAAATTTCAGCAAGGTTATTGAAGGTTTTTTTTAAGTAATCTCTATGCCCAAAGTGGGTCTTGAACTCATAACCTTGAGATCAAGAGCCACATGCTCCACTGACTGAGCCAGCCAGGTGCTATTAATATGTGATATATTATAAAATACCAATATATAAAATTAATAACATGCCTATATAGCAGTAGCAAACAACACGTAATTTCTAAAATTGCAGCAAAAGGAAATCAGGTGTTAATCCTGTAATATATCTAACAAAAATATAAATGATCTTTCAGAGTAAAAATATAAATTTTAATTAAAGGACCTTTAAAGAGACCAAAAAAAGCATAGATCTATACTGTACTAAAAAGGAAGAATCAATATAATAAAACTGTCAATTGTTGTCATAGTAATCGATTAGCTAAACACAAACTGATTAAAATCTGAAAAGGGTTTTTCTTGAGAAACTAATTCTAAAATCCATAAAAATGAATTAAAAAAAACACATCCAGTGTACTTCTGGGGGAAAAACAAAAGGTTAAGAGGCAGTGGGGTAGGTGATACTTAAATTTTCAAGTAAATATGATGACAAATCTCTCAACTTATTAAACTGATAAGAACAGATACCACACTTGATCTTAGCCAAAAGGCCGAGAAGCGATTAAATCTCTCAACTTATGTAGTCACTTCAGAGTTTCTTAACATTAGTACTACTGGCATTGGGACCAGATCGTTCCTTGTGAGGAACTGTTCTGTGCATTGCAGGATGTTTAGTAGCATCCTTGGCTTCTACTTCTGCAGTTGCGACAATGAAAAATGTCTGCAGACTTTGCCACATGTCCCCTTCTGGGAAAATTGCCCTGATTGAGCACCACTGCGTTAAAATAATTAAAATCATTCGATATTGGCATTGGTGTAGACAGACAGACTCATTACAGAGAGGAAAGAAACAAGAATCAGATGTACATGGGGATCTGGCATATATAGAAGTGCTATTACAAATTCAAGGGGAAAGATTCAACAGAGGATTCTCTGATAATTAGCTACTTATGGAAACTGATAAGTCAAATAGATGTCTTATATCATACAAAAAAATAAATCTCTGATTAATTAAAGAACTAAGTGTGAAGATCTGAATGCAAAATTAAAGCAGAATCCAACCTTTTACTAGCATTTTCATTTGTATCAATCAGTCCTAGAACAACTTCACACATATATTCAAGGAGATATTTCAGATACTTATTTTGCCCCAGTTTGTACGAGCAAAAACATGCATTGGGAACAATTTTACTATCTCTCATTAAGATAAATACACTTTAGGGGCGCCTGGGTGGCGCAGTCGGTTAAGCGTCCGACTTCAGCCAGGTCACGATCTCGCGGTCCGTGAGTTCGAGCCCCGCGTCGGGCTCTGGGCTGACGGCTCAGAGCCTGGAACCTGTTTCCGATTCTGTGTCTCCCTCTCTCTCTGCCCCTCCCCCGTTCATGCTCTGTCTCTCTCTGTCCCAAAAATAAATAAACGTTGAAAAAAAAAATTTTTAAAAATAAAAAAAATAAAAAGACAAATACACTTTATTTTTTATTTAATGGAATACTATGTATCTGTTTAAATGAATTAGCTAGATCTAAAACTATCAGCAATTTTGGAGTAAACCTCCAAAAAAAAGAGTAATACCAAGAGAAAAAAGCAAATTGTAAACTGATACTTACAGTAAGATATCATATATTTAAAATGTGAAAACAATAAAACACTATAGAATAGTACATATTTTATAGTAGCCTACAAATATATTAATAGATGGAACACCAGGAGGAAAAAAATTATCTTTCTGAGAAGCAGGGGAGGACAGACAGAGGGATGATGTGGGATTTTAATTACAGATTTAAATAAATCTGTAATTAGAAAATGTTCTGAAGGAAATGTGGCACGATTTTAATATTTGTTAACGTTTGATCATCAAACATAAAACTATATTATATACAGATGATAGATAGATAGATAGCTATTTCTATGTGTGGAAAGTGTGTTCATAATAAAAATATAAGGCATTCTTGGTTGCCTGTACCATGGATTAGAGATATTGTTAGTGTCTAGAGACAAAATTAAATCTACCTATAAATATAAAAAATGCAATTTAAGGGGCGCCTGGATGGCGCAGTCGGTTAAGCGTCCGACTTCAGCCAGGTCACGATCTCGCGGTCCGTGAGTTCGAGCCCCGCGTGGGGCTCTGGGCTGATGGCTCAGAGCCTGGAGCCTGTTTCCGATTCTGTGTCTCCCTCTCTCTCTGCCCCTCCCCTGTTCATGCTCTGTCTCTCTCTGTCCCAAAAATAAATAAACGTTGAAAAAAAAATTTAAAAAATAAAAAAAAAAAATGCAATTTAGATGAGTGGTTGACAGGCCAAAGGTGACTTCCAAGGCAAACTTTCTTTTGCATCCCTCTCCTGTAAAAGTGTCCCTGCACAAGATACAGGGTGCTTCCGAGTTTTCTTAGCAAAGGCTCCACGTTCCTGCATGAGGGCCAACTGAACACAGGGATGTTCTCTTTCCTGCTTGGGAGGTGATCAAAACATACACTTTAAAACCTTCTTCTGTTTTGCATTGTGACTTTGCAGCAGGCTTTCCACTTTTATTCAAATGAATTTTAATGCATGACAACATGAATTCAAATTTTTCTATAATACAGATAGCTAACTGATGAATCAAAGTGATTTTTCTTCCGTTTATTAATGAGCCCTCTCTTTCTTCTTCTCCCCTCTTTACTCTTTACTTCTTTTTCTCACCTCAACACATTCATCTCTGTTCTCATTTGCTTGAATGTCCTTTCACTGGGCTTATCTTTTTCTTCCAAAGCCAAAATAATGATGCACATTATTCTTATCCGGCTCTCTCCTTACTTTTCCATTTCCAGCACAGATTTGGCCTAACCAGTGGATCATTGATTAGATGTTTACACAGTACACTGGATCTTTATTGCCCCCATTCATTTGTCTTATTCAAGGGAAATAAGATTAGATCTACTTTGATTATGTCATTTCTAAAGATATGTAAAAACTTTTAAAGTTTGGGGGAAATACAGAGTGGATAATGTTTCAAAATATGGTTGTTGTTGTTGTTGTTGTTGTTGTTGTTGTTTTTAATAATTTAATAGTAGGCCTCCTACCTCTTTAACCTTTCTATGTTGAATTGAAAACAAGCAAAACAAAAGTACAGGATACGATTTATCTTGCTCTCCACAAAGAGGTCTGACTCAAAATACCTTCTCTGGAAGGAGAGACAGGCATAGGACTCGAGTGGATGTCTCCCCCTTGAGTTTTTATTTAGGCACCTCTTCCAAATCTGACATGCACTCAAGGCTGTCACTCTAATTACCATTAAGTTCTCTTTCCTTTTATCACTCACACACTCAGACCTATAAACTCCAGGCAATCCCATATCAGTGACAAGTGTGAATTATCTGATTGAGATGAACTACATTCACCACTTTCTTTGCAGATGAGAGGTGCTTTATTTCCATCAGGTGCAGATCAGGTTGGAATTTGGTTTCACACAAGAGGTGGTCATTGTCATGACCCCTGGGAGAGTACCCACCCAGAGTTTGAGTCCCCTTTTACTCTCTCAGAAGGAAAAAAAGAAGTCAAAGAGGGTCCACCCTGCAGCTCTACTATAGGAGTCCTGAAAAATCAGTCAGTGTGAAGTCAAAGCTATCACCATGGTGACCAAAGTGGTCCCAATACAGCTTTCCAGGAGACTGCAGAAGGGCTGTAACCAGAAGGACCTGATGCCAGCCAGATAGCGGAATGGCCAGAAAGCCTGAAAATCAGGAAAAACCATCGTTTGCTTCATTTTCCCCCATAAAACGCTAAACAAACCTCTGGTGTTGTGTCAAGAGAGTCCTTATTTGCAGTCATATGATGTTACTATTTTCTATTACAAATTGCAAATTCAATTCCCAAATTCAATTATCCTGGAGACAGCCAACCAGTAAGCTTAGCAGTGTTTGAAAAGAAGAACAAGTAGTACACAGGTTTATAAACACATATAGAAATACAAAACTGTTCACATATAAGCTCCAATAAAACTGAAAATGGACAGCTGATAAATCCAGATTGGGGTAGAAATGGAGCAAGGGAGTTTTGGTGGTCAGACCTAAGACAGAATCTGGATTTGTGTGTTTTCTGGAACAGTATTCCAAAATGATCCTCCATGAGGGACACTCTATTTCTTTAATTTTTAAAATGATTATTTTTTTTTGAGAGAGAGAGAGAAAGACAGATTGTGAGCAGGGGAGGGGCAAGAGAGAGAGAGAGAGGGAGACACAGAATCCAAAGCAGGCTCCAGGCTCCAAGCTGTCAGCACAGAGCCTGACGCGGGGTTCAAATTCATGAACCGTGAAATCATGACCTGAGCCGAAGTTGGATGCCTAACCCATGAGCCACCCAGGCGCCCATATTTTTTTTAATGGCCAGTGAAGCTTGGGAAACTGCATAATTCAACTTCTCCTAGAGATTCATAAAAGGTATTAAACATATTTAAGAGTCCAAACATCCTTAAAGAAATCTCGTCTTACTTTATTTAACATTCCCCCAATTTGTTTAACCATAACACGTTTTTTTTCTTAAGAAGCCTTTTTGGCAATTCTCAGAGCTTTGAGAAACAATGATGCAGTGTAAATAGATTTCAAGTTATGGAAGGCATCCCTTTAAAGATAAGACTCAAATTCTAAGATTTTTTATTTTTTTTCATGAAAAGCCACAGAATTTTACAAGACATGTTTTGAGGCAAGACCTATTTAGGTCTTTGCTATTCAAAGTGTGGTTCCTGGAACAGCAACATTGGCATCACCACAGAACCTGTTAGAAATGCAGAACTCTGGTTCTGCCCCAGAACTATGGAACCAGAATCTTGCATCATCTCTAAGAAGCCCCAGGTTACTCTGCTGCACAGAAAGTGTGAGGAAGCATATTTTAGGAGACTCACACTTTTTTTAACTTTAAAAAAATTTTTAAGTTTATTTTGGAGAAACACAGAGATAGCATGAGCAGGGGAGGGACAGAGAGAGAGAGGGAGAGAAAGAATCCCAAGCAGGCCCTGCACCATCAGCACAGAGCCTGATGTGGGCCTAGAACCCACAAAACCATGACATCATGACCTGAGCAGGAGCCAAGAGTCGGATGCTTAACCAACTGAGCCACCCAGGCACCCCAGCAGATTCTCAGACTTTCTAAAGTATATGGATTTCATGCCTCTCTGTAAGCAAGCTGGGAAACACAAACGAGAATTATATAATTAAGGTTAATGGCGTTTGTCTTTTAAAATTTGAACATTGAAAAATTTTTAAGAGAGTAAAAGTTATATTAAAATATAATGTAAACCTTAGGGGTGCCTGGATGGCTCAGTCGGTTGGGTGTCCAACTTCGGCTCAGGTCATGATCTCACAGTTCATGAGTTTGAGCCCCTCACTGGATTCTGTGCTGACAGCTCGGAGCCTGGAGCCTGTTTCGTATTCTGTGTCTCCTTTCTCTGCACCTCCCCCACTCATGCTCTGTCTCTCTCTGTCTGTCTCTCAAGTAAATAAACATTTAAAAAATTAATATATATATATATACACACATACATACACACACACACACACACACACACATATATACATATATATAATTTAAACCTTGAAGAGGTGACCAGTTTAAATAAATGCATATCAGCATTGGGTCTGGATCCAAATAACTGGATCAACATGTATGATTAAATCAAGAGAATGGCAGAATACACAAAACCAGAACAAAGCTACAACTCCCATCTGACTGGGACTTAGATTTGTTTTTTTAACGTTTATTTATTATTGAGAGACAGAGAGACGCAGAGCATGAGCAGGGGAGGGGTAGAGAGAGGGGGAGACACAGAATCTGAAGTAGGCTCCAGGCTCTGAGCTGTCAGCACAGAGCCTGACGCGGGGCTTGAACTCACAAACTGTGAGATCATGACCTGAGCCAAAGACGGTTGCCCAACCAACTGAGCCACCCAGACGCCCTTTGACTGGGACTTAGAACAATTTTCTTGTGAGAAGGGAAAAGCATTTGGTCACACACATATGCTGTAGTTATATTGACACATTATACACAGAACCCTCATTCCATTTTCCAAAAGGGGCAACTGTAAGGCTTAGAAATATTCTTATTATTTGAAAATATCTGTGCTAACATTTGTGCATTACTCACTTACTGGTTTATGAATTCATTTCACAAGTATTTTCACTGGATTTAACACTATCCTGAGATCAGTAAGACATAAAATTTCCCATGAGAGGGTGCATAATCTTGTTTATTAGATGGATTATAATTAATCCACCAGGTTGAAAGCATGCACATTGCAAGGTTACGACAAAGAGTTCTATAAATAAAAAAAAAAACGTACATGACAGATGTTAGGTACATATGAGAGTGTGTTTAAGGATCTGGAAAAATCCCCATGTCATTATTTATCTGTGTCTTCTCATATCACTCAGAGGTAGTAGAGAATTAGTGTAGTATATAGGTAGAGGGTGGAGTAAGATTCTCTTTCTTCCAAGACTCTGTGTTAGTCTTTTTTGACTTCCTGCCTTCCTTATTGAACTACTGTTCAATGGTTTTTCTGAACAATGGTTCTTTGAAGACAGTAGCTTCCCAGTGGATGCTTGATTCTTTTCAGCACTACCTAGTATCAAGCTGATCTCAGAGTTCATACATGTAAAGCTCAGGATAAGAGATCTTGGAGAAAGAATTATGAGTGATTCAAACGTAAAACATTGGCATAATTTAAGAAGGGAAGCCAGCTTTGCATGCAATTAAGCTAATGAAATATGTGAGCCAGGAAATATACTGTGTGTTCATGGGCATGCCTGTGTGTGTGTGTGTGTGTGTGTGTGTGTGTGTGTCCCAGATTCTGGTTTAGTGGCTGCTCCCTGTACTGAAGGTAACCAAAATATAAGGAGAGGATAATTTAATAAAGTCTAACTGGTGATATCTGTGCTCATTAAGATAGGTATTCTTATTTATAAAGATAAGAATGATATGATCATATTTGTTAGGATTTAGAAAAAGATAAGAGGTAAGTCTATCAAGAATGGCCCAGGGGTGCCTGGGTGGCTCAGTCAGTTAAGTGTCTGACTCTTGATCTTGGCTCAGATCATGATCTTATGGTTGGTGGGTAGGCTATGCACTGTCATTTGGGAGCCTGCTTGGGATTCCCTCTCCCCCTCTGTCTTTGTCCCTCCCCTACTCACACACTCTCCTCTCAGAATAAATAAACTTTATCTCTCTCTCTGTCTCTCTCTCTCTTTCTCTCTGCCTCTCTCTCTGTCTCTCTCTGTGTGTCTCTCTGTCTCTCTCTCTCTCTCTCTCTCTCTCTATATATATATATATATATATAAAAGAATGGCCTAAACTGGGGCACCTGACTGGCTCAGTTTGTAGGGCATGCAACTCTTGAACTCAGGGTTGTAAGTTCAAGCTCCACGTTGGGTATAGAGATTACTTAAAAATAAAATCTTAAAAAACAAAACAAAACAAAAAGAATGGCCCCAAATATGCAGAAACTGGTGTCAGGAACAGAGAAGAGACTGTGTCAATAACTCCACTGAGAGGTGATAAGGATATGAAACAAGGAATGTTCTATGGAGGTAAAGTAGCAGGGGGGATATGAAGCACAATATTTAAGAACGCTGGAAATGAATGGCATCACAGACAGTGAATAACCCCCTCTGGAGCAGAAGTACAGGGAAGTGTTAATAAATATCAGGTGTCTATCACAGTGTATAGGAGAAATTTCTTAAGACAGGGAAGTGTTTATAAATATCAGGTGGCTATCACAGTGTATAAGAGAAATTTCTTAAGACTTTTGGGAATAGAGAGCAAACTATTTTGTCACATTCATTTTAAGAACTTGACATGACTTACATGTTGGAAAGAATTTACTTCTGGAAAACTAAGAGACACTCTGATATAACCCAAAGAAAAGGAGAAAGGAGACCAATTGTTTTTGCCTTCTTGAACTAAGCTGAAGTTCATGATAGAGAAGTACAAGTGTTCTCAGTTTTCCTTGTACATGTTGCAGTTTATTTTGCTGGAAGAGGAAGGAAATCGACAGTCTGTCCAGCGAGGAACAAAGATTAAACTTTGGTATAAAAAATGTCGGCATTCTATCTCCATAGAACAACAACACCAGTGATAGGATAGAAGGAAGGGGAAAACAAGGAAGATAAAAGGAATAGAAAGGACGAGGAAAAAGACAAGAGAGAAAGGAGGAGGAGAAGGGGGAAAAGGAAGAAATGAGAGGGTCCTGTTGTCTGTGAAGCCAGCCCAAGAAACCATAATAGAACTTTCTTTCTTTAAAGAACAAACATACTGTCTCTTGCCTCTCAGCCTCCTCTTTTTGCTGTCTGTGCTTTGTAACAGCCTCCCATTCTTCATCTCTTTGAACACTGGAAGCCCCCTGACTACTCCCTCCTATAAGACACCAAAGATCAAATTAAAATTGCTGTTTCTTTGGAGCCCAGCAATTGAGCCTTCTGCTGGAAATATAGAGCCATTTGAGTTTGGCTGAAGAGGTCTTAAAAGAAATGAGGGAAGGCTCTTCATCTAAGAAAATCCATCCTGATTCCCTTGGTATATCGGACCTCATCTGGTATGGACCTAGTTCTTCTAATGGGACCCACCATTGGGAGCCTATGAATACCAACATGAGGAGAACTGCTCTTCCATACAAGGTGTCAGCATTAATAATGAAAAGATTTTTTTTTATGCAACTTGTTTACAAGATCACCTGCAACCAAGTGAAAGCCTTATAATGGGAGAAGTCATGTTCGTGAAAGTTGACATAAATGCTAAATCCTGACTCACACTATTCCACTGACCCAGGCGTGTGGATGAGGGCTGTGCTTTTTAACTGAATGGTCAAAAGCAGAAGATATTGACTGACTCCATGAGAAAGAAAAAAAGAAAAAAAGAGAAATTTCTCGTATCCCAGCACCTTTACTAGGAAAGTAAAATGTATGATCTTTCCTTTTACTGCCTAATTTAAATTACTTGGGTAATTACTTGTCCAACTGAACTAACTGATCATGATAGTTTTCCATTCACCCTGGATACTACCTTAGAATCTTTCTTAACACAATATGTAATAAAGCCACAGTTGGTAGATAATTATTACTCTCTAAACCCTACTTACCAACTCTGTCATAAATTATTTATCTGACGAGAGAAGGAGAAAGAAGTTTCATAGTTATAAGAATTGGCATCCTTGAAACAGGCTGAGTTGGCCCAACCTGTGACAAAGAGGTAAAGTTCTGGCAGCTTCTATGAGGTGGTGACATCTTTTGGTGTAGCTCCATACCAAGATTCAGACTTCATCTGGGTTTAGTCCACAGTGGGCTCTAAGTCCACTGTATTATACCATATGGATATAATTGCCAAGGCTACCGTCACTCTGTGGACACATCAAACTTTTGGCTGCATGCCATTAAATGTTTGAATTATAAAACTCATTTGTGATCATCACACATTTGGTATATTTATCTGCCTCCCCTTTCCCTATGGGGAAAGAATGCACTGATCATCCTAATGTGAATATTCTGTTTCACAAAAGCTAGATTTCTCACATGTATTCTATATGAATATATTGCAATTCTTATTCTTTGCATTCCCTTAAAACTTAGTTTTGCATAGCCCTACATGTAATTTCCCCAATTCTTTGCTTTTTTAAAAATTTTTTTTCCTGACAATGATAGATCCAGTGTCTCAATAAACTCCATCCAAAACCGATTTTCGGGACCAGCCAACTCTGTTCCTTTCATTATAATCTAGAAATAAGCAGTATGTATACCTGAATGGTTAAGGGCAAAAAATTTGTATCAGACATATTAGATTTTGCAACTGTCTGGCTACGTGACCTTTAGTGAACTTCAAAATCTTTCTATGGCTCACTTTTGGTGCTTGTGAGATAGTAATAAGAGCGTATTAACGATGCTGTAAGCTTTAGTAAGATCAAATGAAATGATAAAGGGATGTGCTCAGCAGTCCCATTAGTTAGCACTCAGTATGTATTAGCTATTGTCATTATTCCTTCTTTATAACTCCAATGGCATTAAGTTGCCACATGGAAAACACAGTGGCATGAGAGCAGCATTAGGTCCATAATGATTTTATGCCCATGATACCTAAACTTACTTTTGTGACTTAATCTAACTATTGTTAGTTACTCTACCATTAATAGCTGAAGCTTCTTGATGGTGCGAAATCTATTTTACATATAATTACTTAAAAGGCCATTTTAGCTACAGTAGCAATTTCATCTGACTTCATGCCATTTCTAAGTCACTCAGTGTCAGAAAGCCTACCTACTCTTTAGGGAACTGGTTCCTCCCAAGATTCCCCATGTCAGGTTGTCCTGGTACCATCAGGAAAGATCACAGATTGGGCATCAATCATCCAAAGGCATTTATCAGTCACCCAAAAGAGCATAATGCTTTGCTAACTATGGTGTGCACAGTGAATTCTACAGACATAGCCCCAGAATCTAGTACCTTGTCTTAAACAAAGCACTTCTTCAGGGAGAAGGAGAGAGTGTCTTTGTGTAGAATGAGAAGGGGTGTATCTTGGTGAAAAGAGTGTTCCCTCCAATGTCAAGAAAGACTCGACTTCACTGGGTTCATCCTTTAGCAGTTCACTTTCCAACTCTGAATCTGTTTATTTCCTCTTTTTAATGTTTATTTATTTTGAGAGAGCGTGTAAGTGGGGGACAGGCAGACACAGAGAGAGAGAGAAGGAGAGAGAGAGAGAGAGAGAAAGAGAGAGAGAAAATCCCAAGTAGGCTCTGCATGGTCAGCGCAGAGCCTGACAAGGGGCTTAAACTCGCCAATCATGAGGTCGTGACCTGAGCTGAAATCAAGGGTTGGATGCTCAACCACTGAGCCACCCAGGTGCTCCTGAATCTGCTTCTTCACTGAAAAGTAGAATTATAAAATCCACCTGCTTTCCAGGGTTCTTAATGCTTTGAAAACATCTGCAATGTGCCATAAATATGGATAAATCACTTTTCTGCAAAATAATAATAATAATAATAAATATAAAATGATCAGAATAGAAAATATGTGAACAATAGATAATTATACATATTCTTTTTTTTTTTTTTAATTTCAACTCTGTGCCAGACAGAAAACAGAACCATAAGCAAGTTGGCTGGGGGTATGGGTAGAAATTACTCCATTACACCATGTTGGTTAGTAGTAACAATTTTATGAGTAGAAAACAGAGAAATCCTAATTCTGGGTAATTTTTTGTATTACTTAAGCAGAGATATGAAACAGAACATTTTTTTTTATGGAGAAAAAAATGCCATTTTTCATGGTGTTGGGGAGTTTTAGCAGGGGAATAAGGTCTTGAGAAGTGGTTCGTAGAGTTCATTGGGCAGCATTTCTTATTAGCTCTGAGGCTCTAGAAACAGGACCACCCTCCCAAGGAGCTTCTGACCAGAGCAGTGGGATAAAAGTCCCAAATGGCTTCCCATTGTTTTTAAGGTACAAACACAGTGTATCTTGGGGTATTGATGTGGGAAACAAAGGCAGAAGGAAATGGCAGATGGAATTACATTTCCTTATAACCCGCAGCCCATTGACAACTACTTGAGGCCAGCTGTGTAAAAGTTTCTCCAGGAAATCCCTACTATCTTAATGTTAATGCTTTGCTAGAGGGAAAAACAACCTTAGCTTGACAACACTAGGCCTCCAGTATCCTGTGAGTCTTCTTTAGTAGAGGAAAATCTCTTGGGAAACTTCCTCTGTAACGCCCGAGGTCGTGAAACCCCCCACAAGAGACCACCAGAGTCGTAAGTCAAAGCCAAGCGGCAAGGGTCGTTTATTGCAGGTTCGAACCTGGACCTCCGCGCACTCGTTGCCAGTGACGCTAAGAGGCCCCGATCAGGGTTGGTACAGCGTTTTTATAGACAGAGACAAATAGCATAGGGGAGGTTTCAGATTATGGGGGGCCTGATTAGTTGATTTTAAAGTAAGGACATTTGTTGTTCTCTGATTGGGTGTCCTTTGTCTGTCCTTTGGCGGGAAGGCTTTGTCCGTTACTTGTGGCGGGAGAAAAAAGGGGAAGGGGGAAGGGGGAAGGGGAGGAATGTATTAAGCAAGCAAGATTACAGAAGCGAGAAAATGCTGGTGAGTAAGTATTTTCATAATTTTAGGGTATAGCAAACTAAGTCTAGAAAAATTTAACGGTGCTCACATCGAACAATAGGCAAGACATACAAAATTTTAAATTCATTTTCTATACCTCTTGACTTCCCCACCTCCCAAATGTATGTATATATGTATGTATGTATATGTGTGTGTGTGTGTGTATATATATATATATATATATATAACCAGTCCTTCCTCACACCTCACAACCCAGTGCAGCTCTTTCTGTCCATGGGTCCTGTCCCATGCTTTAATAAAATCACCTTTTTTTTTTTTTTTTGCACCCAAGATATCTCAAGAATTCTTTCTTGGCTGTTGGATCCAGACCCCACCATCACCCCAAAAACCTCATCAGTACAACTTGAACCCCATCTCTAAATATTACCATTGTTCTCCATCTTCAACGGCACCATTTTTGTGGTTTTTCTGATGCACCATGCTCTCCACACACGAAAAAGGAGTATGGGAAGTGATGCCCCTCTGGCTGAGACCGCCTTTCTTTACCTTTTTGTTTAGTTAACCCATCCTCTCTACCCATCCTAACCCATCCTCTCTGGTAGGTACCCAGTCACTACCTCAGAGAACCATCCTCTGAGACTCCATACCAAATCAGATCCCTGTTATAAGTTCTCAAGAACACATCAGTTCTTTTCCTATATGTCTGATGTGTTCAAAATCATGGACATTTCTGCATCATTATTTGGCTGGCGATCCAACAGCCTATAAGCCCCATGGCAGAGGCAGTGTTACCTGGTACCTTCAGTACCAATAAAAGGTCTGCAGCTGTTCACTAATAATTGCTGGATGTGTTAAGGAATAGCTTAGTAAATGAGCAAAGGAAACACACCCTTTACAATTGTAAAATATATTTTATCATTATAGTAGTTATGTGAATTTAGTGTAGAAAAATATGAAAACATAAAATTATAAGTAGGACAAAGATATTTATATCATGTAAGATTAATTATTTATTATAATTTATTAATTTATTATTTATTTATCACTTATTAATATATTAATAAAGTATGTTATTACAATCCTTCCAATCATCTGAATGCAGATGTTCATTCATATATATATATGAATTCATATATATATATGCAGATATATATGTATTTAATTGGATTATTGGGCACTCATTGTTCATAAGCCTGTTTTTTTAAAAAAAAATGTTAGATGTTTATTTATTTTTAATAGACAGAGCGTGAGCAGGGGAGGGGCAGAGAGAGAGGGAGACACAGAATGTGAAACAGGCTCTAGGCCCCAAGCTATCAGCACAGAGTCCGAAGTGGGGCTCGAACTCATGAACTGTGAGATCATGATGTGAGCGGAAGTCAGAGGCATTACCAACTGAGCGACTCAGGCACCCCCATAAGCCTGTTTTATAACTTATTGATACCATGAAAATTTTCCAAGGTCGTAACTTGTTATTCACCAAAATAAAATTTTTTAATGTTTATTTATTTTTGAAAGAGAGACAGAGAGACAGAGCACCAGCAGGGGAAGGGCAGAGAAAGACGGAGACACAGAATCCAAAGCAGGCTCCAGGCTCTGAGCTGTCCGCACAAAGCCAGACTCGGGGCTCAAAGTCACGGACTGTGAGATTATGACCTGAGCCAAAGTCGGATGCTTAACCGACTGAGGCACCCAGGCGCCCCTCACCAAAATCATTTTTAATAGTTAAGTAGTCTTGTGGCTTTTTGTCAAATATCTCAATTTATTTAACTAATAGCTTATTGTTGGCATTTAGGTTATTTTAAATATTTTATAGTAAACAGTTGTGGAATAATCAGTTGTTTTGCTAATTTTCTCATGCCCTGCTCTTAGGATAAATTTCTGAACACGGAATTATTTAGTCTAATATTTTGATACATATTGCCAAATTGTTTTTAAAAGGAAAATGATTCCAAAGCTTTCTCACACTAGCAAGATGTAAGAATATCTAGTCACACTGATCTCAAGAATATTATTTCTATTCTCCTTATCAAACTCTTTCAAGGTGATAGACAAAATTTTGTACTTTATTTTAATTTGTATCTCTTGATTACAAAGAAGGTTGAATTTACACATAGACACAAATACATGCAAATATGTATTTATACTCATATATGCATATTTATAAAATCTTATTTTGTTCATGCATTATATCTTGAATTTTCTATATATATGACACATATTATTTATAAAGATCATATTTTTTCATATTTCTGTATGTATCTTTTGCTTTTCTTTTTTTTTTTAAGTTTATTTATTTTTGAGAGATTGAGAGACAGAACGTGAGTGGGACAGGGGCAGAGAGAGAGAGGGAGACACAGAATCTGAAGCAGGCTCCAGGCTCCGAGCTGTCAGCACAGAGCCTGATGTGGGGCTCAAACTCACAAGCAGTAAGATCATTACCTGAGCCGAAGTTGGCGCCCCCTTCTGTTGCTCTCCTCACCTGAGGTTTTTTTTTTTTCTCAGAAATGTATAAATATTAAAACTTATATTTTAACGATCTTCTACTTCATTTGAAGCATTTTATATTTTCTCAGCTGGTTGATCCCTTTTGATTTTAATTTACTGATTTGTTATATAGTGACACATTTTAATACATTGACAGTTATATCTTCTTTTGTTATTTTCTTGTTATTTATAGGGTGTGTGTGTGTGTGTGTGTGTGTGTGTCTCACATCTTAATAAAGATTTTATGTTTCGGTTGCTACACATTATGAACTAACTTTTTTCCATATGTTTTTCAAATAAATTTCTGGTTGTTCCATCAAATACTGATACCACAGGCTGAGAGGGGGTCCCATAGGACCAGACAAGAGGGTCCTTGGCTGCATGGAGAAGAGAAATCAAACGTGAGCCAGTAGGAGGTGAAAGCAGAGTTTATTGAAAGTATAGAAAGAATGCAGGTAGAGACAGTGTGGCTGGAATACTCAGAAAGGAGAGGATTGAGTCTTGTCTTTGTTTGGGACCTGGGTGTTTCTACTGAGGATTGCAGTCTGGTGCACCTGTCCTCTGAGGCATCCAAGAACAAGTTAGAACAAAAACGAGGGCCCAATTCTTATTCCTTGGAGCCAGCAGTTCTTGGTGCCGAGGCGTCTAGCGCTGGTGGACTGGGATATGCATATGGTGGTTCGGTCCTGTCGTTCTCACCTGGGCCTTTCTCAGTCGTTATGTATTCTAGAGAAATCGTTACCTCCTTGGTCCTTACAATGAGGACTTTTTGCATTCTGAGGCATGTGTAAAGTGGACGTGCAGGTCCTCGCAAGAAGAGAAGCAGCAAAAGGAACAAAAAGCAGATTTTTATGGAGTCCTTCAGTGTATGTATCTCAATACGACTTAGACAACAATTTTTTTCTTGATACGCCACTTTTAACATATAGTTTTCTTTAACTTTATTTGTTTCTTTGGGGAAAGAAAGAGAGAGAGGCATATCGAGCATGGTGTGGGGCAGAGAGAGAAGAGAGAAAGAATCCCACCCAGGTGTCCCAACACATAATTTTTTTTTAAACGTTGCTTATTTAAGTAGAGTTGATATATAATGTCATATTAGTTTCAGGTGCGTAGCATAGTGATGCGACGATTCTATACATTATGCAATATTCACAACAATTTTTATATGTATTTATTCAGTCCTAAATGTAGACGACAGGACAAACTTAGCAATGAGGAATTGAGACAAGCTTCTGGGAAGTGGCTATGAGCTGCAGAGCCTGATTTTCTAGACTGAGGATTTAAGGACCAAGTCCAGTCCCTACAGCAAGATAATACAAGAAGTACTCCTTAAAGAAACAGGGGTAACTCAGAAACCAGACTGATCCCAGAATGGATCCCAGCTGGAGGAGCAGAGTCATGTAGTCCCTGAAACTCCCATGATCACAGCAGAATACTGAAGGGTCAAGCTCAGGCCCAGGCAGCCGGGAAGGGCTAGTGGTTAGTTTGGGGTCACTGCTTGCTGGTTACCTAAAATCACAATAACGATAAGGGACACCATGTCTCTTCATGCTTCCAGTCTTCAACCTATTTTTTTCTTAGAGACAAATATGAACTTGTGTAGACCAATGGACTCAGTAAGGGGGACCCACAAGAAGTAGAGAATTAAAGCAGAAGGCTGACAGAAATAATCTAATGAGTTCTTGGTTTCACATTCACACGAAAACTGTGTAGAACATTCTGGAATTGACACAGGCACTACTTCAGAAAAAACTTTTTCCTGTTTATTGGCATGAAACACCAAGTAGTCAAATCCTCCTTGAATTGTTCGGTGTTACTTTCATCTAATCTGCCATTACAATTACAATTTCTGTAAATTTTGGCCATTTGTCCTTGAACTTTTAAAATACTAAGACATATCTATCTGAGCAATTAAAATATAAACCATAAAGCATAGGCCTTTCTTTAAGAAAATCCATTGTGACAATGTAGAAATTGCAGGGCGATGTTCAAGGTGCGAACATAAATACAAGTGTGCCTCACTTCTGAATAGGACAATAAGAGTATCCACAATTGTGAAGCACACACTTTTCCACAAATTTCCTCAAATTACAAAGTCATCTTACTATATTAACATATGAGGCAATTGAGAGTAATTGTGTATTCATGATTATTTGCAAACTCACAGGCAAGGGAGCCAATAATCATAACCAACATGGAGGCACCCTCTTGAAGAACTTGAAACAATCTTGCAATAAAGGATCTCCCACCTCCACACATCTTTCTTTCCCCCTCTCCCATCCCGTGCGGTCAGAGATCGCCACTAAGGCATTTTTGCTTGGATCCCTTAAGAGCCTGTTTTTAACAGCTAAGAGTAGGGGCACCTGGGTGGTTCAGTTGGTTGAGCGTCTAACTTTAGCTCAGGTCATGATCTTGTGGTTTGTGAGTTTGGGCTCTGTGCTGACAGCCTGGGGCCTGATTCTGATTCTGTGTCTCCCTGTTTGTTCCTCCCCTGTTCACACTCTGTCTCTCTCTCTCAAAAATAAACATTAAAAGAAAAAAAAACAACAGCTAAGAGTAATTTCTCACTTTTCTTTCCCCTTTGTCTCCCCTAATGAACAGATCCTCAAATACTGCTTGAAAAGTTGTTGGGACCAAAGACCTGGAAGGGGTTTCTTAAAAGTAAGAAACCTTTGGGGCACCGGGGTGGCTTAGTTGGTTAGGCAATCAACTTCGGCTCAGGTCGTGATCTCGCGGTCCGTGAGTTCGAGCCCCGCGTCAGGCTCTGGGCTGATGGCTCGGAGCCTGGAGCCTGTTTCTGATTCTGTGTCTCCCTCTCTCTCTGCCCCTCCCTCGTTCATGCTGTGTCTCTCTCTGTCCCAAAAATAAATAAACGTTGAAAAAAAAAATTAAAAAAAAAAAAAAGTAAGAAACCTTTGGGGCACCGGGGTGGCTTAGTTGGTTAGGCAACCAACTTTGGCTCGGGTCATGATCTCACAGTTTGTGAGTTCGAGCCCCGCGTTGGGCTCTGTGCTGACAGCTAGGCACCTGGAGCCTGCTTCAGATTCTTTGTCTCCCCCTCTCTCTACCCCTCCTCTGCTCACACTCTGTGTCTCTTCGTCTCTCAATAATAAATAAACGTTAAAAACTTTCTTTTAAAGTTAAGAAACCTTTACTATGTTAACTGTCTTTACTTCACATCTTGAATCTTTTACCTTCCTAGAGGTGCTCGACTCAGTAAGATCTTAGTCTTAAACCAGAAATGGCATTTTAGCCAACACGCTTTGAGGAATTGGTTGGTACAAGAATTTAACAACCTGTTTATAGGGGGTGGCCAGGAGTTATAGAGCTGCAGGCTGATTCCTTTTTTTCTGTGCTATCGTGATTTTAAACTATATTTAATGGGCCATTTGAAGGGGGAGTTTTCCCACCTGGGGGAGCATTCCAGAAAACTGCATTAGTTGCTGGGCATATGAATATCAAAGTCAGTTTTATACTGCAAAGAAGCTGCAAAAATTGTGAGGGGGAATGACCCAGAAAATCCAACTAAGGCAGGTTCCCCCTGAAGTCTAAACCTCTGGCAATATTTATAAAGCAACTTCCATGTCTCCTCTGTGGTCACAAATTTCTCTCCTAAATTGTCAAATGAAACAGAGACATCAGACTAATTTGTTTAGAAAGCATGTCTCTTTTATTTCTTTCATATGAGAACAAATATCTATCCCACCATCCACATGCTATATAACATGGGTACCATAAAGAGACACAAGGTCTTGCATTATGCTTTTTCGTTAAATATTTTGTGTGCTTACTCATCCCCCTGGCTTTTCATATGATTTTAAAATGCAAAATTACATTACATACTATTTTTAAAACATGACTCTATAATTATAATTATTTTTCCTGATGAATATTTAAGATTTATGTAATTATTAAATATTATAAATAATGCTTCAAAAAACTTTTTTCATTAATATGCATTCTCCATTTCTTTTTGAGTATTTAACTGCAAAGAGGGAGCCCTTTTTGAATTTTTCTGTTCATTAACACCTAGCTCTCTTCTGCATTTTCCCTCAACATTTTATTCAAATATATCCAGAATTTTTAAGAGCATATAATAGGTAAGTTATATTCAAAAGCAAATAAACCCTTGCCAACACATCTTACTATCTCCTTAGAGTATATTCCACAATATTTATTACTTGTCCAGAACACATGAATATTTTAGAAGCATTAATTTATCTTAACAATGTGCTTTCCAGAAAGATCTTATTAATTTTCATTTTCTGAAGCTGCATTGGACAATGTCGTTCTTACTGCATTCTATGCAATATTATCATTTGTCATTGTTTTTTCACATTTGCTTGTTTGATGGACAGAAAAGCTGCCTTTTTGCTTAATTTTCAATTTGTTAGTTTCTTATAAGAAATGTTTGTAGAGGTTTTTAGCTCTTTTTGTCTGTTTTCTGAATATTTTGTTCATGGGCTTTGTCCATGTATCTTGTTGGCATCAGTTTTCTTTCTATGATTTGTAAGTATTCTTTACATAGTTATGATGTAAACTTTTGTCATGAATATTGCTCCTGTGTTATTAGGCACACAAATGGAGGATATTGGTGAAACTTTTTGTGTAGCTGCACTTTTGTGAACTTGAAATGATCATCTCTACTTGATATAATAGCTTTCTACTTGAATCCTCATATATTATACCTGTATCTTAAGAAGACCAGTTTCTGTGCCCTGGAAAACTAAAGTGGTCTTGGAACAAATCAGAATCCATTACCATTCCAAACCATTAGTCTTGTAGAGCTATCTCAACTGAGTTGTGTCAGGAGAAGCAGAATTTAATCACATCTTATCCATCAAAAGACTGCTTCCTGAGACCAGACAACTCCCTACATCTTCTATTTCCTTCATAATGAACACTCATATAATGAATGTTCAGCTTAAGAAATAATTATCACTAAAAGATTGAAGCCACCTGTGTTGAATCAACCTTGTGTTGATTACATTCTTCTTATCCTTCCCTAACTAGGAAAAGATACTGTCTTCAGGTTATCACTAAGTTTATCATTGCTAAGAATTTCTTCATAATTATATAGGTATACAATCCTGAAATGTTTAGGATGGTTTTCAACTTTATACATATATATAACATATATATACGCATATATATATATGTGTGTATACATATATATACACATATGTATATATATATGTGTATACATATATATATATACACATGTGTATATATGTGTATACATATATATGTATATATATGTGTGTATATATGTGTGTATATATGTGTGTATATATGTATATATATGTGTATATATGCATATATATGTATATATATAATATATATGGTATACACTCATAAGTATAGAACGATATTTCAATATTTTTACCCAACACTATGATTTGAAATTTGCACATATTCATATTTGTTTTATTGTGTTATAGTATTCCTTTGTAAGTATAGTGCTGATGGACATTTAGCTTGTTTTTCTTCTTCTTCTTCTTCTTCTTCTTCTTCTTCTTCTTCTCCTTCTCCTCCTCCTCCTCCTCTGCCTCCTCCTCCTCCTCCTCCTCCTCCTCCTCCTCTTCCTCTTCCACCTCCTCCTCCTCCTTTCCTCCTCCTCCTCCTCTTTCCCCTTTTCCTGTTTCATTATTGTTAACATTGCTGATAGGAACATTTATACATATCTTTGAGTATCTGTGGGAGTTTCTCTAGATCAGAAATGCTCCTTTCTCAACTTGACTTGAAATTTGATTTTCAAGGTGGTTCTACCAGTTTAAATTCCTATCCCTCATTAGAATGTACTATTATCACACCTTTTAATTAGTGATATTCTGATTGTGATCAAAGGTGTCTTATGGTTTTAATTTTCATTTCTCTATTATTGAGTGGAGCTTCTTTTTATATGTATATTGACCTTCATCTTTCCTCCTCATTGAATTTCCTTCTCATAGATCTTGCCCAATTTTTATTGGATTGTTTATCTTTTCTTATTGATTTTCAGGAATTTTTAATATAGTCAGTATATTAATATTTGTCAGTTATACACATGGCCACTATCATCTCCCAGATCACAGCTAATTTATTTTTTTATTATGAAGTATTTCATCCATACAAAGTACAGATATGGTGTACATATAGAAGGCTTAAAATATTAAAAAAAAAAACCTTGTGCTGAATACACACCATATCATCTGATAATAAAAATATCACCAATGCCTTTGAAGCCTCCTGGATGCCCTTTACTCTTTCTTATGTTAACCACACTTGTGAGTTTTTAAAATTCAATTTAATTAAGACATAGTTGCATACAATAAAATGCACACAAATTTAAGCATAGGGTTGGGTATGCTTTAACAAGTGTATATTCCCATAATCAAGATAGAGAGCATGTTCATTATCCCCAAACGTTCCTGTGTGTTCTTTTGCAAATAATAGCCCCCTAACTCTGTGCCCTCAAATAACCAAGATAAGCTGTCATAGATTTTTTTCAGTGTTCTAAACTTTTATATAAATATAATCTTACATTATATTTATATACTTGGTGTCTCAGGCTTCTTTTGCACAGCATGGTGTTTTTGAGATTTATCCATGTTGTTTCATGTATAAGTAGGTAGTTCCTTTTTAGTTCTAACTTGCATGTCATTGTACACCATAATTTGCATACCCACTCTCCTGCTGATGGACAGTTGAGTTGTTTCTATTATTTTTAGCCATTATTAATATATTTACTATAAATATTTATGTACAAGCATGAGTATATACTTTGTGCAGGTGTATGTTGTTATTTCTCTTGGATATATATAGAGAAGAGAAATTTTTGTGTTATAGGTAAAACTTACCATATGTAACTGGTGTATGTAAAGTCTATGTTTAACTCAACATTTTCAAAGTGTTTGCATTATGTTACGTTTACACCACTATGCTTCTATTAATCTCTATCCACTAGGTAAGTTTAGTTTCTTTTTTCTTTTTTTAAAATTTTAGCTACTGTGATTTTAATTTGCTTTCCTTGAGGATGAATGCTGTTGAGCATCTTTTCTTGTGCTTATTGGTCATTCATATATTTTCCTTGTTATGTGTCTATTGACATCATTGTCCTTTTTTTCAGATTAGGTTCTATTTTTATTGTTGAGTTAAAAGTTTCTTCATATATTCTGGATACAAGAGTTTTGTGTGTATATATATGGCACATACATATTATATATAATACATATATGTTTTTAACGTATGTTCTTATATATATTAGACATAGTTTTTCCAGTCAGTGGCATGCCTTTTAATCTTCTTAATGATGTCATTTTTATTAAATTCATTGAAGTAAAATTTATATATAATAACAGCATCCATTTAAAATGCACATGGGGCGGGGCGCCTGGGTGGCGCAGTCGGTTAAGCGTCCGACTTCAGCCAGGTCACGATCTCGCGGTCCGTGAGTTCGAGCCCCGCGTCGGGCTCTGGGCTGATGGCTCAGAGCCTGGAGCCTGTTTCCGATTCTGTGTCTCTCTCTCTCTCTGCCCCTCCCCCGTTCATGCTCTGTCTCTCTCTGTCCCAAAAATAAATAAACGTTGAAAAAAAAAAATAAAATGCACATGGGATAAGTTTTGACCTATTAAGCCACCACCATCATAAATATATGGACCATTTCCATCACCCTGAAAAGTTTTCTTTCCCCTTGGCAATCCATCCTTGCCTCCAATCCTGACCAATCACAAGCAAGAGCTGATCTGCCTTCTGTCAAAATACATTAGTTTGCATCTTTCAGATTTTATAGAAATGGAAACATACCATTTTTATATCTGATTCTTTCACTCAGCATCGTGATTCACCCATGGAGATTCATCCAGTTGTTACCTGGTTTAGGAGTTTACGACTTTTATTGTGACATACTATTCCATTGCATAGATTGATTTTGCCACATTGTGTTCATCCATTCTCTAGGAGATGGGTATTTGGATCGCATCTTATTTTTTCATATTGTCAATAAAGCCTTTAGGAATATTTAAGTACAAGTCTTTGTGTAGGTATCTATTTTCATTCGTTTTGGGTAAATACTTAGGTGGGTTCATGTAGTAGGCTTGTTTAACTCATATTTATTCAATTTTTCGTGTTCTTATTTGGGTTTTTAAGAATTTTTTTCTTGGATGTAATTTTTTATCAGTTATGTGTTTTCCCAATACTCTGTCCTATTCTATGGCTTAACTGTAGTTTTACTAGTGGTGTCTTTCCAAAAGGAAATGCTTTTAACCTAAATGTAGTCCAACTTAACTCCTTATTTTATGGTTAATGCTGTCGGTGTTGTATAAAAATTTCTTCCTAAGTTTCTATCTAGAAGCTCTATAGGTTTAGCTTTGACCTTTAGTCTTGTGTTTCATTTTGAGTTCATTTTTACATGCAATGTGAGGTACCCGTTGACGTTCATTTTTTTTTTCTATATGGACATCAATTGTTTCAACACTATTTGCTTAAAAAGAAAAACACTTTCATTTCCTCTATTACCTCAATATATTTTATGAAAATCAGTCGACCATATATGTTTGAATCTGTTTCTGGACTCCCCATTCTGTTCCATTGATTTCGATATTTACACTTTTATAAGTACCATAAACTAGGACTGGACTAAGAGACAGGAAATAAATGATAAGCCCAACAACAAACACCAGCAAAGCCTTTCCAGCTTTACAAGAGGATGATAATTTGTTTCCAAAGTGGTTGCACTAATTTACATTCACACAAGTGTAACGAGATGACCTGATTAATGTGTCATATGCATACAAACTCTTAGGATCATGTGCCTTTTAAAGTTTGGGGTGTTTGTTTGTTTTCTGCAGTGTAGTTCATGCAAACTGGTATCCCTTTGTGGTTTTATTTCTTGGTAAACAAACACCAACATTTGCTGGTAATTTTTTTTTGCTGAGTCTGGATTTTTATTTGTCTTTGAAATACCTGTTCATATCTGCTCTAGGCTGTAATGGCATTAAATTGTATAGATTAATTTGGAGAGAATTAAGTTCTTATAATATAGAGCAAACCTATTAAAAATCATTTACTTTTGCCTTCCTTAATACCATTAAATAAGGATTTATCATTTTGTCCATGTATCTTTGTTGTTAGACTTGTCCCAAGGTTATTGTTTCTAACATTTCGGGAATGCAAGTGGTATGTTCAAATTACATTTTGTAATTGTGTATTGAGGGTGTATAAGAAACACAACAGATGCACATAGAGGAACGGAAAGAAAAATGAGATAAAAACAGAGGGAGGCAAACCATAAGAGACTCTTCAATACAGAGGACAAACTGGGGGTTGCTAGAGGGGAGGTGTGTGTGGGGGATGGACTAAATGGGTGATGGGCATTAAGGAGGGCACCTGTTAAGATGAGCACTGGGTTTTGTATGTAAATGATGAATCACTGGGTTCTCTCCCGAAACAATACTACACTATGCTTTAGCTAACTTGAATTTAAATAAATAAATTTAAAATTAAAAAAAAAGAGTTATAAGAAAACTTTGGGGTGAAAAAAAACTTCACCTTACTTTTTACTTTGGTCTTACATCCAGAAACCTAACTGTACTTTTTAAATTCTTTTTTTAAATAGTTTTTAAATTCTTAATTTCAGTAAATTAACTGTTGACAGCCCCAGGCTTCTTTTATGTATATATTATTAATATTCTCCCTTATGATCAGGATTTATTTGCTTACTTTTTTTCTTACTTTACTGGTAAAGACTTCCAATAGAATATTGAATAAAAGTGATAGCTATTTTTTTTTGCTTGTTTCTGATTTAAAAGCAGTGCTTTTAAGTGTTTATTGTAAAGTCTAATGAGTTTTTGATAGATAATCTTTATTAGGATAGAGACTTTCCTTCTATAGAGTCCAAGTTTTAAGAGAGCTTTACTATTATTACAAATAGATGCTAAATTTTATCAATTTTTCCCTTCTATTGAAGAAATATCATAAGGATCTCCCCCTTTCATCTGTTAATGTGAGCAACCATTAAAAGGTTTTCTAAAATTAAATCAATGTTGAATTTGATTCTCCTCTCGGCAATCACTCATTGTCTTCATTGTGTCAGGTATTTTTGCTATGATCTGGGAGTAAATACACAACAATGAAGAAAGAAAGAGTGATGATTAAAGCCTTCATTATTAGAAGAAAGCAAAACGAAACAAGCACACAAATATATAAGATGACATTTGGCGATAAGTGTTTTAAACACAAATGAAACAAGGTAGAGATTGGTAGGTGCTTGTCTTAAGTCCATTTAGGCTGATGTAACAAAATACCAGACCGGAAGTGGATAAAGAATAGAAAGGATATTTCTCACAGTTCTGGAATTTGGGAAGTCCAAACTCAAAGCACCAGTGCGGTCTCATAATGGTGAAGACCCTTATCTTGGTCCGGAGTGGGGTCTTCTTTGCTGTGTCCTCAAATGGTGGACATTTAATATTTACATTTGGGGGTGGAGGGTACAAACATTCAAACCACAGCGTTCCACCCTTAGCTCTCCCTTTTGAAGCAGGTGTTTATGAATGTCCTGTCTGATGGAGGGTCTGGGTGGCTCAGTCCGTTGAGCGTCCAGCCTCGGCTCAGGTCATGATCTTGAGGTCCGTGGGTTCCAGCCCCGCATCAGGCTCTGTGCTGACAGCTCAGATCCTGGAGCCTGCTTCAGATTCTGTGTCTCCCTCTCTCTGTGCTCCTCCCTCCCCTCACTCTCTCTCTCTCTGTCTCTCTCTCAAAAATAAACATTAAAAAAAATTATGAATGTCCTGTCTGATAAAAATGACATTTCAACAGAGACTAGAAGGGAGTAAGAAAATGAACTGTGTGTATATATGCAGGAAGAGCTTTCCAGGCAACGGTAATGGGCAGTGTCAGGGCCCCGCAGCAGAAACACAGAGGACCGGCTGGTCTTTGTGACTAGGGGAGGGAGCAGTAACAGTATGAGTGGTAGTGGATAAAGTCAAAGAAGCAGCAGAATGTCAAATTATGTAGGTTCTGAATAATCAGATGCTTCCTCATAGGGCCTTCACCATGGTCAGAACTAGGCTGTTTTTCTGAAGTAGAGAAAACACTGGAGACTCGGAGTGTGACTTAATCTTTAATACAATACTCTACCTTTTTTGTGAAAGATGGGGAAAATGTAAGAGGTCAGAGGTAGAAGCAAGCAGGAAGTTAAGAAGTTGATGCAAGACTACAGATGACAGAGGAAGTTTACTTGGGTAAGGAAAAAAGGTGTGGATTCTGTGCATATACTGAATGTCCCTAAAAATAGCAAATACTTTTATAACACTTAGTATTTTCCAGGTATTCTGCTAAGGGCTATGTAAATACATACACTTTTCATTCACTCCTAATAATTTCAGAGGGTAACTGCTATCATTGCTTTAATTCTGATTTAAAAGCAATTAAGAAATTGAGGTACAGGGAGGTGAAATACCTGTTTGTGTTTTATTTATTTTATTTTTTAATGTTTTATTTATTTTTGAGAGAGAGAGAGAGAGAGAGACAGAAAAAGACAGAGCGTGAGCTGGGGAGAAGCAGAGAGAAAGGGAGACACAGAATCCTAAGCAGGCTCCAGGCTCCCAGCTGGCAGCACAGGCCCAACACGGGACTCAAATTCATGAACTCATGAACTGTGAGATCATGACCTGAGCTGAAGTCAGATGTTTAACAGACTGAGCCACTCAGGCGTCCCCCTCACCCCCACCTGTTCATGTTTTAAAAGGGTCAAGGGATAGACTGGTGGCCCAGAAACAACAAACAAGGTCTACCTCTAAAGATAGCACTAGGGAAGTGTCCCAGGCCACAAGCTGACATACAAGAACTCAATGGGGAGAGATTTACACGTTGCCTGAGGCCCCAGTGGGGAGGGCCAAAGAAGCTTTAATTGCTATTAAAGATGTGTTGCTTAGGATAGAAATCTCCACTCTTAGAAAGAATACAAGAAGATCCCCTTATTGAAGCTAATGGAAGAGGAGTAGAATTGTAAAATTTATTCTATTGTTACTGTTAATCAATATTTTAAAAGGGATACCTAGTTTTCCTGAGTCTGAGAGTCACAGTGAGCTTTTCTGTAATAGAAGGAAGACAAAGAAGTAGAGAAGCTGAGATTCTTGCTGTATTCTCCTGCTCTGTTTACACAGAATGATTATTATTTAAAATGAAAACTGAATCTGAATGTTCTTGGCTGAATGATAGAAAACGCCTTTCCTCCTCTTCTTCCTCTTCCTCCACCTCCTTCTTCTTCAAATGAAGCTCTGTGCATTGCTAGTGTGATGGCACCAAAGACCACATTTTATTTCTTGCAGAAAACTGTCAATCACATGCTTCTGAAATTCCCTCAGCGTCCTAGCTGCTTACGCACACTTGGTCATTTCTATCATTTCCCCAAGAGTGAAGTCCTCCAGATCCCTTAGGTATTTTTTGTTCATCTCAGATTTATCTTTAGTTGTTTTTTTTTAAATGGTTTTCCAAATGCTTAGGGAACTAGAGTTTAAGAGAGAATAAAATAGCAGTAAATACAGAAGAAAATATTTTAGGTATATGAAATGTACATGTGTATGAAAATATTCTATGTGTATACACAAACATATATATATATACTTATTTGTAGATAGGTATGCATATAATATGTACATGCGTTATATGTAAATATACCAAATATGTGCATACATATGTACACACATATGTATACATTTATATTATATACTTATATGATGTAGATTTATAACACATATATATATATGCAATATTACATGTTTTAAGTAATTATATGTTATCTAGCATATGATGCAATATATACATTGTATATAAAGTTTGAGAATTTTTCAAAATCCTAAACAGCATATATTAGGTAGCCACATCTCTGAATTTGGGTGTGTACTTACAATTTGTAAGACTTAGGGAGATCTGGTGAGTGGGCTGAAAAATCAAGTCTAAATGGTCTGCAAGGACTAGATCAGAATGTGGAACAGACAAACGCAGACATTTGTGCTCCAGCTGAACATAGCTCTAAATATTTATGGAAATAGGTTATGAATAGAGAGCTATATTAGGAAAGTTGGGGGCAAATAGTATTATAATAAATGGCCTCTGATTCGTAGTTTACAGTAAGATTAGCAAGGTAAAATGCACACATATAATGAAAGACAAAGGCAATGTAAGGGCATATCCCATAAGAATAACCTAGTCAAAAAGACATAATTTCAGAGGAAGGAAAAATGACTTTTCACTGAGAGATGAGAGACCAGAGAGGACTTTGGAAAGAAACTAAGATTTGAATTTGATGGTGAATACTGCATATGCTCTATATAGACAGAGGGATGAGGATACAAGCCTGTTTAGATCTGCATCAATTCTCTGCCTTGAACTCCCAACTTTGTCTACTTATGGTTTCTCCTTGAGTTCTGGTCAGTATCAATCTTTCATTAATCATCAAGGACATCCAAAATCCCAGTCTCAGCCTTACCTGGCTCGGCACTCTTGGAATTAAATCTTTTTTTTTTATGTTTATTTGTTTTTGAGAGAGAGAAAGACAGAGCACAAGCTGGGGAGGGGCAGAGAGAGAGAGAGGGAGGCACAGAATCTGAAGCAGGCTCCAGGTTTCGAGCTGTCAGCACAGAGCCTGATGTGAGGCTTGAACTCACAAACCGTGAGATCATGACCTGAGCCAAAGTTGGACGCTTTAACCAACTGATCCACCCAGGTTCCCCAGAATTAAATCTTAACTGAAAAGATCCTACTAGCTGGGTGTAGGCCAAGACTGTCATCTTTGTTTTCTCCTGCATCTTCTCTCTACCAGGGACATGTTAGATACTCAGCAAATGTTTGGTTAATGCAAAAATGGATTCCCATTCAACCTGAAATCTTCTGCCTTTCACTCTCATCCTGCAGCAAATCACAGTTTAGCTTACTGTGCTGAACACAGAACTGGATATTTTATTAGATTTATGTCCCAATGACCAGAATCCACAGCAACTATCACCCTTTACTAAAGTCCAGTACTGGACAGGTGTTGACACTGCACTTGGCTTGTCACTTCCTTCATCCAGGGTGTATTGCCATGAATGGCCAGATCGCCATGGGGACAGGGCTACTGCCTGCCTGTGTTTGAATATTCCTTGCCAACCAGGCTTGCCTCCTTTTGTGCTCTATGCAGTGATTTTCACCATCATCTCTAGTTGCAAGCCTTTCCAATATCAACAACAGCTTGAACCATGTCTAAACTGCTAAATACTGTACAATGGCCGTCTGACACATTTCAGGACAACTTCTGTTCCTGGCTTTTTTTTTTTTTTTTTCAACTCGGTTATTATCAAGTCATGGTTTCCTTCCAGGTGATCATTTCAAATGGAAGGATTGGCTTGAGACATGCAAAGAGGCGTGAACATTCTGAACGTGTTCCCAGCACAGCGAGTGGGTGGAACAATTTAAATAGATAAGTTATCCTCACCCCAGTAAGGATAAACACCCTTTTTAATGGCAAACATTTATAAATTTTTTATTATCCTGAGATAAAAAGCAAAAGTGATGTAACATTCTGCACAGGTAGCTTCAAAATATCAACACTGTGCCCTAACTGTAATACAAAGGAGAAATAGAATAAATGGGTGTTAATTAGAAATGTGGACGATCATAGTTCACTGGATACAAACGTTCCTAAGTAGCCAGGTTGGTATTTTCTCTCCTCTGAGTCACAATTTATTCCAAGACATTTTGTATAGCAACTCCTGTTTTCCTTTTAGATCTATATTCCAAATCCTTATTGAGCATCAACCACACCCCAGGCTATAACACTGCTATTAAACTCCTCCACATGGCAGATGAGAAAGATGAACAGGTTAAACCAAATTTTCCCAAGCCTTGTTGTTGGGAGGCAAGGGAACAAAGTTTCAAAAGCAAACCTGCCGGTTCTTCCACAACCAACAGGAGAAGCCCCTGCATTGGGTGGATGTAGTCGCTTGAAGGCAGCCACGGGGGGAGTTTCTAAGGACAGAGCTGGTATACTATTTCTTTTTAATTTGGCTGCTTGTTACATGGTCATGCTCAATTTGTTCAGGGAGCTTTACAGTTATGATTGTGCTACGTACACTTTTCTCTACATATGGTATTCATCAATGAAAATTTGGAGGAAACACACACACACACACACACACACACACACACACACACATATTAGGATCTGAATCCAAACAATTGCTTATGCCTGCAGCCAGACTCTTAAAGAATCTCCACTCCAAATATCATATCCTCTTCTTTGTATGCTTTCTTTTTAAACCATTTTATTAGCACTGGTCTGCCTTTGAGAGGTGACTTTTTAGACCCTCCTTTACTGGGCAACATTAAGAAAAATCAGATTCCTGTGGGGAGGTGGGTGTGAGAAGAAAATTTTGAGATACTGATCCTAACATGAGCTCTACACGAACTCAAAGGTTCTATGGGTTCCAGGGGTGCTTGGGTGGCTCAGTCGTTTAAACACCCTACTTTAGTTTAGGTCCTGATCTCATGGTTCGTGAGTTCGAGCCTCGTGTCAGGCTCTGTGCTGACAGCTCAGAGCCTGGAGCCTGCTTCAGATTCGGTGTCTCCCTCTCTCTCTGCTCCTCCCCTAATCACACTCTGTCTCTCTGTCTCTCTGTCTCTCTCTCTCTCAAAGAGAGAGAGTTTAGTTTAGTTCTGAAACTAAAGATGGGGCCCGTGGAGACCTCCAACAGAGGAAGTTTGCTGCATCAAAGTAGTCAGATGGGAATTTTGTGTGAGAAGCTGAAACTTGTTCTCTACGTGAAAAATTGTGGATTAGATTGCTTTCTGGTGACCTAGCTTTAGAACTAAGATGGTATTTAGGAATTTGGGGCACCAAATTTCACTTGAACAATATTGAGAATCCTAAACAATGAAGGAGGTGGTAAATATGCATTTAATTTAATTCAATTGAAAATAGAAAAGAGAGATAAAAGAACGAGATGCCATCTGCCATACTGTTCTACCTCAAGCCATGGAAAGAGTTAAGTCTGAAATGGTCGGTAGTTGTTGAGGTCATACTCATGACTTTAAAGACTTTCCAGCCCCTGAGGAAGTGAAACATGTATTTCTAGACAATGGATCAGTGTGTATCTTCACCAGAGAAGAATTTGAAGAATTGGGGGGTCTCCAATTCTTGATCTCAGTTCAGGTCTTGATCTGAGTCGTGAGTTCAAGCCCCATGCTGGGTGTGGAGCCTACTTAAAAAAAAATTAGAAAAGAATAATTTAAAGAATTAAATGAAGAGCAAAAAGAAAAGGGGCGCCTGGGTGGCTCAGTCGGTTGGGCGGCCGACTTCGGCTCAGGTCATGATCTTGCGGTCCGTGAGTTTGAGCCCTGCGTCAGGCTCTGTGCTGACAGCTCAGAGCCTGGAGCCTGTTTCAGATTCTGTGTCTCCCTCTCTCTGACCCTCCCCTGTTCATGCTTTGTCTCTCTCTGTCTCAAAAATAAATAAACGTTAAAAAAAATTTTAAAAAAAAGAAAAGTGATTAGAGAAGATATGCTAACAAAGTTATATTCAAATAGTATGTGCACTCTGTTATATTTTATGTCATCAAAACATTTTCCAAGAATCCATCTAAATATTCCAATCAGTCACCTTGCAAGCTGACGTTACAATATAATGTCCATGCCATGCTGAACTTTGTTTTCTTTTTTCGCCTCAGTAATGCTCAGAAATGACTGATGTTGTCAGGTGAAATGAAAATTTGTTACCAGATGAAAAGGAAAGTAGAATACAATAATTTTTTTTAATGTTTATTTTTAAGAGCAAAAGAAACAGTGTGAGCGGAGAAGGGGCAGAGAAAGAGGGACACAGAATCTGAAGCAGGCTCCAGGCTCCGAGCTGTCAGCACAGAGCCCGACGCGAGGCTCGAACACATGAACCATGAGATGGTGACCTGAGCCAAAGTCAGGTGCTTAACCAGCTAAGCCACCCCAGGCTCCCCTAAACTTTCTTTTTTAAACCGGTGTTTACCTAGCACAAACTTAATATTTTGGTGGAAAGGTAGCTTTATGTTTGTTGTTAGGATGAAGGCTTTGTTACATATTTTCTTTAGTCCATACTATAATCCCCGTATTATGTTTTGCTTTAAAGATGAAGACACTGAGGCCTACAGAGGATAATGTGCCCACTCATGTCGATGAGACCACAATTCATAGCCAAACAGATCCAAAAGTGCCCCTGTGAAGCTCCTGAAGCAGAAGCCTTGTAGGAGACATAGACCGTGTTTAAAACAAAAGCAAGGATTCCCCAGGGGGGCTCAGTCAGTTCAGCATCCCGCGCTTGACTTTGGCGCAAGTCATGGTCTCATAATTTGTGAGTTGGAGCCCCCCCCACACGGGTCCATGCTGACAGCACAGAACCTGCTTGGGATTCTCTGTCTCTCTGTCTCCCTCTCTCTTTGCCCCTCCTCGCTCACATTCTCTCTCTCTTTCTTTCAAAAATAAATAAATGTTAAAAAATTATATATATATATATATATATATATATACAAAAATAAAATTTCAGAACATTCTCCATAGGATTTCCACAAGGAAAGAACAGAGAGGAAAAGTATGTGAAGACGTAATAGAAGAAATTTCCCCTGACCTGAAAGACTGCACGTTGCCAGGAATGTTTCCGACTATGTGAATAGTACCTTGCTACATTAAGCTTTCCTTTTTCAATGTTAACAGTTCCCCCCCACCCCGCCTTGTGTTCGAATTTTCTGTGTTTGGTTCCATGCTTTCTCTCACAGAGGTGGATTGCCTCGCATATTTGACAATTCTCAGTCATCTTTACATATTCGTGAACGAGAATCTGCCTTGTTCAGTCTTGGTAGCAGGACATTTTCTCAAGCCCCCAGGTTCTGTTTGTATGACACCACTGCTTGTCATCTTGAGATTATTCTGAACTCTGATGGAAAAAAAATCACTTTTTAAAGATTCTCTCCTTCACTTGCATGTGTTAGCAATTTTCTCAGCTCCCAGGTATTTTATTGTCTCTTCTGCTCTTTCCATCAGCTTTCCATCTCTTACAAATGCTACAAGGGCCACATAGGCTGACGGCACCCCTCCCATCTTTCCAGCCCTGCTAATGATTATGTATTTATTCATTTGTGAACATACCTAATTTGTTAATAAAACATACACATACGTAAACTTTCATATAAGTATGTAACTCGATTAATTTTTAATTTTTTAAAAATGCTCTATTCAGTTTTTGAGAGAGAGACAGAGACAGAGTGTGAGCATGGGAGGGGAAGAGAGAGGGGGAGACACAGAATCCAAAGCAGGTTCCAGGCTCTGAGCTGTCAGCCCAGAGCCCAAGGCGGGGCTCAAACTCATGAACCGCTACATCATGACCTGAGCCCAAGTTGGACGTTTACCTGACTGAGCCATCCAGGGGTCCCAACTTGATTAATTTGTAGAAAGAGTGCACTTGTATAACCAGCTCACAAGTTAAGAAAAAGATACTTAACAGATATCTCAGAAACCTTCCTTCTGTGCGTGTATCATGACTAGCTCTCGCCTCGCCCATGGCATCCGCTTCCTGACACCATATTAGTTTTGTCTGTTTGAATACTTTATACAAGCAGGTTCCTATATTATATATTTTGTGTCTTCAAGGAACTTCAGCCTCATATTTGGAGATTTCCCCATACTGTTACATGTGTTTACTTCATTTGTTCTCATAGTTGCACATGTTATCAACATGAAATTATTACCCCTTTGTCTATACTTTCTACTGTTGCTGGGCATTTAGATAGTGTTCAGTTTGGGATTATATGAATAAGGCCGATATGAACTTAGTATTATACGTCTTTCTCTGAACATATGTATGAGTTTCTTTTAGGAGTATACCTAGGAGTCAAATTGCTGGTTTTCATTTCTTTTATTAAACATGTGCTGTCACTTCAATAGGTTTTAAAATAGAGGAAAAATAAGTACATTGGATTAATCTGCCATTTTTTACTTGAAAGCTTAATGCATGGTTTTGACTGATAAAATCATTTAAAATCCAATACTAATGACACTGCTGACACTTTTTGACTTTTACATAAACCAGAATGAGGAAACTTTGAGTTCAGCACTATTAAAAATAAAACACACCCAAACTTGTAAACACTGAATATTTCTTTTTATTCTCTCTTAATGCTTCAGTGTATATTTAGCTTCCAGAATTATTTAAGAAAGGCATGTACAGAAAATCCATTATTAAACTTGTTTTTCGAAAATCCTGATCTTACCATCTCTATAGAGCTGCAGTTGAAAACAAAAATAAAAAGAAACAAAAAAAGAATTCCATGGCTGATTTTTTTCTTGCTTGCTGTTTTGATTTGTATTTGTTCAATTATGCATCTCTGAATGAACCTGGCCCCTCTTCCTCTAACCTTCTTCTGAACTTAAATGATTTGTATGTGGTGTAATCATATTTCCTGGTCCCATGGCACTCCAGAGTCTAACTGTGTATGCCTCCCTCTCATTTCCATACAGAGAACCAAATGCTTGGCCAACTTCCCTAATTAGAGTTGCTGGGCCCCTGTGGCCTCCTGGCAATGCCCTCTCTTCCCAGCATTCTTCCAGTTTTACCGGTTTTTTTTCCATCTCTCCCTGCAGTATCCTCTCCTTCATTTTCCCCTGCCTCTAAGGAGCTGGCTTCAACATTTGTTTATATATCAAAATAATTGAGGGCTAAATTAATTTTCAGCTTTAATTTATCAAGCTCCTTTTCAATTGTGGTAGTTCTTCTCCCCCTTCAGACTCTGGACTTTGGCAATTAGCAAAGGTTTTGAAAACAGCAAGTGCACAATAGGTATTGATTGATCGGTTGATAGACTGTGTCCTCCAGGCCTGGAGTCTCTGATTTTATGATTGATTGACTTGCTGGATTTTCTTCTTCACGGGTTCCCCATGCCGGATCATTAAATCACACAGAAAGCCATTGAGCGTGTTTGTAAAGTCCATTATTTTAATATCTCTGCTTCTTTTTAAAAGAGGCTTAATGGAAGAATGAATACAAACTCCTTCACTATGAGTTTTGTAAATGACAGGAAACATATTTCATATCTTTTCATATACTAAATACTCGATATATTGGCAAAGACATAGCAGAAGCTAAAGTTTAGGGGAAATATGATTGTGAAGTATGTTGGACAGCTTCAAGATGGTGATTAATGGTCTCCACTTCCTGATATGTATGCTGTGTTTGATCCCCCCCCACCTAAGCATAAGCCAGCCTAGTGACTTGATTTCAAATAATAGAAAATAGCAAAGATGGTGGGATCTCACCTTAGTGAATGGTTATAAGAGATTGTAAGTTCCATATTGCTAGCAGAGTCTCTTTATTGACTGTCCCCCATGATACCTTTAATAAAGCCAACTGCCATCTTGAAGAGGCAAGGAATTAAGGGCTGCCTCTGTCTAACAGTCATCCAGGAACTGAGGCCATTAGTCCAACAGCCCTTGAAGAATGAATTCTGCCAACAACCACATCAGGCCCCGTTGTGCCTTTAGATAAGATTCCAGACCAGACCAATACCTTAATTATAGCCTTTTGGAAACTCTGAAATAGAAGACTCAAATAAGTCATGCCCAGACTCTGATCCACAGCAAGTATGAGATAATAAGTGTGCATTGCTTTAAGCCACTAAATTTATTATAATCCGTTATATAGCAATAGATAATGAATACAGAATGGTCATGTTTGTGGAGTGTCATCTCTGTACTGGACCTTGGAAGAGAGCTGCCTGAGGCACAGAACCTCCTTTTGCCTTAACAACCATTCTGCAAGGTATGGCTTTAGTTGGCATATAGGCATGACTCTACATTGCAAAGACATAGAAAAAGCAGTAGTTGAGAGAAATTAGCCTAGCCTGCCCAATACCACACAGAGCCAAGATTCCAAAACCTGAACTAGATCCTATGAAAATGGGAATAGGAAAAAAGGAAAGAGAGACCTCTGTGAGTCCTGGTTCCATGTGTCAGGAATAAGATAGGGGATTGAGCTTTAGGTAACACAGGTGAAACTGGCCTCCAAAATACAAGAGAAGGTGAAATATTAACAGGGTCTAAGTTGTGATATACAGAAATAATACTCTAGGGGAGGTAGAAAATCAGTTTGAACTCTCTAGTGTTGCCTAAGAATCAGTTGGCTAATGAAGTTATAGAAAGAATTCAAAAAAGAGCCACAGAGATGGTGTCCAATTTTTTTTTTTCAAAATCTGCTGCAAGAAATTTCTTTTCCTACTCATTTTTTCCAGGAAGGCAATGTTTTACATTGCTGAGAGGTTCTTAGGCTAGCTAGAAATATAGGTAACAATAATGCAGCTGAAATGCTATACATTTGTAATGAAACTAACAGAATGCCAGACACTAGAAATGATACATATTAGACAACAACAAGGAAATAAACTCCCATAAGAGAAAAATAAATTGCTTAACTAAATTATTTCCTCAAGAAAGTCAGCTGTAATGGAAAATTTGTGAGGATTCTGGGCTTTTGTAAGAGTTTTAAAAACTGCTACCACTAACCATATATTGTTACTTCTAATTTCTTTACAAAACAACATACTTTTTCTTGATACAAATATATTGCTAGTACTATTCTCATTCACAACAGGCATGAATAGGGATACACAGAGTGAGGTGTTTTGTTTAGAGATAACTAGATAAGAAGTTGGAAGAAGGAGTGCAAATGAGAAAGGGATTAAGAAAATAACTGGGTACAAAATAAAACAACAAAATAAAATGTTTGCTAGTAAAAGAATCGGCTGAGTTAGATGTATTAGTAAATCCATCTCGGGAACAAATTGGAAAGCTAACTCCACAAATTACCTTCTGTATATGGCTCGTCAATTCCTGGGCCTCAGATTTCTCATCTTAAAACTCAGATTATAATGTTTGCTTCTACATTAAATGGCCTAAGGTAGATGGCAATTTCTTGTAGTGTGGTAGACTCAGAATGATGTCTGTTCAATCTGAAACTTGAGTCTGTGTTACCTTCATAAAGGGGAATAATGGAAGTCATAAAGAAAAAAAAAACATTTGGATCATCATGTTCCCATGATAGATTTCTTTGGTGAAGGTGGAAGAGAGCTAGAAAATGGCAAAGCCTAGAAAACGTGGCCGAGCCCAGCGAGATGTCTAACAAACACATTTCCTCTTCCTCTCGAGGCAAACTATGTGACTCCCTTACAGGTGAGAGAGACCATGTGAGCAGTTCTTGCCAATGGAGAGTGAGTGAAAGTGATTTGTTTACAGTTAAATAATAAAAGTTGTACCTAAGTGTGTCTTCCCCATGTGTCTCCTCTCTCCCATCTGCCAGCTGGGTTATAACTGGGAAACGCTGAGCTGTGTTTTGAAGAAGGGCTACCAGATAAGAGCAAGCCTGAGTCCCTGAATGGTTGGCCTAGAGCGTGGGCTGAGTCCCATATTGACTCCTTTGGACCCGATATGAATGAAAAAGAAAGTCTTAAGTGTGTTGATCCATTCAGAATATGGAATTGTAAAGGCAACTCCTATTATTTACAAATAGAGCATAAATGGGAGAAAAACAGGGGCATTGTGTAGCCAACGGCTGAATTTATGTTTGGGAAGTAAAAGTCTAGGTTCCGAGAACACATAAAAACTCATTGATAATTTTTTTTGTGTGTGTCATAGAAATATTCCCCTTGGATTCCTGTCAGTGGTCAATTTCTCCTGTCCATTGAAAATCATTGTATTTACAGCATAATTCTGCATGTGTGGCCATTAGATACGAACGGGATACCAGCATACTGCCCAGACTGATTGCTCCAAAATGGATTCCCAAAGCGGGTGAGGAACCTCTCGACTGGAGATGAATTTATTTGGAAGCTAGCAAAGTGCAAGAGTGTGTTTTTTGAGTTATTTGCTTAGGAGCTCAGAATTTAAACTTGCAACATTGGCTCAGCCACTCGTTTAAGGTAATAAAAGTTGCTTCCGTTGGAGATATAATATTCAGAATACCCATTGTGTATATTTTTCCAATTAATTGGACTTTAATTACTTTGCAGAAAATCTATAAAAGAGTCATCAAAGTTTTCAAGATGAGAACAAGCTGGTACATATTCCATTTACCTTCCTAAAGCTATCTCACTGTGAAACTTAAAAAAAAAAACAATAGCCAATTTAATTTTCTTCTGTTGAGGTTTATAAAAGACCCAATAGAGGCTACTATCTCTAATTTTTAACAGAGATAGCTCTATTTAGAAATATAAATGCTGAGAAGGAAAACAGGCTCAGAAATACTGTTTTAAATCAAGGTGACCCTTTATATTAATTTCTTACAGTGCCTTTGAGTATATGTATGTGTACACAAATGTATGTATATGTGAATATATATGTGTGTGTGCAAATATTTTGCATACACACACACACACACACATATGACTACATCAGTATTCAGCCCAAGCAAGGTAAAAGATTCCAATAAGGATATAGTAACATCAAACTAATTTCTTGATTTTTCTATTTCCATATCAATTATTTTTTTGAGTACTTTCTTCCTTTTGAAGGGGGCAACTAAAATGATTATATAGGTAAAATATGTTGAATTAAATGCATTTAATCTCTCTCTCTCTCTCTCTCTCTATATATATATATATATGCATGTATATCTATATCTATATATACACATACATACATACATACATACATACAGTGGGGTGGAGGGTAGAGATACACCATTGAATTAGACATGATGGTTTGTCTTGAAGGAAATTATTTGCCATCAGCTGGTAAGAAGGACTTGGGTACCAGTGATGAACAAAGGAAGGATGAGAGATTTGGAAGAGAGGGAAACAGTGCTGAATGTGCTGGGGCTGTATTCTGCCATTTCCTCTGTACAATATTGGTGTTAAAATGGGGGAGGAGCCATTTTTAAATCCCATCCTAAACATGTCCAGTGTGGTCAATGACAAATATTATTTTTGGCATTTGCAGCAGCGGAGCAGACCAAACGGGGAGCTAGAAGCGAAATAAAAAGTGAAACCTGAAATTAAAAACACGTCAAAATCCATCAGTTTGGTATGGTTGAAATATATTCTTACCTAGTGGGAACTGATTGCCCTTGAGGGTGTCTCAAATCTCTTTCCAGCCCTGCACTTTGATGCTTTAAGATCCTGAGCTGGGAGATAATTGGCTGAATATTTTGCCTTTGATTTGGAATTTCTAACCCTCCACCCAGTCCTGTATGCTGTTGCTACAATGTTTATTTTCTGACCCTGGCCACTTGCACCTACTTCATGGTACTGTTGGGTACTTTCCTGTAGCCTGAATTAGTTTAATGGTCCTGACAATGAATTTCCAAGTAATTGCAATGGCTTCACTCCATGATATGTCTCTCAGGGCACTCTTGGAAATTAAATGTTACTTCTCAACAGTTATTTGCTTACTTCATCCCCATTTTATTAAATAATCATAAAAACCCTTTTGAATTTAAATATGCGTGCTCTATTTATCTGAAAGGTTTGGCAAGATAAAGAGGCTGGGTGAAACTAAGCTGACACCATGCTCTCTTTGCTCTCTCACTGGATGTTCCATTGGTATTGTGTTCATCTTAGGCTTTATGGAGCTTACTTACTGCTCTGTGCCCACTGGGGTCCTGCTTTCTTTACAACAACTGTAGCAGAAATGCCTGCTGTTTAGAAGTGGCTTGAGCCTTTCAACAACACTGAAAATACTTCAACCTAGTTTACAGCAAAGGAAGAAGTTGAATATTCTTTTGTATTGGAGGACTTTTCCACAGGATTTCCAAGGATTTATTCTGATTGAAAAAAATAGGCAGTGTCCTAAAACACCTGCAGGTGATCTTGCAACAATGATTACACACCTTTTCTGAGTCCAGTTGATGAGAAGGATTTGCCCCTCCTGTTGGAGTCCTTTCCTTCTAGAGGAGTTG
Source organism: Lynx rufus (assembly GCF_022079265.1). Lineage (NCBI taxonomy): Eukaryota > Metazoa > Chordata > Mammalia > Carnivora > Felidae > Lynx > Lynx rufus. The sequence goes on from NW_025814836.1 coordinate 20,216,169, forward strand.
TGGAGGTTGTCCACCTGTACAATTGGAGCGGAGGAAGTTGCCTTCTTTTGAAGAATTTCACTCAATGAGACATTAAGTGACTTGTCCAAATTCAACAAAAAAGACTTCTGCCAAATCCCCATTTCAAATATTCCAGAGCAGTATGGTGTAAGAGAGAGGTGTTCAGCTTTGGACAGAGACACTTGATCTGAGTTCTGGGACCATCCCTTTTCGTCTGAATGACTGTCCACATCATAACAGCATCTGAGCTTCAGGTCTTAGAGAAAGAACAGTCTATCTTTCAGGGGTTGTTGTTGGTCCTATAAAATGGCTTTAATCTACCCCAAAATATCATAGATACTAAGAAATAATAAATACTATAATTCTTAGTTCTCTCATGATTATTTCTAACAGGCTGGTTGGTTTAAGACAGGCACTTGTGATATGAGTCATGATAGAGCCCAGAAATTATTCTTAGAAAACTTAAAGTTTTATTCCTTGTATGTGAAATTTACCTGACCACTTGACATGGTAGGTTCTTGTTCATCAAAAGCACACTATACAGATCTGATGATTTCATGAAGGAAGGCTACGTGTATTAGCTAATGGAAAAAGAGAATTTCCATTTTCATCCCCATACCCCCCTGTATGGCTCTATTGTGTGATCTTAGGCAAACAAGTACATTTTCCCATCTCTTTGGGGAGGAAGAGCAGAGGGCTCTACTGCAATATCAAGGCTATATCTGTGTAAATTATTTCCAAGAGACGAGTGAGATTGACTGCAATAATGTCCCTCAAGTACTTGGCATTCCTTGGAAGAAAACATGATGTAATTGGACTTTAATAACTTGGATGAAAATGTATCCTAGGGCCATAAAATGTTTCTCGACAACATTAGATCTAGGCGAGTTATTATGATTACCTCCTAAGAAGTGTTCGGATTAACGGATATGTGATTATAAAGTCCATTACAAAGGCAGAATCAGAAGAAGGGAGAGGTACAGAAAAGGACCCTGATATTTCAATGCTTCACACTCCTGGACATTTTAGGCAGAGAAGTTATTTTATCACTTGTATTGCCAGGCTCAGTAGGGGAATAGCTGAACGAGGAGGCCTGTCTCGAATACCATTTCCACCTTCCTACTTCCTTTGTATCACAGGCTGCTTAAAGGAACTTCCTTCAATCACAGTGTGTAAGAGCAATGCCATGAGAGTGAAAACACTTGGGTCTACCATTTCTGCCTCCAGCAAGTATATGATTCATACAAACATCCATTCAGCAAAGTCTGACTGAGTACCTTCTGTGCAAGGTGTTACACATACACCAACATAAATACAACATGATTCTTGACCTCAGTTAAAAATGCTCTAGTGGAGAAGACCAGATGTTGTGTGCAAATACACCTCTTTACAGATTCCTAAAGCATTATGGCTGATTTCCCAGTGCTGATTATTCCTAGTCAGTTATGCTAATCTCACCCCCACCACCTCATTATTATTGATGGATTCAGGGATGAATGTGGGTCTAAGCCACTTTGGGGTATTGAAACACTAGAAGTGACTTTCTAGAGATTTTTGGTAGGAAAAAAAATTCCCCATCGTTTGGTTTGTCTTAAAAGACCATTCCATACCCATAAGTGAAACTAGCTTAAAGACGTTAAAGCTGTTGATAGCAGAGAAAAGAGAGAGAGAGAGAGAGAGAGAGAGGAGAGAGAGAGAAACTGCTTTGGATAACATAATTAAGCAACTAGTTGAATCTTGCTCTGCATTTGGACTTCATCTTATATGAGCTAATAAATAACTTTATTGCTTAACCCAGTCTAAACTAAATGTGTGCTTACTTGCAGCCAAAAGCATGTTAGCTGAATACTGGTTTAATTTTTTAAAAAAAATTTTCACATTTATTCTTGAGAGATGGAGAAAGACAGAGCATAAGCAGGGGAGGGGCAGAGAGAGAGAGAGACAGACAGACAGAGAGAGAGAGAGACAGAATCCAAAGCAGACTCCAGGCTCTTAGCTGTCAGAACAGAGCCTGACACAGGGCTCAAACTCATGGACTGTGAGATCATGACCTGAGCTGAAGTCGGAGGCCTAACCAACTGAGCCACCCAGGCACCCTTGAATTCTGGTTTAATTTAATGCTTTCCATGTCTCCTGACAGTTCCCTCAGATTCATATTTAAGATACAGACTCTCCAGTGATGCATATGGAGAATCAGAAACTCCCATCCACTTGTACCAAAATGGGGCCCATGGATTGGGTTTTTTAAAAAGTACCCTACGTGATTCTTATACCCAGGAAAATTTCAGATGATTGTTCTTATTGCTATAGTAGAGGCCAGAATCAAGTATAGGCGAAGCAATCAACTCAGCCTGGAGGAGTTAGAAATGCTTTCTCAAAGGGACATGGGGTCTGTGCCTTGAAGAATGAATGGGGGCTTGCCAGGTTGAGAAGAGAAGGAAAGATGGTCCCAACAAAGGGAAGCTCAAAAAATCCTTCTCTTTATGGTCTCGGTTGCCTCATCTATAAAATAAAGAAAAGCATGCCCCCTGCTTCTCTACTGCTCTCTGTTTTGATGATAAGTTTAGAAACTGGGCAAGTTCAATGTCATTTGCCTCTTGATCCACCTCAAAAATGTTCAGTGTAGTAACTTGTGGAATTTTCTTCATAAGAACTTCTCTTTACTGGAAAAATAGAAGTACTTGGTAAGCTGGATTATAATATAACTACCATACAGATAGAAACTTTCTTTCTTGTCCACTTTTGTATCCATATGGCCTTTCAGAGGACCCAGCCCGTGTGCACCCAAATGCAGTTATTGCATAACTGAATTGAATTGATGGCATTCAAGTATTCAATTTCATATAGAACTTTTAAAGATTAATTTCATACATAAAGCGAACAATAATTATAGTGATGATACTAAAATAACATAAATATTTGGAATTTGCCTAGCCACCTTATGTTTTTAAATCATCCAATCATTCAAGTCACATTTATAAAACATTTTCTAGGCATCAGGTGCTATTCTGAGCACTGAGGATAAAGCAGTAAACAAAACAAAATCCATGCTTCTAGAGGCTTACATTCCAGTGGTAGAGTAGAGATATCATTTCCGTGCCTAACCTAAATTCAGGCATAGTTATCTATAATTCATAGACGATGAAAACAAGTTTTATATCTTTGTGAGGTCACTCATTCTGTCAAACTTGTGACAGACACAAGTCGCGTGACTTCCAGCACAATAATGAGACTACTTCTGCACTGAGACTGTGTGATGCTTAATGCGACTCTCTTCGAATGAGTGAGTGTTTAAGATCTCACCATATGTCAAGCTCCTCCTGGGTGTGTGAGAATATATTTAGAACCCGTAAGATATAGCAGGCGTCTTAAGGAAACTGTTGCTTCCTTGTGTCTGTGCCCCTCATCTTGTATGCCTTTCTGGAAACATAAACACACACATGCTTCACAAAAGCAGACTCCACTTACCTGGGTCATAGTTCCCAACAGTCAGAGCATTGGGAAGGCAGACCGCCACTCAGGAAGTTGTATTAACTAAATAAAGGGAACAATTGTAAAGGCACTTGACTTGAGCCATTTTCTACTCATGCCTTAACCATATCTCTGTCTAGGGTTCTGTTGTATTTGAGATCGTGCTTCCTGTTTCGGTTCAAAGAGCCACAAGTGGTTTTCGTAATGCTGGGGCCTAATATCCTTTACACGGCATGGACACAACTCATTTATCCAGAGCTTACTTTCTAGGAGAATTGACTCACTGAAACATAGACCAAAACTAAGGTGCATCTGTGCAGCAAGGAGAGAAGCTCTAGTTCATGCCTGCTCTGACGTGCTGGGGTTTTTCTCTTTGCACTGTTCTTAGAACTCTTCACAGGAGCTCCACAACAACAGTGGTGATAAAGTGGGAACAGCAAGAAAAAGAAGGGCAGTTACCCCTTTGGGAGCAGTTTCCTCACACACGATATCTTATTTCATCTCTCCACCAACCCTGTAAGTTGAGTACAATTATTATGCCCACCTTCTAATGAAGGCACTGAAATTTAGAGAGTTTAATTTATTTTTCAGTGTCACAAAGGTCATCAGCAGGGAAATGAGAATTTTAATGTCTTTCTATACCTATCTGTCTCTCAGATATAATCTTTGCCTTCATTTATCTGATTTCCTAACCCACAGTAGCTAATAAATGGAGAGAGGTGAAGAAAAGACAGACAGAGAAAATTTATAACACAAAAATGCACAGTAGCTCGGGACATTTTAGTCTAGTGGCTTAAGACCTTCTACCCTTCCATGGCTCCTAGGATAGCACATTGACTATGACATAAAGATAATTTTGAATAATGAAGTAAAAGTGAAATTCCACTGGATCCTTTTGCCGAAGGATAGATGGAAGAGATATCTATATTTTCTTTTTTTGTTAATGTTTATTTATTTTTGAGAGAGAGAGGGACAGGGCATGAGTGGGGGAGGGGCAGAGAGAGAGGGAGACACAGAATCCAAAGCAGGCTCCAGGCTCTGAGCCATCAGCCCAGAGCCTGACGCGGGGCTCGAACTCAGGAACCATTGAGATCATGACCTGAGTCGAAGTCGGATCCTTAACCGACCGAACCACCTCCTATGTCTGCATTTTCAAAACAATTTTAAAATTGAAAGTTTAGATATTTAAAATACACTAAACTTCAGGTATATGAACTGTTTGCTTATACTGAATAGCTCATTTATAGCTGTGGTTAGTGTTAATATTGCTGGTATTACCTTTATGCATCTACTGTACATCCCTACTATTTTTAGCATGATAATGAGGACTTAAAAATCTTACGGTGGACATATGTACACAAGGTTAACCAGCTGAGAAGATAAAATTAATAAAGAAGAAGTGATTCTATCATTAAGACTGTGCGAAACTCAATTTTGAATATCAGTGTCCAAATACTCACTGGTTTGAAGAACCACATTCCTGGATATCAGTTTTATTTCCACTGGGTCAACTTAAACAGAGAAGTGTTTCTTACTGAGTATGAATAATAAAGGTAGGTGCTCTTCCTTATCCTGCATTACATTTGAAAGTCTGTGTATGGATGTAGATCACATTACTAACAAGACCACTGATATTAAGCATGCAAGAATCATCAAAGTCAGTCTGCCACCATGACAAACACTTAAGGAAAGAACAGAGAGAGCACAGCTGTTGCAGGTGAGCCCAGCAAAATTATTCCTGGTGGTTTATGCATATGAATGAAGCTGCTTTGAGCATCTTAATTGATTCTTTATTTTACATAAGTTTATTTATGTACTGGCATTTTTAACTATATTGGGGAAATTGACCAATTTACTACCTTCCCACAAAGGCGAAATATTTTTTGCTTGGAAAAAACCTCCCCATATACCTTCGCTGGGTGTATTTTTCCCAACTACCATGGTACTTGACCTCTTTCACTCTGCTTGCCCCGGTCAACAGCCTCTCACAAACACATTTCCACTAGTCAGAAACCTCCCTTCCATATGAAGTGCTCCTGCCCAGATGAGAAATGGCAGAGGACAGCATCATAAGGTCTCCTTTTCGATGCAACTGATGCTACTTCGAAGAAGAGTGACACTGATTTACTCTCAACCAAAGGTAAATATTTGCTCTTATTTAGGAAAAAAAAAAAGGATTTTTCATTTTCAAGCAAACATACTTGCCTATGTCTTTGGTCCCACTACACCTTGAGCTTTCTGTAAGCCAGAGCTAATTCAACCTTCTCTTAAATATCTTTATGTGTCAGCTCTGTGTATTAAAGGAAGCAACTTTCCAAACATTTCCTGATATTTTGCCTCATTAGCCTCTCAGTATATTTTTTTAACCAACATCTGTGATCCTCTGATGTAACCATAATTGCAAAGTGGGGGATTAGTCAGTGAGAAAATTAGAGAAAGGAGATGTATTAATAGGATAGAGACATGTTTCTTACAGAAAATATCCATTTATACCTAACAGGGATACATAGCTCACCTCTTGTACTAAGACAACAGAACAGCCTTAACTGCAAATAAAAACTCCCATCTTTATTTCAAATCACATTATGTGTTTAACCTAGGCAAATAAATGGATTTTTACTATTTACTGCATTTTTTACCTCTTAGTTTCTTCACTAAAGTTCTATTCTTTTTTTTCTTTCTTTCTTTATTTTGAGGGGAGAGGGGCAGAGAGAAAGGGAGAGAGAGAGAGAATCCCAAGCAGGCTCCACACTGTCACCAACATGGAGTCCCGACGCAGGGCTCAAACTCATGAACTGAGAGATCATGACCTGAGTCGAAACCAAGAGTCAGACACTTTACGGACTGAGCCACCCAGGCACCCCTAAAGTTCTACCTTTTTTTCAATATCTTCAATTCTTACTGTATCTACTTTAGCATGTTTTGTTACATCGTTTTGACTTCATTTGTTATTGTCACTATTGTTGCTTTGCTGCTTTGCTTTGGCCAGAGTGGAGATTGGGAATTGGTCCATATTTCACCTGACAAATAGACCTGGCAAGTCCTCGGGCACTTACCTAATTAGTCAAAGATGTCCCATTCCATGTCATGCATGCCCTGCACATGTCTACACATGAAATTTTAAAAAGAACAATCCCAAAACACTTTTCTCTATATCAGAAGATTTTTTTTTTTTCAAGATCAAGTTGGTCTTCTTTGGAAGAAACTTAATCTTCCCGGGAGCCAAACAAAAGACTTCCAATCAGGCATCATCCTTCAGTGCTGTGTGCACTTACTACCTGTCTCTTATTAGAGAACAGAAATCTAGATTAAGACTCTGCCATTGTAGATTTCTGTAGCCTCCATGTCTCTAAACAACATATTACCTGAAGCAGAGAAGAAAATGTGGCTCATCGAGAATCACAGCCTTATTACTAAAATTGGTCCAACTGCCACTTAAAGAAACTCACCATGTGTCTCTGGTTAGGCTCCCCAGAAGAGCCTGAGATGACAATTCATGTGCAGGTAATTTTTTGAGGGAGTGTCCCCAAGATAAACTGGTAAAAGTTTGGGAGAAGAAGGACAGGCAACAGGAAGAAGTTAGTCCTGGCTGTGATTTCAGGCAAAGTCTAATCTCAACCTGATCCTGTGGGGTGCTGTGAAATGTAGTTTGTACCTCATAGTTTGTCAAAACTCAAAGCCCAAGATCTGGGCTTTCTTAATCATGTAACAGTCAGCCATTGGCTATAAACTGCTCAAGAGGCATGTAAACTCCTAGGAATTTGGGGTTGGGGGGGGGGTATGATAGCCAAAGGGATTTATATAAAGAGGTAGTGGTCATTAGAACTAAAGTGCACAGAAGGTGGAGATAAATTCACAGATATGATAAAGAGAATCCAAAGGGACCTCAGAGGAGCACTGACAATGTTTGCTATGCCATGTTTACTTCTAGAAATATTTGCACATATTTTGTATTCTGTTGATTCAGTGTCAACATGTACTATGAATCTAGTTCAGAGATGGCCAATAAAATATAATGTGAGCTAAGACGGCCAACAGGTACATGAAAAGGTGCTCAACATCACTATGAGGGAAATGCAAATCATAACTACAATGAGATACTGAATCACATATGTTAGCATGTCCATTACTAAAAAGACAAGAAATAACAAGTGTTGGTAAGCATGTGGAGAAAAGGGAACCCTCGTGCACTGTTGGTGGGAATGTAAATTCGTGCAGCCACTATGGAAAACAGCTATGGAGGTTCCTCAAAAAACAATTAAAAATAAAGCTACAAGATCCAGCAATTTCACTTTTAGGTATTGAGCCAAAGAAAATAAAGGCACTAATTCAAAAAGATATGTGCACCCCCTGGTCATTAAAGCATTATTTACAATAGCCGAGATATGGAAACAATAAGAGTGTCTGCTGATGGATGAATGGATAAAGAAAATGTGATACATAAACACACACACGCACACACACACACGCAGAGAGAGAGAGAGAGAGAGAGAGGAACATTATTCAGCCATAAAAAAGGAAATCTTGCAATTTGTGACAACATGAAGGGATCTTGAGGGCATGTTAAGTGAGATAAGTGAGACAGAGAAAGGCAAATACTATATGATTTCATTTATATATGAAATCTAAAGGAGGGGAAGAGGAAGAAGGAGAGGAAGAGGGAAAAGAAGGAGAAGGAGAACGAGAAGGAGAAGAAAGAATAGATACAGAGAACAGATTGGTGGTTGCCAGAGGCAGGGGGCAGGAGGTGAAATGAATGGAGTCAAAAGGTACAAACTTCCAGTTATAATATAAGTAAGTCATGGGATGTAATGTACAGTATGGTGACTGTAGTTAGCACTGTATTGCATATTTGAAAGTTTCTAAGAGAGTAGACTTTCACTGTTGGAGAAATGGATAAAGTACACCAAAGATGGCTGATTGGACTAAAACAAACTCTGGTCTCTAGCTTAGAGACCCCTCCTCCAGGTTCTTTTTCCTTTGTTTGCTGTGTGTGTGAAAACCACCCTCCCCCCCCCAATATGGAGGCTGATAAGTATAAATTACCCTTCCCAGTCGCATTTGGGGCTCAGAGCTTTGGAGAAACGGTCTCCTCTGAGCCCACCGGTGTTAAATAAATCTCTAATCCACCAAGGTCTCTGAGTGCCGCTTGGTTTTTCCACCAGCGTTCCAGCCTGATTCCGTAACATCACAAGTTCTCATCAAAAGAAAAAGAAAATTTTAACTACGTGTGGTGACTGATGTTAACTAGATGTATTGTGGAGATCATTTCTCAATACATACAAATATCAGATCATTATGTTGTACACCTGAAATATAACGTTACATGTCAATTTTATCTTAATTTAACAAAATAATTTGAGAAAAATTTTTAAAAATATATAATGTGAGCTAAATACGTCATCTGAAATTTTTCAGGTAGCCTCAGGGACCAATATCTTATTTTATTCCATATATCAACATGTGATTGATAAATATTAATGAGATAGTTTACATTATGTTTTTGTAGTTGGCCTTCAAAATCAAATTATGTATTTTGTACTTACATCTCATTTTTGACCAGTTTCACTTAAAGTGTTCAGTGGCCATATGTGGCGAAAGGGCTACTACATTGAGCAGGATAGATCTAATGGGTTTCTTGAGCTAATGTATTGGGCTTTTACTGAGGTACAATACGAAAAAATATGCTAATCTTGAACCATCTTCCCTGTTTTAAAAATACCCCACCTCCTTCCACAAAGGGGCCCCCTATGGCTACCTTTGTGCAGTGTGACAATCCATTTGGACATCACTGATTAGATCCTGATCATTTGACCCAAGCTGGCCCAACTCTGTTCACTTTTCTGAGTATAACCTGCATTCCCAAGGACTAGCCAAATGTTGATTCCAGCATCTCCTGAAGCTGGCTTTCTTTTTGCCCCTGGGCTTGTTGTTGAAATACGACTATAACCTTTTTTTAAAAAATCTTCTATTTTTTCTAAGTTGCTTGCAACCCTAGGAATCTTAACTAGTAATGAAATGTGGTACCCAAGTGCCAAGACACTGTGAATCTCACTGCTCAAGGCACAGGGCATTGAATCTTGCCCATACTGGACAGGGAAGGCAACAGACCATGAAATGATGTTGATGTTCACTGTCTTGAGACTCAGACCAATAGATCTCATTAATAAAGCTTTAGAGGACGTGGTTACAAAAATGTAAGGATGTCATAACATTGTGTATAATTCTTCCATGGAAGTCCCAGATAGATACAGCAGGACAAAGAAACAGGGTCAACCTAGTTGGAAGGAGATTAAAAAAAAAAGTGCATTTATAACCATATTACCCTAGAGCTTATTCTCAACACAGAAACTGGAAAGATTATTCTAAAATCTACATCAGATCATGTCTCTTTCTAAAAATATTCAGATGGTTTCCTACATCACTCAGAGTAAGAACCAAAATCCTTAAAATGGTCCATAAAGCCCCCAGGACCTATCATCTAAGTACCTCTCTGACCCATTTCCTGTTACTACTCTCCTTATTCCACACTGGACCCTTCGTTGTGGCTCAAATATGCATGCACGCTTCCACATTGGACACGTACTGAACCCTCTTTCTGAATCAATCTTACTTCTTCCCTCACCTTCTTTAACACATTCCTCAAATGTCACCTCCTCAATTAGGCTGACTCTGACCATTTTCTTAAAATTATCACCCTCTCTCATCAGTAGCACTACCAAATCCCCTTAACCTCTATGATTTTTTTTCTTTTTTTTTTTTTTTTTGCTAATACAGCATACAAGAAATGTGTTTATTTTGTTTATTTCTTATGTGGGTATTCTTCCACCATAAAAATGTAATCCTCATGAAGTCAGGAATTTCTTTTTCATTGATCTATACCACTGAAGTATATATTGATGTATACAGGGAACTTGTATTATATGTATTAGGAGGTTCTTACATATTTGTTGAATGAATAAATAATGGATTCATGGTGCCAAAATTAATCATCTAAGAGTACAAACAAACAAAAAATGGGAACATGGCCACATTTCAGGGGCATTATGGTATAGTCTCCTTTCTGCTGCTAAGATTACTGGTTGCAATAATGTGGAATTGCTAAAATGGAAATCTCTCTTGGGAACTAGAGATATCCAGGACAATTCTCAGCTTTCTTCAGACACCTCCACCTGACTTGGACCATGGAGTTTGTAGAAGTCCACACTGACTTCCATTTCAAAGTCAATTCTATGAGTAGAACAGAAATGCAGCAGAGATTCCCCTCCTTATGTTGTCGTTGCTTCTTGGTGTCTACCAGTGACACTGTGGCAAAACAACCAACCAAATAAATAAATAAAAATAGGATGTCAGCAAATGTGGGGGAGTAGGCAGCTCCAAGAACCCATTTTCTCAACAGAGACAGAGAAACATCAAGCCAAATTGTCAGAATCCTCTTTGTCAGAAATCTGGAAAAAAACAATTTAAAAAAGTTTATTGCAGGGCGCCTGGATGACTCAGTCAGTTAAGCGTCCAACTCTAGGTTTCAGCTCAGGTCATGATCTCTCAGTTTGTGAGTTCAAGCCCCATATCAGGCTCTGTGCTGACAGTGTGGAGTCTGCTTGGGATTCTCTATCTCCCTCTCTCTGTTCCTCCACTACTCCCGCTGCCTCTCTCTCAAAATAAATAAACTTAAGAAAAAAGTTTGTTTTTGCAGATGACATGATATCATACATGGAAAACCTGATAGACTCCGCCAAAGGTCTGCTAGAACTGATACATGAATTCAGCAAAGTCGCAAGATACAAAATCAATGTACAGAAATCAGTTGCATTCTTATACACTATTAATGAAGCAACAGAAAGACAAATAAGAAACTGATCCCATTCACAATTGCACCAAGAATCATAAAATACCTAGGAATAAACCTAACCAAAGATGTAAAAGATCTGTATGCTGAAAACTATAGAAAGCTTATGAAGGAAATTGAAGAAGACGCAAAGAAAAGGAAAAACATTCCATGCTCATGGACTGGAAGAATAAATATTCTTAAAATGTCAATACTACCCAAAGCTATCTACACCTTCAATGCAATCCCAAAATTGCACCAGCATTCTTCTCGAAGCTAGAACAAGCAATCCTAAAATTTGTATGCAACCACAAAAGACCCCGAATAGCCAAAGTAATTTTGAAGAAGAAAACCAAAGCGGGAGGCATCACAATTCCTTTTGTAATAGCCTCTATTACAAAGCTGTAATCATCAAGACAGCATGGTATTGGCACAAAAAGAGACACATAGACCAATGAAATAGAATAGAGACTCCAGAATTAGACCCACAAAAGTATGGCCAACTAATCTTTGACAAAGCAGGAAAGAATATCCAATGGAAAAAAGACAGTCTCTTTAACAAATGGTGCTGGGAGAACTGGACAGCAACATGCGGAAGAATGAAACTAGACCACTTTCTTACACTATTCACAAACATAAACTGAAAATGGATAAAGGACCTGAATGTGAGACAGGAAACCATCAAAACCTGAGAGGAGAAAGCAGGAAAAACCTCTCTGACCTCAGCCACAGCAATTTCTTACTTGACACATCCCCAAAGGCAAGGGAATTAAAAGCAAAAATGAACTATTGGGACCTCATGAAGATAAAAAGCTTCTGCACTGCAAAGGAAACAATCAACAAAACTAAAAGGCAACCAACGGAATGGGAAAAGATATTTGCAAATGACATATCAGACAAAGGGCTAGTATCCAAAATCTATAAAGAGCTCACCAAACTCCACACCCAAAAAACAAATAATCCAGTGAAGAAATGGGCAGAAAACGTGAATAGACACTTCTCTAAAGAAGACATCCAGATGGCCAACAGGCACATGAAAAGATGCTCAACGTTGCTCCTCATCAGGGAAATACAAATCAAAACCACACTCAGATACCACCTCACGCCAGAGTGACTAAAGTGAACAAATCAGGAGACTATAGATGCTGGCGAGGATGTGGAGAAACGGGAACCCTCTTGCACTGTTGGTGGGAATGCAAGCTGGTGTAGCCGCTCTGGAGTTTCCTCAAAAAATTAAGAATAGACCTACCCTATGACCCAGCAATGCACTGCTAGGAGTTTACCCAAGGGATACAGGAGTGCTGACGCATAGGGGCACTTGCACCCCAATGTTTATAGCAGCACTCTCAACAATAGCCAAATTATGGAAAGAGCCTAAATGTCCATCAACTGATGAATGGATAAAGAAGTTGTGGTTTATATACACAATGGAATACTATGTGGCAATGAGAAAGAATGAAATATGGCCTTTTGTAGCAACGTGGATGGAACTGGAGAGTGTGATGCTAAGTGAAATAAGCCATACATTGAAAGACAGATACCATATGTTTTCACTCTTATGTGGATCCTGAGAAACTTAACAGGAACCCATGGGGGAGGGGAAGGAAAAAAAAAAAGGAGAGGGAGGGAGCCAAAACATAAGAGACTCTTAAAAACTGAGAACTGAGGGTTGATGGGGGGTGGGAGGGAGGGGGGGGTGGGTGATGGGTATTGAGGAGGGCACCTGTTGGGATGAGCACTGGTGTTATATGGAAACCAACTTGACAATAAATTTCATATTAAAAAAAAAAAGTTTAAAGCAACCAAGTGGTAGGAAGCTATCTTGCATATTTACTTGCCCTGTCTCTTTTCACTTCACAGTTTGGTGGTAGTCTTAAAGGCAGCAGCTCATTTTCTCAGTGTAGGAATGGAGTCCCTGATTCTGGAGAGACAGGAACAGACCTTGTTTGCAAACGACTGTGTTGTGTCTGCCTGGGGGCTGCCTAAAGGGCTGACACAAGTCATTAGCCTTTGTCTCACCTCTCCTAGAACTCACTTGGGGTGGAAAATCACCAGGCTTCCTCAAAAACATTGTAAAGCAAATAAAGGAGCCACAGTCCCTTGTGTCAAAAGATTATGATTGAGGCATATGATAGGCACCTGGGACTCAGGGAACAAAAGCTTGGAAGAAGATTCTTCCAGAAATAGGTCACTCAAAAGCACATGTGCATACTGGGGAATTTAGAGAGTCATGCATACACCCAGGGCAAGATGCATGCTCAAGAAAGACCTGACAGAGGGGCGCCTGGGTGGCTCAGTTGGTTGAGCGTCCAACTTTGGCTCAGGTCCTGATCTCACGGTTTATGGGTGTGAGCCCCACATCAGGCTCCGTGCTGATGGCTCAGAGCCTGGAGCCTGCTTCTGATTCTGTGTTTCCCTATCTCTCTGCTCCTCCCCTGTTCACGCTCTGTTTCTGTCTCTCTCTTTCAAAAATAAACATTAAAAAATAATAAAAAAAGAAAGACCTGAGAGAACACCAAGCTTTCACCTGTGGCTGATCTCGAGGTTCAGAGCAAGCAGGATGTGAAGGCTAAGGCAGAGTTGTCCATGGTCTGGCTAAATGTTGGAGTAGTGCCCCAGCACATAGCCAGTGTGAAGAGACTCAAAAAGACCTTTATTGTTATTGTTATCATCATCATCACTATTATCTGTGTTTCTTTTTTTTTTTCCATTCTCCATCCCCCCCCCCATCCCATTATGGGAGGCAAGAGCTTGGCATTCAAGGAAATATCTGTCAAAGAACTAGCTGAACACGAACTATTCCTTTAACAGAGACTTCAGAGACCATACATGATAAAGAAAATATACTTTATAAAATGAGTCAGCAAATCACTAGAAAAACAGCTACAATCTACAACAAGCAATGAAAATGAACCCAGAAGTGGGGGGAGAATCTCCTTGCCAGAGCTACCACATTATAATATTCAAAATGTTCACTTCTTAACAAAAAAAAATGTATACAGTATGCAAAGAAACAAGAAAAATGCATCTCTTTACAGAAGAATTCTACAGAAACTATCCCTGAGAAAGCACATACATTTGACTTGCTAGAGGAATATTTTAAAATAAACTATCTCAAATATGCTCAAATTGCTCAAGGAAATCATGGACAAAGAGCTCAAGAAAACCAGAAGGATCATGTACAAACAAATAGAAGATATCAATAAAAGAATAGGAATTATTGGGGCGCCTGGGTGGCGCAGTCGGTTAAGCGTCCGACTTCAGCCAGGTCACGATCTCGCGCTCCGTGAGTTCGAGCCCCGCGTCAGGCTCTGGGCTGATGGCTCAGAGCCTGGAGCCTGCTTCCGATTCTGTGTCTCCCTCTCTCTCTGCCCCTCCCGCGTTCATGCTCTGTCTCTCTCTGTCCCAAAAATAAATAAACGTTGAAAAAAAAAATTTAAAAAAAAAAAAAAAAAGAATAGGAATTATAAAAAAAGATACCAAAAAGAAACCCCAGAGCTGAAGATTTTATAACTGAAATGAAAAACTCACTATGGATATTTTTGATGGTTAATTTTTATGTATCAGTTTGGGCTAAGGGATGTCCAGAGAGCTAGTAAAACATTACATCTGGGTCTACAAGGATGTTTCCAGAAGAGATTTGCATTTGAATCCCTAGACTAAGTAAAAAAGATGGTTCTCACCAATGCTGATGATCATCCATAAGGAAGGGCAAATTGCCTGTCTTAGATTGAGCTTGAGCTGGGACATCCACCTTTTCCTTCCCTTAGACATCAGATCAGTGCTTCTGGTTCTCAGGTCTTCTAATTCTGACCAGGACTATACCACTGCTCCCACTCCGTTTCTTTAACTTCTTCGTAATTACTCAAGAGAAATAAAGCACATGACCATTAAAAGACTTACACATGATTATTCATAACAACGTTATTCACAACAGAAAAAAAGTGTTTAAAGGAAACCATTGAAATGTACATCAGCAGGTGCTAAATAAACAAGATGTGGTGTATTTGTACAATGGGATGCTACCTGACAATGTTAAGAAATTAATTATCAATGCATGAATGGATCTCAAAGCACTTATGCTGTCAGATAATCCAGACACCATAAAGTACATTCTGTTTAATATCATTTATATGGAATTCTATTACAGGAAATACTAATTAATAAGGGGTATAAAAGATGAGCAATCACTGGGGTCTTAGGATTGTCGGAAGCAGGGAAGACTGGCAGAGAGCAGGGGGAAATTTTGTGAAAAAGTGGTGGGAATGTTCTTTATGTTAATTATGTCGCTGGTTAATTCCATGTATACACTTGTTGAATCTCACCAAACAATACACACACACACACGTCTATTGTATGCAAAATATACTTCAAAGAAGTTGATTCAAAGATATAAGGAAAGTTAGACATACAGGGATTTTGAAGAGAACTAATTTTCTTTTGCTCAAATCAACTAAGCCCAGTTCTCATGGACTCATAAAACCTGGGAGATAGGATATTAAAAAAAAAAATAACTGAGCTGCAATTAACAAAATTAGAGAACTGACTCAGTAGCATCTCTAAAGAATCTTTAAGCTACGATGTAGAAGATTTTGTAGCCCATGTGACAGAGGCTTCCCCAAGGGAAGAGAAGGATTTACTTCCTAATCAGGCACTAGCTAGAACATGTTGGAGCACGCTGAAAGTCCTAGTGGAACCGGCAGACTGATCACACAGAAAATAGGCTAGCTTCTCCTATTAGAGAGAAGAAAGATTCTATAAGGAGACTGTAGTAATCTGTATATAATCCATTATGTTGGTTGCTCTTGGGGCATTCTCTCCCTTTGAATCCAGGCTGGACCTATGACTTGCTTAACTAATATACTGCAGCAAAAGTGATTCGAGTCAACTTCCATGACTGAGCCTCAAGAGTTATATAGCAGTTATCTCCACTTTGGGATTGTTCCCTCGTGGAAAACAGTTATTATGTAAAAGGCATGGTTATTCTAAAACCACCATGCTCTGAGGAAGCCCAATGTATCCACAAAGACAGAGAGGGGCCATAGGAAGGACCTAAGGCAATAATAGACCCACATGGAACAGTGGAAATGGCAAACTGAACCTTGTGCATCCTGACCCACGGAATCATGAGAAAATAAAATGGTGCTGTTTTAGGTCACCCTGTGTTGGGGTTCTTTGTTATGCAGTCATAATACATACCTAAAACTGAAACTGATACCTCAAAATGGTGTGCCACTGTAACAAATATCTAATAAGTGGGATTTGGGGACAGAGTTGCGAATAGGCACCTCAGTTGCAAATAGGCAGAAGAGTAAAAAGAAGCTTGCTATCAGAAGCTAGAAAGGAATTGGAAACATTACAGATGAAGGTTGGAGGAAAAGTAATTCATGAAGCATAGTGACAAAACATTTGGCAACACTGTCACCTTTGGTAACCTGGAAGATAGAAAATTTACTCAGTGAATTTGTGCATCTAGCTGAGATTTCCAGGTTGAATGTTAAAAGTGCCAACTGCCTTTTTCTAGCTGTGTTTGGTAATACACAAACAGAGGCAGAGGAACTAAAGAACAAACTGTTCAATTTTTTTTTGAGTAGAATCTAAAAATAAAATAAAATCTGAACTTACTAGTTTGGAAAATAGAACTGGTTTTCACTCCCAGCTTCCCCAGTCAGAAAGAGATTCTCCAAGTAAGAAATGTTCTCAGAGCTTGGATCAAATCCAGGGCTCCTTTGGTAAAAGATGGCTTTGGGGTCAGATCAAATCAAGAATGCAGGTGTAAGTCTTTTGTTAAGACTTCAGAAAGATTTCATATGGTGCCTTGTAGACTAAACTAGACAGAAGGACTTCTAAGAATCTTAGGAATATGGTATCACAGCTGCCCAAGGTAGAATATGGCTTGTCTTGAGGATTTGTGAGGGTGTGGCTTTTATCTGATGAAGTGAACACTGACACAATTCAGAGAAAACCTGCAGAGTTTTTAATATGCTTAAATTGACGGAAGCACTACCAGCTTGGAATAAAAGGGACAGGGAGAGTTCTAAATGATGACAGTCTTTAGGGCACCTGATCATCTTATATACAGGAAGTGGGCTGACAAGACCCTACAGTACAACATAGGCCATGTCATCTTTAAAAGAAAGAATGAAAGATGCTATAAAGGTCAAGACGAGCACCTCTGAGAGCAGAGTCAACACACACACACACACACACACACAGAGTTTCCGAGGAGTAGAACCAAGCCCTAAACAAGGAATATCCATACCTCCACATACTCCTGGGGTAGGAGAATTAGTGATATGTGTTACCCAGGTAGCTTTCAGAATTTCCATAAACGAGTGGCTGATGAGCATCTCTTTTTCTTTCCTATCTGCATGGAAGCATCCACTGGAGTTATTCTACTTCTGTGTTTCCTTCTGCATCACGCCCTTGGGTATGTGAGTCAGTGTACAGGTCTACAGATCAAGAGGACTTGTACTCATTGAGCTGGCCCTGAGGAAAACACAAAAGGAGCCTCCTGTACTCCTGGGTCTGATTTAGAAAACACTACCCCAGATGTCAAACCCAAGCATGATGTTAAAAGTGGTCGTACTTTTGGGGCTCCTGTGGTGTGAGAGGTGAGTATATTTTGCATGTGGGAAGAATGTGAATCATTATAAATCAGAGCGTGGATTGTGGTACTCTGTTCCATTGGTTATTTCCAGTAAATCCTAGCTGATAATATTTATCTCCTTGTCCTTCTTCCAACAAAGTCTGGTCCAGGGTGAGGCAAAGGAGGTGCCCAGGGCACAGAATTTAAAGATCTGCTTACTCAGACTTGTGTTCAAGTCTTCTAACTTTTCTCGCTCTAGTCCTGACTCTGCTCTGGAATCAGGCTCAGGCTGTGAGTTGCTTTAGCAAAACAGAATGTGTTGGCAGTCGCCCTGTGCCAGTCCTAAGCCCAACCCTTATGAGTGCTTGGAGGCTACTGCTTTTGTGCTCTTGAGAACTTTGGGTCTCCATGCAAGAGTTTGCATCGTATTATTGCCGAGAGCTCATGGAAAGACAAAGTGGAGAGTCCACGTGGAAAGGGAGAGGGCTCTGAGGCCCAAAGCAAAGATGCCCAGCGGTGCCAGCTTCCCAGTTGAGCCCAACTACTAACTGACCTACCAGCCAAAAGCAATCACAGGAGTTTTAGTAAGAACAGCTGAGCCCAGTCCATGAATTATAATTGTGGGCAAATAAAATGGTGGTTGTTTTAAGCCACTACACTTTAGTGTGATTGTTAGGAAGCAAGAGATAACCAGAACAGAAATCATTCT
The DNA here is from genome assembly GCF_022079265.1 of Lynx rufus. Classification (NCBI taxonomy): domain Eukaryota; kingdom Metazoa; phylum Chordata; class Mammalia; order Carnivora; family Felidae; genus Lynx; species Lynx rufus. The sequence goes on from NW_025814836.1 coordinate 20,234,766, forward strand.
TGTTCATTTTGGATGCTCTGATGACTTGAGAAGGAAGTCATCACGGGAAGGGGTAGAAAGAAGAAAAGCACAGAGGAGAGCAGCTGGTAGGCAAAATACATCAATGAGATTTTTTCACAGATTCTCAGAGGTAGGTGGGCTGGAGGCTTGGATACGCAGAGTGGATGGGGTCAGAGAAGGACTAGAAATATTATTTTGTAACAAAGTCACTATTTATCACTAATCTGGTTTGGCCTGGAACAAAGAGACTATTCATCTGATAGTGTGATATAAATGGAAGTTAGTGTTATTAACCTATCACAAAAGAAAAAAAAAAAAACATCCTGACAGGCCAGGGGCCTGATGGATTTATCCAGCAGAGAGCACTATTGTGCTGGGCCTTATGCGCAGCTCCATCCCAGATTTAGCATAAGCAAGGACCCGGATTGCTCTATATCAAATGTCTTGCACATAAACATGGCTGTAGAGATACAGTGCCGAAGGCACTCAGACCCCTGAGCTAACATAAGCACAACGCTGGCATCTTGTGAAGGCCTTGGAGACCATTTCTCCCCTGTAGGGATTGTCTGTCTGGGTCTAGAAACTTTGTGCAAATTATAGACCTGGGGAGTCTCAACAGTAAGTGAATATAAATGAATGTGGCCTCCCAGGAAATACAAATACGGGCTCATTATTTTGTTTTTCAATCCAGAAAGGAGCACACTTTGAAAAGGCAATTTCAGGCAAGAATAAAATAATAGTAATAATAAAGATAGCTCTGCCTAAGTCAATTTTCTGCAAGTGGCAAAATCTGATAGGCGCCCACAAAGTAAAGGAACATCTACCTGCCTTAAGCACAGCGACCTCCAGAGAACTCACCAAGAATCTATCATCGCCGGGCCCTTTACCAAAAGCATCCATTCAGTACATTCATCCTAGGAGGGGGTGGGAGTGATGGGGGCACAACTGTATCCCTTATGCGGGCTTCACAAAATGTATTGTTAAGAGATGAGTAATATATGAGGTGATGTAAAAATGTTCCATTTTAAACATTTCCAAATTGGCCAATTTCCTTGATCTTTAAAAATATTTGCAAAGTGCTGCGATGATGGAAACATTTTGCTATCTTTAAAATGCATAGACCAGATTCATCTTGGAGATGGCTGTGCTATTAGAATATTTTATGGATGCCATTTCTGCAGGTCTCCTGGTACTTGGAAGGCTTAACAAATGGTGCCAGGAAGTGTTTGCTGGGTTTGCCTGGCTATTTAGGTCGCTTGTCTGGGCTTCTTGCTGCAGGAGGTTCTAGTTCATACGAGACACTGCTGAGCCGAGACCTCTTATAAGGTCTCTATTCCTTTGTTCAAAAGTCACCTCGCTCAGTTAGGCCAACTTCTTTATTCATGCTAAAACCTGCCTCCGGGGCACCTGGGTGGCTCAGTCTGTTAAACGGCGGACTTTGGTTTAGGTCACGATCTCACGGTTCATGGGTAGGAGCGTGGCATCCGGCTCTGTGCTGACAGCTGGAGCCTGGAGCCTGCTTCGGATTCTGTGCCTCCCTCTCTCTCTGCTTCTCCCCTGCTCTGTCTCTCTCTTTCAGAAATAAACATTAAAAAAAATTAAAACCTGCCCCCTCACTCCTTGCATTTACTAATCCTTATTCTGCCCTGTTCAAAAAGAAATTAGTGAATTATTTCTGTTAACTAGAGATGGAATGAAAGTTGTGTGAAAGCAGATCTTGTTTTCTTTATCCACTGATGTATTCATGAGTCTCGCACAGTGCCTGCAGCTCAATACACATGTGTGGAAGAAATAAATGAATGCGTCTTTGCGAAGGCTCTTATTTCTCTGATATATAAACCTCGTCTACTCAATGGGAATGATTTTTCTAGTTTTCAGGACCTCCAACCTATACAATCAAAAATGTTTCCACGCAAAGCTAGTTCATGTTGGGTGAGACTTGAGGACGGTTCACTTTTTTATACAATCCCAGTGACTAGTGATATCAGTTTGATTTTCAACATTGACATTTTTCTCCAAGGATGTCCAAATTGTTAGCTTACTCAGCGTGTGCCCACATAATAGGATTGAACTAGTACGACTCACTCATGCATTTGTTAGATATACATTTATTTAAGAGGCTACTTTTCATCAGATACTGGGTTCAGCCCGTGGATACAGAAATGAATCAATAGTCAGCATGTGTCCTCAAGGAGTTCACAATCTGGTACAAGACAGAGATGAGAACATTTATGCAACAGGGATAGTATTTAGCTTTTTCTACAAAAGAGGCAGGAGCAGAACGCTGACAGAACATGGAGAAGACAGCTTGGTACAGAACAGGTGATAAATGAACTGACTCTTGGAGGAAGAACTGGAGGTGTCCAGGTGGTTTGGGTGATGAAGGACGGAAGGTCAGAGAAAAAGCATTCTGGGCAGAGCATACCCCATGGGAAAGGGACTAGGGTGGTCCAGGAACATTGCGACTTTGGAGTGGGGCAAATGTCCTGTGGGATACTGGAAAGCGTGACTAAACTCAGTTCTTGGGAAAGGGCTCCTTGACTCTCTGGTCAAAGAAATGATACAGCTTTCTGACTCTCAAATCACTCACCTTACTATGGGCCCAGCATCTTTGGATGCTATATGCCTAGTAGTGATTTTGACATATCTCATATGTATATCGTTTCATCCAGGTTGTTTCATGGTCTCAGTTTGACAGGAGCCCTAGCATGTAACCAGGTCTAAAAATGATAGCAATAAGTGACACCGTCTAGAACAAGCCCATTAACAAGCTTCCTGTTAATAGATATAAAATTTATACAGAGACACATACACTTGCACACTCATTGAAGAAAAGCAAAGTTGGTTAAGTCCTTGTCCACTGAAAGGAGCGGGAGCAGTTGGTATATTAATAAAGATGATGCAGAAAGTGATTTACCTGCAACATCTTTCACTACAAGTATCCACCAGTTTGTCTGATTTGACCAGGCTGGCTGGAAGATTCAATGTTTTTCTTTCATATTGCCAAATGCACCATCTTACTATTTGTTGGACATGCTTAGGAATTTGTAATTGTCGTTCCCTTTACCAGGAATGTTCTCCCAGCTGACATCCACATGGATTTCTCCCTCACCTACTTTAAATCATAACTCAAATGTCACCTTCACCGTGATGTTTGCCTAGGGCACCCAATTTAAAATTCCAACTGCTCCCCATTCCCATGTCCCACAACCTCCTTCCCTGGGCTCCGGCACTCCCAGATGCCCTTTCGGTTGCTGAAATTTTCCCACAGTGGGGGGTTTCAGATGAGATGTTTGCAGTCTTGCTTCAGGGCCCACTGAAGAAGTGATGGGGAAGTCGAATAGACAGGGTCTAGTTCACCAACACTTATTTTAATTCAGTTCTCTTCAGTGGGCTTTATGTTCTTTGACTCAAAGGAATATATCGCTTAAATTGTTCTGGGCTTTACAAAGCTAGAAAATGTCTGGTAGATGAGAAAACTCACAGTACTAAATCTAGGAAAGTCAGATTCCAGTCTTACATCTCATACAGACAAGCTGTGTGAGAGCTTATGAGTATCTTGCCCCTGTTTTGTACCTGTGAGATGGTGTGCAAAATAAGGGTGTCTTGGTTCTATTCAAATGGATTTGTGTGTGTGTGTGTGATCTGAATAGCTCAACATACTCCCTACTGTTGCAGAACAAAGAAGTGGTTGCTCATGAACATTGTAATCATCACAAGACAGAAACAACAGCAAAAGCTGACATTAACTAGATGTAAAGAGAGCCATTCATAAATCAAGAAGTGATGTTCACATAGGGACATAACATAAGTAGTTGGAAACATAAGTAGTTGGATATAGGAAGCAGGCTAGATGCCAAAAGGTGAGAAGAAAGGTCAGTTATGGCTAGGTGGAAATGAATATAAAGTAAGGATCTTGGAGTTCAAAGCAAGGGATTCAGAGTCTGGCTTTTCAGTGATTAATCTGGTGAGGACTAAAGTTAAGTCATGTTCTGTAGCCAAAGACATGTTTTGAGAGTCATCCTACAAGTGTACCCTCCCACGCTGTGAGGCTTCAAGTAAGAGGAACCGTTTTGCTCTTGTGTTTGCAATATCAAAAGCAACAGCAGCTTCTCGCACAGTTTCAAAGGAAATTGGATAGCTTCAGACACACCCATAGGATCCCTGATAGCAGCTGCCATGGACATCCTACCCCTCGTCCTGAGTGCATCGTGATGAACATGAGCCCGCTCTTACTGAAAGGTCAAAAGAGAAATCAATGGAGAGAGTAACTTGAAACAGTATAGACTTTCCCTATATTTGTGATGTGTTGAAAAAAATTCCTGTCTCTCAGCCTCTGCTAAGCTTCATTTCCCTCCCTTTGATTACTTATTTCGAAGGACTAAAAAGGACACAACTCTTGTCAGAACTAATTTATTCTTATGACACCACATTATTAATTCTGGCCCAAATGCTTTGATTTTTAAAAGTTCTTTGAGTTATGATTAACCTTTGCACTGAGGGAAATAAAATTTGTAATTTTTTGTCTGTTTTAAAAAACAAATGCTACCTTATAGGATTTTATTTAGAGCTTAGCTTCCAAATTCAGAAGGAGATTTAAAAAAAAAAACAAAAACCCTAAAATCTCCTCCTAAATTTCTTGATTGAGATACTAATAAAGTGAGTTGGATATCTGATTTCTCAGATTATATCATATTAGAAACAATTTTTAGGACTGAGAACATGACTAAATATTAAACATCATAATAGTAGCTGGGTAAGAACTGTCATCCTAATAATAGCAAAGGAGAAGATGAAATATTACAAGAAATGAGATTCAAGTACTTTAATAGCCAAAAAAAAAAGTCATTAGAGAATGTTTACAAAATATGTACTTACTAAATAGCTCGAGGATGAAAGACAAAGCAATTTGTCCAGCTACAGCCTTAAATATTAATGCCAATTAGAATAATAAACACATATGAAAACTTAAAGAAGGCAGAAAGATCCGTTTTTAGAGGCATGCTCATTAAATATTGAACTGGGAAGATAAAAATTAACTCTTGAAATGATAATTCCCTTCTCTTTCACCCTCTAAAAAAAAACTTGGGGAGATTTGATAAATTGCCAAGATAATATCTGAAATTAATATATTAGAAAACAGAAAATTAAAAAGATAAATAATTGTAAGAACTAGGTTTTTGTTGTTGTTGTTGTTTTTAGTAAACCCTAATGAGAGTCAAGTTTCTTGTAAAGGTAATCAAGAAATTTCAAGAAATTAAAAATAAGAAATCTGTATACCCCCAGGGGCACAGATATGGGAGAGATTAAAAGTTTCAAAGATTTATACTATACAATTGCATGGATAACTTTGAAATATCTATATGAAATGGGTTACTGTCTATGCTTTGTCTCAAACTAGAAGAGGCACTATAATAAATGTATTAAAAAGAAGGAAATTAAACATGTTATTAACCTTCCCCCAAACTCTTTGTCCAGAGTTAAATTTGGTGAAAATAAAAAAGAACAAATAATGTTCATACTTTCTACATTTTTCTCCATTATGGAAAGCAATATATTTTTCTCAATTAAATTTATAAATCAGGTGCAATTTTCATAATACACTTGATTTTAGCTAAAAGGCCGAGAAGCGATGCAATTTTCATAGTAAATCGTGAAAATAACTCAAGAAAATCCAGAGGCTTTTTTAAGAACAGAAATATATTAATAAAACATTAATAATCTAAATTAACATATTAAGATAATAGCATACAATTAAAGTTTATGCAGCAATATGAGACTACCCAACTTAAGATATATATTAATATAATTTATTACTTAAACAAAAAAGGGAAACTATCAATAGATATTAAAGATAATTTGAAGAAAATCTGTACTTTTTACATACAATATTAAAAAAAGCTTTGAACAAACTATAGATAGAGAAATACTAACTCTATAAGATGAAGATTTCAAAATCAATAGCCAATATCAATGATTAAATAATGAAAACATCTTATCATATGCATACTATAATAAATAATATGTACTATTTTATTATATTTTCTGTATAAAGTATATCTTTATTTCTTTTATTTGAGAGAGAGAAAGCAAGTGGGGGAGAGGGGCAGAGGGAGAGACAGAGAGAGAACCTTAAGTGGGTTCTGCGCTGAGCATGGGGCTCAATGCAGGACTCAATCCCATGACTTTGGGATCATGACCTGAGCCAAAATCAAGAGTCAGAAACTCAACTGACTGAGCCACCTAGGTGCCCTTACTTGTTATCATAGTATATTTAAAGTTTTACTGAATGTTCCAGCCAATAAAATAGAAAAAAAGAAGAAATAAAAGTATTAATTAGAAAAGGGAAGATTAAAAAAAATTACGAGAATTTGGTAATTGGGTTGCATGCAAAGTAGATGTATAAAAGTAAATAGTTTTCCTATATAACAACAATAAAAAGTTAAATCACCAGGCACTTCAAGAAAAACCAACAGTGTGCCTGCATGTGTGTGCACACACACACATGCACACACACACACAATCATTAGAAACAGACCAACCGGACCAACCGAACCTGAAAGTAAAATAAATTATTCAGGTAATAGAAAAAAACCTTTAGAGGATTTTTTCATCAGAGGGGCTAAAGAAGAAGTTATACAAAAACATGATTTAACATTATGTCACAAAAAGTAGTTATCAGAGACAAATAAAAATATATCTTTTGGGCTAAAAGTTAATTTGGAAGATGAGCATATATATTTCTTTTACAGGTCCAAAATGTTTGGCAAGAGAAAAATTACAGAATAGAGCTAAGCGTAAGAATTATCCAGCAGCACAACAAGCATTTAATAGGAGTTTGTAAGAAAATAAAGAAACATGAACTGAGGGTATAAAGGAATAAATATTATTAGAGTTTGAGAATAAATGAGTTTTCATATTGCAAGAACCCAACAAGTGCCAAGTCAGAAGAATAAACGAAACTACATCTATGCAAAAACTGGAGAAAAGAATGCTTGAAAAGTGTCAGAGAACAAAGAAAAAACAAAAAGCAAAACAAAACGTTGTTCCCCACAGAGGAAAAAAAAAAAAAGTCACAGACCTTAGCCTTCTCTTCAGCAACACTCTACGTCAGAAAACAATGAAGTAATGTTATTAAGAAGAAATCTATTAAGTATCAAATTGAATATTATTCTTTTAAAATATTTTTTTAAACATCCAGTAGGACATACTTTCATTAATGTTACTCTCTTTCTTTCTTTTTTTTTTCTGTACATGCATCACTCCAAGTCCTTTTTAGAGTTGTTTTGAATGTTGTCTAAAATATCATTTCACGTTTTTAGTGAGCACATGAAAGAATAATATATTGATTGGGTGAGGATTTTTATGTGAAAATACTTATCTTTACCTCAGAAGACTTGGGAACGTCTCTCAATCTATTCCAACTTTTCTTGATCTCAAGACTTAGAGACTGAATACTCTTCACAGGCAAAAATAATACATTAACACTTTATTACTTTCAGAATGAATCGCATTCTCAGGATAAACTCTACTTCATCATGTATTTTTAAATTTTATTTACCATAATCTTTTTGAGGACTTTGGCACCTATGTTCATGAGGAACAGTGCTAGGTAGTTTTCTTTTCTTATAATGTCTTTGTCTGGTGTTTGATATGATGGTAACACTGGTATAATACAAGTTGAGAACTTTCTTTATCTTTTCTATTTTCTGGAAGAATTTGTATATAACTGGTATTAATCCTTACTTAAACTTTTGGTACAGTTTGCCAGTGAAGCTATCTGGAACTGGAACATTGGCTGTTGAAATTTTTACTTTCAAATTCAATGTATTTGATAGACATTGGGCTATTCAGACAATCACTCCTTCATGCATGAGCTAGGTAGTTTATATATTTGAAGGAATTGATTTATTTCATCGAAGTTATCAGAAGTATCACTGTCTTAGTTCATTCAGGCTGCTATACCAAAATACCACAGACCGGGGAACTTATAAATAACAGAAATCTATTTCTCACCACGACAGAAGTTGGAAGTCTGGGATGTGTGTCATCGTGGGTGGGTGAAGCCCCTCTTTCAGGCTGCAGACTACTGACTTCTCGCTGTGTCCTCAAACATAGGGGCAAGAGATTTCTCCGAAACCTCTTTTATAAGGCACAGAATCCCATTTGTAAGGGTTGCATCCTCATGATCTAAACAACCGCCAAAGTCTGCACCTACTAATGTAATCACTTTTGGGGGTCAGGATATCAACATATGAACTGGGGAGGGGAGGGGAACAGAAACACCCAGACCATAGCAGTGGGCATAAATACTGTAATGCTATTCCCTTATTATTCATTTAATGTCTATAGTATCTTTAATGATGTTGCTTATTTCATTCCTGATGTTTTTAATCTATGTCGTCACTCTTTGTCTTAATCAGTCTGACTTGGTGTAACCAACTGCATTGGTTCTTGGGAAGAATCAGCTTTTGGTTTCAGAGCTTGTTGCTCTGTTTCTATTTTTTCCAGCTTTATTGAGATATAATTGACATATTGTGGATATTTAAGACAACCTGTTGGATGGCTACACTTACCTATTCCAAAATCATTACCACCGTAGCTTTGGCTCATACCTACCTCCTGTCACATCATTACCATTCCTTTTTTTGTGGTGAGAATAATTACTATCTCTCTTAGCAACTTTCAAGTATATAATACAGCTTTATTAGCTATAATCACATTCTGTATGTTAGAACCCCAGAACATTTTTTAATGTTTTTTTTTTTTTAAGAGAGAGAGAAAGAGGAAGGGAGGGGCAGAGAGAGAGGGACACACAGAATCTGAAGCAGGTTCTAGGCTCTGAACTGTCAGCACAGAACCCGATGGGGGGCTTGAACTCATGAACCAGGAGATTATGACCTGAACCAAAGGTCAGACACTCAACCTACTGAGCCATCCAGACGCCCTTAGATCCTCAGAACTTTTTATAAATAGAAGTTTGTACCCTTTGACCAATGTCTCCCCATTTACATCACTCTCCCAGTCCCTGGTAACCATAACTCTGTTATATTTCTTTAAGTTCAGCTTTTTTTTTAAGTTTATTTATTTTGAGAAAGAGAGAGAGAGAAAGAGAGAGAGAGAGCTTGTGTAAGCGGGAGAGAGGCAGAGAGAGGGGGAGAGAATCCCAAACAGGCTCCACATTGTCAGCGCAGAGCCCAGTGAGGGGCTTGATCTCACCAACCATGAGATCATGACCAGAGCCAAAATCAAGAATTGGACGCTTAACCAACTGAGCCTCCCAGATGCCCTGAGTTCAGCTTTTTTAGAATCCAAATACAAGTGACCAATCATACAGTATTTATCTTTCTTTGTCTGACATTTCACTAAGCATATTGCCCTCAAGTTTCTTCCAAGTTGTCACAAAAGGCAGGATTTCCTTTTATCTCATGACTGAATTTATATTATATTGTATTGTATTGTATTGTATTGTATTATATTATATTAATTTATTATATTATAGTAATAATATACCACATTATATTTATAATATATAATACAATACATAATATAATATATTTAATATAATATAAAATATATTTATAAATACATAATATTTATAATATATTTATATTTATAATATATATATTTATAATATATTTATGTATAATATATAATATAAATTGTATATAAATATTATGTATATACATAAATATATGTATATATATTACTTATATGTTGCATCTTCTTTATTCATTCACTTGTTAACCAAAACATGGCTTGTCTCCATATCTTGATTATTGTGAATAATACTGCAATAAACATAGGAGTGCAGATATCTCCTTGAGATCCTCTTTTCATTTCCTTTGGATATACACAGAAGTGGGATTGCTGGGTCATATGGTAGTTCTATTTTTATTTACTTATTTATTTATTTGAGAAAACTCCATGCTGTTTTCCATAGTCGTTGTACCAATTTACATTCTCATCAATAGTGTGCAAAGGTTTCCTTTTCTCCACATCCTCGCCAACACTTGTTATCTTTTGTCTTTTTAATGATAGGTGTGAAATGATTTGTCAGTGTAGTTTTGATTTGCATTTCACTGATAATTAATGATACTGATAACTTTTCATGTACCTATTGGGCAATTGTGTCTTCTGTGGGAAAAACTGCCTATTCAGTTCCCATATCCATTTTTTAAATCAGATTTTTTAAAAGTTTTATTTATTTATTTTGAGAGAGAGAGAGAGACAATGAATCCCAAGCAGGCTCCATGTTGTCAGCACAGAGCCTGACATAGGGCTTGATCCCACGACTTGTGAGATCATGACCTGAGCTGAGATCAAGAGTCAGATGCTTAACTGACTGAGCCACCCAGGTGCCCCAGATTGTTTTTCTACTATTGAATTGTATGAATTCTTTATATATTTTTGGATATTAACCTCTTGTCACCTATATGATTGACAATTTTTTTTTCTCATTTTGTAGGCTTCCCTTCTCATTTTGTTGATGGTTTCTTTCACAGTGTAAAAGATTTTTACCCATTTCTTCACTGGATTATTCGTTTTCAGGTGTAAAAGATTTTTAATTTGATGTAGTCCCACTTGTTAATTTTTGTTTTATTGCTTATGCTTTTGGTGTCTATCCAGAAAATTGTTGCCAAGACAAACGTCAAGGAGATTTCCCTTACATTTTCTTCAAATAGTTTTACAGTTTTAAGTCTTATTATTAAGGCTTTAATCCATTTCAAATTCATTTTTGGGCATAATGTAAGACAGGGGTCCAATTTCATTCTTCTATGTGTAGTTATCCAAGTTTTCCAACACTATTTATTGGAGAGCTATTCTTTCCCCATTCAGTATTTGTGGTTGCATTGTCAAATATTAGTTGACCGTATATGCAAGGACTTATTTCTGAGCTCTTGATGCTGTTCCATTTGTCTATGTATGTGTGCTGGTACTACCATATTGTTTTGATTACTTCAGCTCTGTAATATAGTTTGAAATCGGGAAGTGTGATGTCTTCAGCTTTGTTCTCTCTTAGGATTGCTTTAGCTTTTTGGGGTCGTTTGTGGCTCCATACAAAGTTTGGACTTCTTTTTTCTATTTCTGAAAAGTACGCCCTGATAATATTGATAGGGGTTATTTTAATGTATAGATGTCTTTGGGTAGTATAGATATTAGAACAGTATTAATTTTCCCAATTCATGAGCACAGAGTATATATTTATCTGCTCTACTGTATTGGTTTTAATTTACTTTTCTTTTTCTATTTATTCAGATGGAAGCTGAGCTAATTTCTTTGAGACTTTTATTCTCTTCTTATATAAGTTTTAAAGTATAAACTCTACTCTCAGTAATGCTTTAGCTGCACCTATATATTTTGATACATTGTGTTTTCATTTTTATTCAATTCAAAATACCTACTAATTTCACTATAGTGATTTCCATTTTGACCCATGGTGTCTTTAGTTGTGCATGTTTAATTGCTAAATATTTGGAGGTTTTCTAGATAATTTTCTATTATTGATTTCTAGTATAATTCTTTATGGTCCAAGAGCATACTCTGCATTATGTCAATTCATTTAAATATTTAAAGTTTTTTGTTTTTTTAAATATAATTTATTGTCAAATTGGCTTCCGTGCAACACCCAGTGCTCATCCCAACAAGTGACCTCCTCAATGCCCATCACCCACTTTCCCCTCTCCCCCACCCCCCCATCAACCCTCAGTTTGTTCTCTGTATTTAAAAGTCTCTTGTGGTTTGCTTCCCTACCTCTCTGTTTGTAACTGTTTTTCCCCCCTCCCTTCCCCCATGGTCTTCTGTTAAGTTTCTCAAAGTCCACATATGAATTAAAACACAGTATCTGTCGTTCTCTTACTGACTTATTTCACTTAGCATAATACCTTCCAGTTCTGTCCATGTTGCTGCAAATGACAGGATTTCATTCTTTCTAATTGCCAAGTAGTATTCCATTGTATATATTAACCACATCTTCTTTATCCATTCATCAGTTGATGGACATTTAGGCTCTTCCCGTAATTTGGCTATTGTTGAAAGCGTTGCTATAAACATGGGGGTACATGTGCCCCTATGCATCAGCACTCCTGTATCCCTTGGGTAAATTCCTAGCAGTGCTATTGCTGGGTCATAGGGTAGATCTATTTTTAATTTTTTGAGGAACCTCCACACTGTTTTCCAGAGAAGCTGCACCAGTTTGCATTCCCACCAACAGTGCAAGAGGGTTCCCATTTCTCCATATCCTCGCCAGCATCCATATTTTCCTGATTTGTTCATTTTAGCCACTCTGACTGGCATGAGGTGGTATCTCAGTGTGGCTTTGATTTGTATTTCCCTGATGAGTGACGTTGAGCATCTTTTCATGTGTCTGTTGGCCATCTGGATGTCTTCTTTGGAAAAGTGTCTATTCATGTCTTCTGCCCATTTCTTCACAGGAGTATTTGTTTTTTGGGCATGGAGTTTGGTGAGTTCTTTATAGATTTTGGATACTAGCCATTTATCCGATATGTCATTTGCAAATATCTTTTCCCATTCTGTCGGTTGCCTTTTAGTTTTGTTGATTGTTTTCTTTGCAATGCAGAAGCTTTTTATCTTGATGAGGTCCCAATAGTTCATTTTTCCTTTTAATTCCCTTGCCTTTGGAGTAGTGTCGAGTAAGAAATTGCTGCAGCTGAGGTCAAAGAGGTTTTTTCCTGCTTTCTCCTCTAGGGTTTTGGCGGTTTCCTGTCTCACATTCAGGTCCTTCATCCATTTTGATTTTATTTTTGTGTATGGTGTAAGAAAGTGGTCTAGTTTCATTCTTCTGCATGTTGCTGTCCAGTGCTCCCAGCACCATTTGCTAAAGAGACTGTCTTTTTTCCATTGGATACTCTTTCCTGCTTTGTCAAAGATTAGTTGGCCATACATTTGGGGGTCCAATTCCAGGTTCTCTATTCTATTTCATTGGTCTATGTGTCTGTTTTTGTGCAATACCATGCTGTCTTGATGATTACAGCTTTGTAGTAAAGGCTAAAGTCTGGGATTGTGATGCCTCCTGCTTCAGTTTTCTTATTCAGTATTACTTTGGCTATTCAGGGTCTTTTGTGGTTCCATACAAATTTTAAGATTGTTTGTTCTAGCTTTGGGAAGAATGCTGGTGCAATTTTGATTGGGATTGCATTGGATGTGTAGATTACTTTGGGTAGTACTGACATTTTAATAATATTTATTCTTCCAATCCGTGAACATGGAATGTTTTTCCATTTCTTTGTGTCTTCTTCAATTTCCTTCATAAACTTTCTATAGTTTTCAGCATACATCGTAAAAACCATACATGAAAAGACCACAGCTAATATCCTCAATGGGGAAAAGCTGAGAGCTTTCCCCTTGAGAATTCCTATGAAATAGGAATTGAACTCCTCCTTGTGTATCCAAAAGAAATGTGTTTATAAGTTCACCCAAAGACATACAATAAAATGTTCATAGCATCACTCTTCATGAGAGCTTGAAACTGAAAATTAGCATAATGTAAAATAAATAAATTATAGTCTCTATATACAATGGAATAACAGACAGCAATGAAAATAAATGAACTGAAACTATTCTCCAAAACATGATGGGATCTCACAAATTATAATATCCAATAAAAGAAGCCAGATATGAAAAACTACATTCTCTATGATACCATTTCTATAAAGTACACAGGGGGGCCAAACTAATTCATGGTGTTAGAAATCAACTTAGCGGTGTCTTTTGATGAAGGATGGGTGTAGTCACCTCAAGGGAATAGGATGGGGGGGGTCTGGTTGGTGGTTTGGAGGGGCAGTGTTCTGCTTCTTGAACTGGAGCTGGTTGCCAGACCAAAGTGTACATTTTTTATATTTACACTTGTCTAAAAGTGTGTTTTACATAAAAATGTACCCCTCAAAGGCCCAAAACATTCTAAGTAAATTAAAAAGAGTTTAAATTATAAAACCGATTTAATTGTACTGTTGTATTTTGTACAATTGTAAAAAGTACAATTATATTTTGAAATATCTCAACTTGTAGGGAAATATTCTGGTGGAGCTTCTATTTTTAATTTGATACATTTATTTTCTACTAGAATGGAATAACATTGAAATTATGATTTCATAGTACTAAAATTGGCAAAAATTCAAAATAATTATAGAGCAACTCAGTAGATGAATTTCTTTTATAAAGATATTTGTCAAAAAAAGAAAACTATTATATACACAGGGAAGAGTAGAGTTAAGGTGTTAACAATTTCAGGTTTATTAATCATAAAATGCACTTTGAGCTCAAATTTTAAAAATTAAATTTTTAAAGACATAACAAAAAATTTTTCAGAAAAGTGTTAGTTGCTCCATATTACAGACAGAAAGAGCTAAGAAATTGATTAAATATTTATGTTAAGAATCACTCTACTGTTTATGTTATATTTTAATAGTCCTAAACAAGATCATTTTTTCTAGTTTTGTCCCCTTTTACCCAGATATTTGTTATTTTTATTTCTTAGCTATAATGTAACTTTTGAAACTGGTTTTTGAAGAGAATTATTTTATAGTTTCACTAATATAATATACCAATATGCTGATCCATACATAAATATTTCATAGATATACATATGCCATTTGATGATAATTTACATGGCTGCCGTATGGACATAGAAACTCAACTGTTAAAATATTAAATCTCCCCAAATGAATATATAAATTTAAAGCATTTCAACTCAAAATCACAGAAGTTTTATCACGACACCGGAAAAGTATTCTAAAATATGCCTCAAAGAACAAAAGTCCTGGAATAATCAAGTTAATTGAGAATAAAAGGGAAGCTTGTCATAATAAATACCAAGAATTATTATAAGCTATAGTAACTAAGACAATACAGCCTTGATGTGAGGATAGAAAAACAGAACATGAACGGAGTAGGATTTTAGAAACAAACCTAAAATATCTATAGAATGCTGATACCTGACAGAAGTTCCACTCCGTATTAGGAATGAAAGCATACACCCTGTAATTAGCTGTGCTGTGGCAAACAATTATCCTTGTAGAAAAAAAAAATCTATCTCTAGAAATGAAACTATTTTCATATGGGACATTGATCTCAAAGTGAACAGCCAAACTTTAAAAAGAAAGTAAAGAAAAAAATATTTTTACCAAAATTGCCCACAAACCATAAGGAAAAAGCTTGATTAGTATTATAACAATGAAATTAGAACTTCAGGTAACAAAAGTAGTGAAGATACCATGTACGACCTGAAATTCTGTCACAATTGTATGGCGTGTGACCAGTAAATTTAGTATGCAAGTTACAGGAAGGATCCCTAAAAAAAGTTAAACACAAACAATTGAATAACAATATAGGCTTGGGACACCTGGGTGGCTCAGTCGGTTAAGCATCCGACTCTTGATTAGGGTTCAGGTCATGGTCTCAGGGGTTTGTGAGTTTGAACCTTGCTTTGGGCTCTGCGCTGACAGTGCGAAGCCTGCTTGGGATTCTCTCTCCCTCTCTCTCTGCCCCTCCCCTGCTTGTGCTCTGTCTCTCGAAATAAACAAACTTAAAATATATATATAGGTCCTTGGAGCCACCTGGGTGGCTCAGTCAGTTGAGTGTCCGACTTCAGCTCAGGTCATGATCTCATGGTTCGTGAGTTTGAGCCCCACATGGGGCTGGCTGCTGCCAGTGAGGATCCTGCTTCAAATCCTCTGTCCCCCTCCCCCACTTGTGCTCTCTCTCTCAAAAATAAATTTAAAAAATTAAAAAATATATAGGCCTAAATTTTAGAAGAACAAATCTGAATGGCCAATAAATACATTGAAAAAATAATCAGTTTCACTAATCATGAAAGAATTGCGAATTAACACTGTATAAGATTCCAGTACATACCCATGAAATTGGCAAAAAAATTAAAACCTGAAAATACTAAGTATCGGCAAAGATGTTGAACAACATGAACTCTTGTGCATTGAGACCGGGAATTTTAATCGGTACAACTACTTTGCAGAGACACTGGCACTATTCAGTAAATCTGAAATTGCATGCACTGTTTAACCAGCAATTCTATTCTCAGGCTTATATACATATTAGAGATGCTCTCACATATGTACTTGAGAAGGCATGGATTAGAATGCTTATTTCAGTCTTATGGGCAAATGTGAAAAATTAGAAAAAAACACAAAATATTCATTTAAAATGGATAAACAAATCATATTATACTATATAGTGGGATATTATATGTAAATTACAAATTGAACTAGATTTACATAATTCTCTACAGATAAGTTTCAAAACTGTGATTTAAGGGGAGGAAAAGCAAGTCTCATAAATATGATTTTCTATAAAATTTACAGATACACTTTATTATACAATATGATATTTAGGAATACATATATACTTAGTAAGTAAAGAAAAATGTATGGAAGTGATGAACATAAAACGTGGTTATCTTTGGTAAAACTGGAGGTACAGTAGGAGGGGTTAGATGGGAATGTGTAATGGAGAAAAATAGATGGGCATTTGATAAATATTTTAATATTTTTAAACTTTGAAATGTTTGCAAAGTTGTTTGCCACTCCATGTACCATTTTACACACACACGCATACACATACTTCAAAAAATAGAAAGTTATTCAAGTAATTCAAAGTATTCTGATAGTATTAGAAAGCCAATATGTATGGTATGACCCAATTTTTTCTCCATATGGATGAATATATATTCATAAGTGTGTTTAACGATAGTAGAATGCATGAGGGACTGAAGCAGAAGCTATTACTGTGATTCAATCCAGCTGAAAAGATGGGTGATTTTAATCTTTATTTTCTTTCTTTATAGTTTCTTAGTTTTCTGTATTTAGGCATATGGTCTTTGATAGCTAGGGGAACAGGGTCATAGTGTCAAAGCATCATATTTGAGTAAAAATGCTACCAGACAGTAAGTCCCATAAGACCCTTGCCTCTAGCTGCTTTTATCCCTGCTGTTTCCTTAGGAGAGAACGCTCATTCCCAACATGCATTAGGTTGTTGGCGGGGGGAGAATGAATGAACTAACAAAATAAATTATCAATTAGGCATTGATGAAGTCATTAGGGCACACGATTTAACCAGCATTTACTGAAAACCTTGGCTTTAGAGAAAAAAAAAAAAAAGGATGAAATTTATGCCCTCAGGCACCTTACTGTCTAGTGCAGGAGTCCAATGTGCAAAAATGTGATTTTTGTTGCACTGGAGTGTTCCAAATGTTTTTTTTTCAAATGTTAATAAGCTACACACCACCCTCAAATCAGGCTTTTATCTCCCCAAATTAATAGATTTATAAATAGATATTAATAGATTAGTAGATTTTAGTGGATATTTGTGATTCCATAGTCCACATGCTTTTTTTTTCAGGCTTGGGAATTTTGCACTTGCACAAGAGGACACCTGGGTGAGCCTTTCTTTCCATCCAGATGCAACTATACTGCATCCACCAATCTCAAGAAGTCAGATACGGGAATGACAGATATTTGTAGTGTTTGACACTAATTACAAATAACTCTTATGTTTACATTTTGTTACATCAAAATGAATCTGGGAGACATGTGGAGTGAATTATTAGCTGACTAGCTAAAAACAAAACAACAAAAACCCAGCTCTGAATTCTACTATGGCTATGATGGACTAACACACAGCAGGGCAACCCTCCCCATGAGAGCAACTAAAAAAGCTGGATAACATGTATTAAAACAAAACAAAAAACAAAAACACATTTATGTGAGGGTCTTAGATATCTAACAAGGCAGCCAGGATGTGATATGCCAAAGTATCAAAGGAAAGGTGCTAAGGTGAGTCTAATATTCTCCTCTACCTTTTCAGCCCATATTGATTCCCTCACAGGATATGTGAAGAGTCTGAGAAACAAGTTAAGAACAGCTGCTCCAAAGCAGAGAACTTGAGCAGAGCTTTTAGTGGTCTCATATGGATACGAGGAAGAAATCAGAGTTCACAGGTCTCATTTCTTGAGTGCCCAACATCCCACATAGAAGGAAAGAGGAAAGAAGTGAGAACTACTTTTCTCATCCCTGCATTCTCTGATGTGTGCCTTGTGCCAGCTGCAAGGTGGAAAATCTGAAAAGAAAGTAGATGCTGAGGGACTGAGAATCTGAGAAGCATTATGGCATGAGAGAGATGGACATTATATTCCCAGCACTCTAGGTGAAGGGGCTATCATATATATATGTCATATGTATAAATCATATATAGAGAGTGAAATATGTATGCCATATATATGTATACATATACATACATACATATGTATATGCATATGTATACATACATATGTATATGCATATGTATACATACATATACATATGTATATACATATGTATACATACATATACATATATATATGATATTATATATTCCATTATATATATGAAACACCAGAGCTGATAATCTCAATACTTCAGAATAAGAATGTTATATTACAGACGAGCTCTTCCTTTTTCTCCTTTTCTTTTCTTTTGTTTTCTTAAAAAAAAAATGATTCTATACCCATCTCTTTCTTTGTCTTCCATTTCTTTTGTTTTTCTTGTGTTCTCTGAGGTGACCAGGCCAGTGAGCCCCACCAGAGGAGCCACTCAAGGCTCACAGGTGGCCTGGAAGTTGAGGGTGAAGGGTTGGGGGTCGGGTACTTGGGAGCTGGAACTGAAAAAGCAGACAGGGCTCAGGAAGCAGCTGGGGTTGTTAAGACTTGAAGGGTTGGGGCTAGGGAGGTGACCAGAGTCAAGCAGGTGACAAAAGTCTGGAGGGTCTGAGGAATCAGACACAATAGTACACATACAATATCATTCCATGCATATTAAATGTTATAAACGGGCAAGAATCACTAGGGGTGTCAAGTCATGATCATGGTTACCTTTGGAGAAGGAGGCAGAGACCAGGAGCACCGGGGGTTCTTGTTGGCACATACATTTCTATTTCCTCACTTGGATAGTGAAGAACTTGACTATGTGTTTTTGTGCATTGGTGCATGAAGATTCATCAGGCTGTACTCTCAGTTATTTGTAGTTTTTTTTTTATATGTAAGTTATATTTCAATAAAAGTGTTCTTTAAATGTAAGTCTAAATTCTGACCTGAGTTTTTATGAGTAAATGAGAATTAGCTGAAAGTAAGGCAAGGAGAGTTAAGTAATTGGCAGTGTGAGCACAGGTTCAGGAGCATCAAAGAGCAGGATAAATGTGTCAATGATAGCAGATGTGCCCATGAAGTGGAAACTTTGAGGCAGGAATTGATGGGGAATGGAGATAGAAAAGCAGGAAGGGACAGACACATAGAGAGGTTTGTGTCTAATACTCAGAATTGTGGCTTATGAGCTGTAGACAATGGGAAACATTGCAGAGTTATGGGGGGAGGTGGAGGGAAAAAGCCCTGGGAGGATTGTGTTTTACAAAGCTGGTGACTTTTCAGCAAGTGAATGGTTAAAGAAAGTGAAAAGCTCCAGGTAGGGGAAGCAGAGAGGTGAAGCCTGGGTGGCAAGCATTGATTCAATTTATATTTAGAACTGTGACTAAAGAGATATGATAAGTTTCTCAGCAAAGTGTAAGTGTTTTTAATCCTGACAATTTAAAAATCGTAATGTAACTTACCAACATTATGTGTTATATATGGAGAGAGGAAAGTGTCAGAGTATTACAGTCCTCATTTTTTATTTGATACTGCTTGAAATTGATAGATTAGTAAGGATATTTGTATAAATTATGGTATTTAAAGTTATAAAGGCAATGATACAAGAAATAGAGTCTATAAACATTATATGAAAACTAAAACCCAAATCATACAAAGTGAGTGAAAACATTGGCTGTGGAGCAAATAACAGGTACCATAAGAGAAACATTAAAAACAAATGGAATAGCATAAATGACAGAGTTCAGAACAAAAATATCTGTTATAGCAAGAAATGTCAGTGGGATAAACTAAGCCATTGAAAGAAAAAGGCTCAGATTATATCAAAAAAATAAAACCTAACTACATGCTATCTATAGGAGACTTATCTGAAATGGACTCATCAGAGTTGAAAGTGACATACAGACTAAAATCACATGAGGCAAACACAAACAAAACATAAATCAAAGGCCGCAATACTAACATCAAATTCAATCCAAGATACAAACATAAATGACAACAGTGCTTTATCATAATAAAGGGCACAAACACATAGAGAACCAAATGCTCATGAGTCTTCATGCACCAAATAACAAAATAATTAAAATGTGTAACCAAGAATTGCAGGTAATAAAAGGAAAAAAAATAGAAAAAATGTTAACTAGCAGAGTTCAACCTCTCTCTCTTCCCATATATCGAATAGGTACATTTTAAATGTTTCACAGAGTATTGAAAGTGCAGTTGAAATTTTTTTTTAGAGTTTTTGAATTTATTTTTGAGAGACAGAAACAGAGCATGAGCAAGGGAGGAACAGAGAGAGAGGGAGACATAGAAACTGAAGCCGGCTCCAGACTGTGCTTGTCAGCACAGAGCCCAATGTGGGGCTCAAACCCATGAACCATGAGATAATGACCTGAGCTAAAGTCACAGGCTTAACTATTTACAAACATTGACCACATATTAGGAAATCAGAAATCCTCAGTCAATTCTTAAGTGAAAATAGTATGAACCACATTCCCGAATAATTTGTATGAAAACTACTAAGGAATTCTCAAAACAGATACCAAAATTTTAAAAAGCACCCAGAAATGCAAACAAATTCTCTACTTTCTTTTTTTTTTTTTTTAAATTTTTTTTTTCAACGTTTATTTATTTTTGGGACAGAGAGAGACAGAGCATGAACGGGGGAGGGGCAGAGAGAGAGGGAGACACAGAATCGGAAACAGGCTCCAGGCTCTGAGCCATCAGCCCAGAGCCCGACGCGGGGCTCGAACTCCCGGACCGCGAGATCGTGACCTGGCTGAAGTCGGACGCTTAACCGACTGCGCCACCCAGGCGCCCCTCTACTTTCTTAAAAAGAAAATCAAAGTGTACAAACTTCTAGTTATAAGATGAATGAGTTCTGGGGATCTAGGGCACAGCACAGTGACTAGGGTTTACAGTTTTAAAATGTGTATTTGGAAGTTGCTATAAAAAACAGCTTTAATAGTCTCATCATAACAACAACAACAATAACAACAACAAAATGTCTCAATTATATTGCAATAAGGCTGGAAAAAATAAAATATATAAATTAAAAAATTGGAACATTTTACTCAGTTGTCATTACCACATGGTATTTGAGGCAAGAAAAATTGGCATGCAATTTGGAAAGAAGGAAGTGAAAGAAGGAATTACAAAAAAAAAAAAAAAAGAAGAAAGAAAAAGAAAATGAGGAAATCAGCACAGATCTGGGACTCCTTGTCCCACATCAGGCAGCATCAGCGAGATCAGGAGGCTCCCCCCAGGGGTGTGTTGGTATTACAGTCTGATGCGTTTTGTCACGTAAGACCTAGACAGTGCATTCCCTGGAATTTCTTGCTGATTCAACAAGAGAGACCTGAGTGAATAGCTATGCATCACCTCCACACTGCTGAGAGAAACCCCAACTACTACCATCTCAAGAACCCCAACTGCCTAAGAAGCAGGAGGAGCCTAAGCAAAGAACTGGTTCCATAACATCTCTTCTTATTTACCTCTTGGGGATCTAATTCTCCCTGGTTGTTCATTGTAACTAGGATTTTCTTGTCTTTCTATAGTCCTTGGATATATTCTACTCTGATTCAATTCCCTACACACGCCCCACTCCTAACCCTTCAACTGTATTTTCTGCAAGTTCCCACCTGAGACTGCAGTGGACTCCACCATTTAGGATGTACTTACCGCCATCTTGCCTTCATTAAAAACCCACTGTCATGGGAGAACATTGATTCCTCCCTCTCCGTCTTGATCTTTAGCATCAGCTGAGACTAAGACCAGACTGATGCCTCCCCTGGACCGCACACTTTAGAGGACCCCACATAACACACGTGAACAAGACGTTTGTTTAAAAGTTTGTTTTAATGTTTATTTATTTTTGGGAGAGAGAGACAGAGCACAAGCAGAGGAGGGGCAGAGAGAGAGGGAGACACTCCAGGCTCTGAGCTGAGAGCACAGAGCCTGACGCGGGGCTTGAACTCATGAATAGTGAGATCATGACCGGAGCCGAAATCGGGTGCTCAACTGACTGAGCCACCCAGGCACCCCATAAGATGTTTGCTAATGAACACATGGAGAATTTTTTTCACTTGGGATGCAAAACTCAGATGTAGAAGTCATAGCTCTAAGCATCTACTCTCATGACTAACGTGATTGGGACCCCAGAGAAATGCCGTTCCGAGCTTCTGGCCCCATGTATTTGAGAAGTCAGGCACATCAGGTATGCTGTTTATGGGCTCTGCTACCACATGTGTCAGAGATGGACACCATCTCAGAGTCTAGGGAGTTTTTGAGGAGCGTAAATTTAAAAAAGAGAAGACAGATTCACTTGTCAGATCCTTTTTTCTCATTGTGGCAAAAATACAATTTTGCAATGTTTTGGAGAGCACATTGTAATTTCCTAGCAATCTTGAGTGTCATGTCTTGTCTTTCTTTTCCTCCCTTCCCGCCCCGATGCTATACTGGTCTTTTCTTCCATCTTCCGAATACTCATAAATGGCAGCCCAGTTTCCAAATACAGAAGCCTGGCAGCCATCCTGTCCCCTTTCCTAATCTCAATCCCTCACACCGAATCCAGCAGCAAAGCCTCTCTTTCGCACTTCCATGATATTTCTGGTATAATTTTATGTCCCTTCTCATACCACCGTCTTCCTCTAAATCACTGTTTCTCCCTGAGACTCTTCCAATGTTCTCCTAACCATGCTCTCCCCATCTCATTCTCCAGACCTAACCACAGTTGGTAGACAGAGAGCTCCCCTAAATAAAAAATAAAAATAAAACAATCTCCTTAAAGATATTGAGCCAAACACCATAAATAAATTACTAAATGGGATCCTATGACACATTAAGAGATTAATGTATACTAACAGACAGGAATGGATGTTACAACATTAGAAATTGTGTCTAACTTATTAATGACGATCCCTATATAGACCCCAAATTCTATTGATAAAGTGAAGCACTTATTTCTGATCTAAGTTGTATTTTTATTATGTTGTCAATACCTTATGAAAAGGCAGCACATCTTAATTTATTTAATGTAAGTAGATATAAATGCATCATATTTTATTTATGTGTATTTTATTTATGCATAAGTATATGCATATATACCCTTTAAATACACATACACACAGGGGTGCCTGGCTGGCTCAGCTCACATCATGATCTCACAGTTCGTGAGTTTGAGCCCCACCATTAGTGCAGAGCCTGCTTGGAATTCTATCTCTCCTTCTCTCTGCCCCTTTCTTGCTTGTGCTCTTTCTCTCTCTCTCAAAATAAATAAATGAATTAAAAACAATCATAAAAATACACATACACACAGAGACACATAAATATATTATTTATATCATTGTATAGATGTGATCTTACATATATTTTTTACACTTATTTATTTTTTGGGGAGACATAGAGAGATGGAGCACATGCTGGGGAGGGGCAGAGAGAGAAGGAGACACAGAATCCGAAGCAGGCTCCAGGCTCCAGGCTCCAGGCTCTGAGCTGTCAGCACAGAGCCCTATGCAGGGCTCAAACTCACAAACCATGGCTGGAACTCACAAACTGTGAGATCATGACCTGAGCCGAAGTTGGATGCTTAACTGAGCCACCCAGGCGCCCTTGTATAGATGTGATCTTAAGCTTACTTAACAGCATATGCATTTTTGCTTGGTTCGCTCTTCTTCCCTTTCAAACTTTATCCTCCCGACTAAGTAAGCCAGGTCATCAGCTTAGCATTATACGTTCTAATTTCATGCCCATGTAATTACATGTAAACATACATGTATGCACATATATCCCCATAGACCATACATACACAAAAATCCGTATACAAAAAGAGGTTGTTCATGAGTTTTGACATTATTTAACAAAAAGTATTTTTATAATATACAGAATTTTCTGTATATCGTTTTTCTCCCTCAACAAAACACCTGGTGGGATTCCTTCCACATCCACATCTCTAGCTCTGGACATTTTATTTCTAGTAAATATTCTACGGTGTGGGTATATCATAATATATTTAACCTATAATTTGAATTCACATGATTTCCTCATTTTGTCACTATAAGCAATGCATTATAAGATAGCTGTGTGTAATTGTAATAGGTTGGGTTTCCGGGAAAACAAATTCCGAGTGCCTGGGAATTGCTGCAGGAGGCTTATTGGAGATTGCTCCCGGGGACCATATCTGTTTGGGGTGAGACACGAGGTTTAGGCAGAAGGAGAGGTGGAATAGCAGAGCAGTTGTATCAGGAGGCTCAAGGAGTTTGGGTAGCTCTGACATTGGGTGTTGGCTCAGTCATCTCAGTGAGGCAGGGAAACCAAACCCCTGTACCTCCATATCAGATGCTGCTTCCAGGGAAGGGGTAACCTTGGGTGGATGGGGCAGCTCCTTTTAGATGATGATAATTCCTGGAGAGTAACCTCGCTGGGAATTATTGCAGAGCTTTGTCTCATATCACTTTAGCTAACTTGGAACTAGGCTGCCCAGAATCCCTTTCCCCGGACTGTTCCAGGTTGATGGTAAATATGCAGGAAAGCTGTGTGACTTTCAGAAGACAGAAGCAATGCTGCAGACGTCTTCTCATGCCTCAAAGTCCACATAGGCCACCAGGCGCTGGTAACTTGCACGCACTTTTGTTAATCTACCAGCTCACCTGATTGGTGAGTGCGTGGACCCATAATCCCTCCCACCACATCTATTCCTGTAGTTTCTCTGAGTCCTGGGTCAAGTGAGCACTCTGCTCCATAATGAAGGGTCCCATGGCATTGTGGGTGGAGCTGGTGAGAGACCTGGACTACAGCTTGTCTTTGTTCACTGCAGCACAGCCTCCCGGGTTCAATGTGCCCTGCCTCTTGTCCATGCTCAGCTTTCCTTCCTGCCTGCCGATCTGGGTGACCCACAGGGACTTCAGGGCCCTACACCAGATCCCGGTGACAGATGTCTCTACCACCTCCTGTGACTGTGTCAAGGCTACTCTCTCTAATATGTCCCTTATTCTATATCACACATAGCAGATCTGTTCCCCCGACTGAACACTGACACAGCACTCCTCACCGGCAGAGGAATTAGTGAATCGGTCTTGAGGAGGAGATCTGGTGGTGTTCTATAGTGTCCATCACAGTGCTTTATTCCCAGAAAACTGACTCCCAGGATTAAGATGGCTGGATTGAAGAATACATGCATTTTAAAATTTAATAGACGCTGCAGGATTCATATCCCAAAAAGCTGTAAAAATGCAAATCTGTACAATGAACCTAACAGTGCCTACCTGCATTCCACACTATCTTTGATGCTATATTTTTTTTGTTTCCTGATAATTATGAGAATATATCTTTATGATTTAAATTCCATATTTCCCTCTCTGCTATTAAATTTGAGCCCCTCATGTATGTTGGCCATTTGACTATGTACTTTTGTGAATTTCTTTTTTTATAGCTGTTGGCCATTTTTTAATGTTGGATTCTACATATTTTTACTGGTAAGTTTATAAATGTTCTTTGGGCATTACACGCATGACCTTTTATCTACTATCCTTGGTATCTATCTGCATTGAAAAAATTTTAGAAAAAACCTATTTTTATCATCTATTGACTTTGATAACAGTATATTTTGCTGTCAATATTGTGTTTTTTTTTTAACATTGGAGTGTTTATGCCACTGGGAGTTTCTTTGGGAAACAGTAGAAAATAGGGGTTCAAATATATTTTCATCTGATGGATAATATTCTGTTAGTACCATTTATTAAATAATCCATCATTTTCCACTGATTTGAGAAATAAATTTTGCCATTTTAATTCACATATATACAGGGAACTATTTCTGGGTTCTTTATTTACTTCTACCAATAAAAAATTCAATAAATTATGAATACATTTATAAATATTTAATCTGATAAATACACATGAAATCCAAGGTAAACATCATGATTGATAAGTGAAATACAAGAAGTATTGCCATTAAAATAAGGAACAAAGCACCTTTCACTTAAGTTGTTTTGAAAGTGTGAGTCAATGCAGTAAGAAAAGAAGTATTGAGGATCACAAAACAGAGTCAAAGTTATAAATATTTGACATGGTATGGTTGTATACTTGAAAAAGATATTCAACTGAAAAACTATTTTAATAGTAAGATAATTCTTATAAATTTCCTGGTTAAAAAATTAATGTTAAAAAAATCAATCACTTGGGGCGCCTGGGTGGCGCAGTCGGTTAAGCGTCCGACTTCAGCCAGGTCACGATCTCGCGGTCCGTGAGTTCGAGCCCCGCGTCGGGCTCTGGGCTGATGGCTCGGAGCCTGGAGCCTGTTTCCGATTCTGTGTCTCCCTCTCTCTCTGCCCCTCCCCCGTTCATGCTCTGTCTCTCTCTGTCCCAAAAATAAATAAACGTTGAAAAAAAAAATTAAAAAAAAAAATCAATCACTTGCTAGACACAGAGAGTAAAGGTAAAAAATTAAATTCAGGGACTATCCCATTTGCAAGAGCAACAAAAAAGATAAATTATCCAGGAATAAACTGGAGAAATGGTCAGTGTTTGTTCGAAGGAAATGACACAACTCTACTGAGAGACATAAAAGCAGAACTGAAAAGGGGAAAGTGCACTTTTTATAAAGATTCAATATCATAAAGAATTTGATTATTTCTACATTTATCTGTAAATTTATTGTAGGGTTTGGGGATCTCAAGGACAGGGCATAGGTCTTGGGCTCCCAGCACAAGAAGAAGGGGAAGATCCAGTTGGGAGTTAAGATAACGATTTGGTCCACTATTTTCTTACATCCATGTAGTAAGGAATAACAAAATCACTTTCCTATATATTCTTTTTAATTTGTGCTTTCTGATTGGTAAGCAGGCTAATCCCTCAGTAAGTCTTAACAAGTTTGGTTTCTGTATCAGTCCTGTAGAAGGACAGTTGTCCCAGAAGCTCTTGTCCTTAACTTACAGCAGGCCTGTGGGCAAGACCCACAAAGAAGAAACATGAAAATATTTCCTTAGCTTAAAATTGTACACTAGTTTTTTTTTCCCCCTTAAGTTTATTTATTTTGAGAGAGAGAAAAAGCATGAATGGGAGAGGGACAGAGAGAGGAGAGTGTGACAATCCCAAGCAGGCCTTGCACTGTCAGCGTCGAGCACGATGTGGGCCTTGAACTCATGAACTGTGAGATCTTGACCTAAGCCGAAGTCAGACCCTTAACCAACCAAGGCCCCCAGTCATCCCTTAAAACTGTACCCTTAAGCATTGTCTATGTACTCCATTCACTTAGAAAATACTCTCTCTGCTTCTACTATGTTGCATTATCATTTCCTTTTTATATGTCTATTTAGATCAGTGGTCAGCAAACTATGGCTTAAGGTCCAAATCTGGTCTGCTGCCTGTTTTGTAAAGTTTGAAACATAGCCACACCCATTCATTTACATATTTACATATTATCAATGCTTGCACTCACCCTGCAATGGCAGAATTGAGTAATCATAACAGAGATTGTAAGGCCCACAAAGCTGAAAGCATTTACTACCTGAACCTTCTTTTTAATTTTTTTTTCAACGTTTTATTTATTTTTGGGACAGAGAGAGACAGAGCATGAGCAGGGGAGGGGCAGAGAGAGAAGGAGACACAGAATCGGAAACAGGCTCCAGGCTCTGAGCCATCAGCCCAGAGCCTGACGCGGGGCTCGAACTCACAGACCGTGAGATTGTGACCTGGCTGAAGTCGGACGCTTAACCGACTGCGCCACCCAGGCGCCCCTACTACCTGAACCTTCATAGTCCAAGGTGGCTGATATTGTTTTTGACCATAAAAATGTTGAGGATAAGCTTTGCTTTTTTCTGTTAGCATACTCAGCACTCCAGCCATAGATATCACTCAAAAACATTTTTTTTTGGTATTTATGGATTATTAGAAGGAATATTCTTTAAATTCTGAGATAAGTGTAGATTATTAAAGTTTTATTTATTTTTGTGTTTCCTTGACTTTTTTTTTAGTGTTTACTTATTTATTTTGAGAGAAAGAGAGGGAGAGCACATGAGCAGGAGAGGAACAGAGAGAGAATCCCAAGCAGGCTCTGTACTGTCAGCACAGAACCCTCTGTAGGGTTCAATCTCACAAACTGTGAGATCATGACCTAAGCCTAAATCAAGAGTTGGATGCTTAACTGACTGAGCCACCCAGGTGCCCTTACTTGAATATTTGTAATGGAAAATGGGGTGAGGGGTAATATGGGCAGGAAAAACTATGGGCCAGAAATGGACAAAGGTTGAGATATAAAGAAAAGACAGATTAAGAGAGAGGATTATAATAGGGACAAAAAGTGTGGCATGTGGGCAGGATACATCATGGGGGCTGGGAGAGGGGCAACAATACTAAAATACCTGTAGATCAAAAGATCTGGGGTTTATTTCTGTTCCTGACTCTTTTTTAAAAAAATTTTAATGTTTATTTTTGAGAGACAGAGACAGAGCACAAGCAGGGGAGAGGCAGAGAGAGAGAGGGAGACACAGAATCCAAAGCAGGCTCTAGGCTCTGAGCTGTCATCACAGAGCCCGAGGCGGGGCTCAAACTCACCGCAAGATCATGACCTGAGCCAAAGTCGGTTGCTCAACCGACTGAACCACACAGGCACCCCTCTGTTCTGATTCTTAGAATAGTCTCCACTGCTTTTCCCATGCAAAATTAAACCCCATGATTTCTTATTTCCAAATATGTAGAAACCATTGACTTGTCTTCATTCTCAATTCCGTCACCCCCTCGCTATAAGCCAACCTTGTACATTTCCTGGCTCTACACTAGACTCCTAATTGGACTCTCTATTATTGCTATTAGGATGTTTTTAAGTGTAAGTAAGAGAAAATCCAAGTCTAACTGGCTGAGGGATAAAGAGAATCTATTGTATTACTTAATTAGAAATTATAGCAACAGTTCAGACTTTGGGCAGGATTGTATCAGGAATCTAGGTCTATTTCTCTGCAGTTCTTTCCTTTTGTGCTCTTCCATGGTGGATCTTGTCCTTAGGCTGGCTTCTTTCCTGGTGCAGGATGGTCATCAGCAGCAGCAGCCCACACCTCAGCTTTCCTCATTCACACTCAGGAGAAGAGAAAAGATATCTTGTTCACCAAATACAGATCAGAAGTCACAGGCTTTGAAACAGTTGAATCAACCTGAGCCAATAACTCCCCAAGAGGGATGGGATCACCTTGCACAGCTTCTCATTTTTAGGTTGGTATAAGTGCTTGAAAATAGAGTTGCCGTTGTCCTTGACATTGACTGTGTATCAGAATCTCCTGAAGGGCTTGTGAAAACACAGATCACTGGATCCCCTTCTCAACTGATGATCTAGTAGGTTTTGGGTGACACTCAGCATTACGTGTTGCTTGTAAATCCCCAGGTAATGCTGATGTTTGCTGCTTTACACTTTGGGAACATGTAATATAGAAAAAGATGCATTGGAAATCTTTGCCAAAGTCATAGAAGCTGGGACACATGTAGAGCACCATTCTTTTCAGAGAAAGCATAAATATACTGTTAGGTACATTCATTTTGCAGACTTAGAGCCTTGAGTTCTGAGAAGATTGAGTGAGTGCTGGGTTACATGATTGTGTTAAGCCTTGACATGAATCTTAATTCTTTCAGCCATGCAACTTCTAGTGCTGAAGGTTCCCCCAAATTCATAGGTCCAAGGAAAGAGGGGAATTCTCTAATCATTTCTGGAAGTATACGCTGGGGGGATTGCTGTTCCACTTGGTCCCACACTCTTGGAAAGTTGAATCCAAGGATCGACTTAAGAATTAAGTACAAGGAACTAAGAAAGTATTCAGTCCAAGCTTCTATTCTCAAGATGATCTGAAGTACTTGGAGACCAATATTAATAATAACAGTTTACCTCCAATGGTAGGTTAGAAATGGTAAAAATCAATGTCCGGCTCGACTGGCCCTTGCTGATGTTATTAAGAAGTCCAAGGGGGGGCTTTGAATCAAGAGAAGCTTAAAGCAAGGCAGAGCCCCACTAAGAGAGTGCTAACTAAAGCAACTCTGTCCCTCTGGCCCGAGGCACCTTCTGCAGGTGATAAATGAAAAGACATTTCACCTGATTTGCCAAGTAGCCACAGCTTTCTCTGAGGTCACAAAAGTCACATCTTTTTATATCTTTTGTTTTTCATTGGATGGTGGCCTCTAATTGCTTTGGTTAGCTTGGGTAGCCATATCAAAATACACAGACTGGGGGGCTTTAACAGCAGAAATGTATTCTTCACAGTTCTGGAGGATGGAAGTCCAAGATGAAGGTGTCAGCAAGGTAGGTTTTGTTCTGATGCCTCTTGTCTTTGCTTCTAGGCAGCACCATCTTGTATGTTCTCACATAGCCTTTCCTCTGTGGATGCATGTGGAGAGAGAGAGAGAGAGAGAGATCTCTAGCTGTCTAGTGTCTCTTCTGATTAGGGTAGTAATCTCATCATGAGACCCCACCTTTATGACCCTCCTAATTACCTCTCAAGGGCTCTGTCTGCAAATGCCATCACATTGGAGGTGAGGGCTTCAGTATATGTATTTGGGGGTACATATTCAGTCTATCACACTGGTTGTTGATTTAATTAGGCAGCAATGATTCTTCCCCTTTAAAAATAGAGTGAGAGGGGGAAAAAAACAGAGCTAGGAGAGGAAATCGTACTTGGGCAAAGAAATTAGAATTGGCTCTCTGGCTCTGCTAAGAAGATTCCATGATAGATATCTGCAATTGTGGGCAGTTATCAGCACTGGACCCCTTCTGCAACTCAAACCAAATATTCTTCTCTTTTCTTTTATAGGTAGAGGATGCAAGTGAAAGGTGATGTGTGAAGCTTGGGAAACAAGCCTGGAAAAGGCCCCCTCCCCAGGCTGTCAGCTGCTTTTGTCACAGGAACTAGGAACTGTGAATTACAGACTCCCTGCCTCCCAGACTAAGCTGCACCCCCATGGACCTCCCTCTTGTTGCTTTCTGATTATTTCAGATTCCTGTAAAACAAGCCTGAGTTCAGAAGCCCTTGTTGCGAAGGGAGACAAAACACACAGGTGACTATAGCACTGCTCACAAGTGCCACTGCAGAAGCAATGCCTTTTACCAAAGAGCTTGCACCCGAAGGCATTTCTAAGTCATAATCAGGCTTCACTCTCTTGGTAGATTAAGAAGAACACACAGCGTTTCACAATGTGAAGAAGCAAGTCTGTGTGCGTTATCTGACTTGATCTGAGGGACAGCACTGCGAGTTTAGATTCAGAAGGATCCCCCCACTTTACAATTGAAGATATTTGAATTGCATGATGTCTTCCTGTGAGGGCATTGGGGGTTATGCGATTGTGGATGTCAGAGTCCATTAATATAACAAAGTGCCACTGGAGGTGTGGTTTAGGAAAGGAAAGTTGGGCAGTGCCCAACACACACACACACACACACACACACACTGCAGTTATAGTACTCTGCAAATCACACTCTTCTCTAGATCTTTGTTACATGATGAAGTACACATACTTCATGTTGCCAGAAAAGCGAGCATTTACTGTATTCCAGGCACTATGCTAGAACCACGTTAACTATATTATCTCTTTTAATCAGTACTGAAAATGGTGCGATTAGGAATCACATAACATTGCTATGCACTTTTTTACACATAAGAATTCTAGGCCAGGGTGGGGGCAGGTTACACGAGTGTTACATCGCTGGTAAATGGAGAAGTATGATATAAACAAAATAGCTGCATGCCTCCAGCTATTCGTACAACATTCATTCATTTAACTAAATTATTATTGCACACTTACTTATCGTCCCAGACATAGCTCTGGGCATAAGATATAAAAACCTGCTCGGGCTCTGCCTTGACAGAATTTACCATTTAAGTGGGGTGAGAGTTACTAATCAAATGAGTAAAACTATACTTACAAAATAACAACTCTACTAAGTGTTGTGAAGGATAAGCTCCTGGTGATGTGAAAAAGCTATGACAGGAGATGTTTAGCTCATCTGGAGTCGTGGAAAAGTTCTGCTAAAAAGTGATGTTTGAGATAAAATCTAAAGATTGCCTAGGGGATAGCCAACTGAATGGGGGTGCAGGTGAGCATTCCAGGTGGAGGAAGAAATAGCATGTGCAAAGGCCCTGGGCTTGAAGAGACCGTGGAAGAAAAAGGAGGCCAAATCACACTGCCTTTCAGATCATACTAAAAATTTGGGTGGGGGGGGCGCCTTGGTGGCTCAGTTAGGCGACAGACTTCAGCTCAGGTCGTGATCTCACAGTTCGTGAGTTCGAGCCCTGCATTGGGCTCTGTGCTGACAGCTCACAGCCTGGACCCTACTTCAGATTCTGTGTCTCCGTTCTCTCTACCCCTCCCCTGCTCATGCTCTGTGTCTCTGTCTCTCAATAATAAATAAATGTTAAAAAATTTGAAAATTTTTTGGAGGATGATGAAAATGATGATGATTTAAGTGTTGGACTGAGGTATGGTAGTTCCACACGCAGATTTTCTTTTTGAATTATAAATCTGGCTACAAAGCAGGGTGGGCTAGAGGGACACAAAAGTAAAGCTTATCTCAGTATCCCACGCAAAGGTGATGGTAGTTTGTAGTAGGTAAGTGGTTATGCAGATGAAGTCATATATCTCCCATTAAGAGGCGGAATCTATTTCCTTGGACCTGGTTTCATCTCAGAACCTACTTTGATCAACAGAATATGTTGTAATTGACATTAAAATACTCCTGAGATGGAGCCTTGAAAGTTCCTATGGGTTCTGCTTTCTCTCCCTTGTAATGTTTGCAAGCTGGTCTGACCTACTGGTAGATAAAAGGCCACATTGGAAAGAAAACCCAGGCAACCCAGCAAGCAGCAAGCACTAATCAAGTGCATACATGAGAATGATTTAGACTTTTCAGATTGCTGGCCCTCCAACTGAATAACCGCAGTGAATCAGAAAAGGAACCTCTTAATCAACCCCACATCTCTAAGAAAGAACACACTGCTGATTTAGCCTAATGTTGCAATGGTTTGCTATGCCCTAATAGCTACAATGGAAGGGCTGGGGATAATATAGACTTCGGTCATATTGAGTTTGCCTCCAAGATATCCAAGGTAAGGGACAGAAGATCTGAGAGATCGCAACTGGGTTTCTTGCACACTTGATAGATTGTGCTGAATTCACCAGTAGGTAAGATTGAGGTAGCAAATTTATTTGTCAAAAGACCATTGAGTATAGTTTTCAAGTTTAGGGGAAAGGTCAGAATTGGAGATAAAACATTGGAGTCATCGGCCTACAGATATGTGAAGTAAGGGATGGAGATAAGAGAGCCTGGATGTGATATAGTACAGAGGTTTCCCCAGCCTCTGGGCTGCCTGGATTAGAAACCCAGCACTGTTTATTAATTAGTATGTGGTCTTGGGCACGATCAAGTTTTGTCTGAACTCTATCACAGGGATACTGTGGATATTAAATGAGCTAAATATTTAGATATTGAGAAAAATAGGTGAGCCACATGTTTACTACCTCTTTTAAAGGACAGAGCAAGAAGAGAGAGGGTAAAATCAAATGTTGAGGGACATCGGCACACAATTCCTGAGGGGAAGAGGTGAAACAGGAAACAGGGAAAGGGGCAGCTGGAGAAATTCAGGGCTGTCACAGAAGTCAAGGCAAGTAAAGAGTTTTATGAAGAGGAAGATTAACTGGGCCAAGTACTGCTAAAATATCAGGAAACGTGAGTTCTTTAAAGTGCACACCAGTTTTAGTAATCAAGAGTTCTTTGGTGAGACTGGAAATACTTCCTTAATGGAAGGTTGAGTTCAGAAGCCATGTTGGAGTGTACTGAGGAGTGAGCAGGAGGTAAGGAAATGAAGATAATAATTCTTCTGAGAATGTTTCCTATAAAGAAGTGATTGACAAATAGGGGAAGATGTGT
This sequence comes from Lynx rufus, assembly GCF_022079265.1. Classification (NCBI taxonomy): domain Eukaryota; kingdom Metazoa; phylum Chordata; class Mammalia; order Carnivora; family Felidae; genus Lynx; species Lynx rufus. The sequence continues at coordinate 20,268,809 of NW_025814836.1, forward strand.
GGTCTTAGGAAGAATTTCATTTTTTAAGATGTAAGGAACATACATTAGTTTTCTGTTGCTATATAACAAATCGCCATAAATGTAGTCACTTAAACCAACTTCCATTATGGTCTCACAGTTCTGTAGGGCAGACATCTGGGTAGGCAAAACTGGGTTCTCTGCTCAGGGACCCCCAAGGCTGAAATTAATGTATTAGCAATACCTTGACTCTTCCCAGGAGGTTTGGGGGAAGAATTTACTTACTTGCCAGCTCATGTAAGTTGTTGGCAGAATTAAGTTTGTGTGGTTGTAGGACTAAGGACCCCATACATATACCTCAGTAGCTTTATTGGGGATCAATAAAGTATCATTGGTCATTTGTATAACTTCTTGGAAATATATCTATTCAGATATTGTGCTTTTTTTTTTAAAGTTTTTATTTGAAAGAGAGAGAGAGAGTGAGAGCATGAGCAGGGGAGGGATAGAGGGAAAGAATCTTAAATTCCACCCTCAGTGTGGAGCCTGACACAGGACTCAATCACACAACCCTGAAGGTCACGACCTTGAACTGAAATCACTGAAATCAAGAGTTGGCTGCTCAACGACTGAGCCACCCAGGTGCCGCTGTGTGCTTAATTGTAAGAGTTCTTTATATATTCTATATACAAGTCTCTTAGTCATATAATTTTCAAATATTTCCTCCCATTCTGTGAGTTGTCTTTTCACTTTTTTAATGTTTATTTATTTATTTAGAGAGAGAGAGAGAGAGAGAGAGCGCGCATGCATGCACAAGTGGAGGACTGGCAGAGAGAGAAAGAGAGAGAGAATCCCAAGCAGGCTCTACCCTGTCAGTGCAGTGCCCAATGCAAGACTCAATCTCACAAACTGTGAGATCATGACATGAGCCAAAATCAAGAGTTGGACGCTTAACCCACTGAGCCACCCAGGTGCCCCTGCCTTTTCACTTTCTGGATGATGTCTTTGAAACACAAAATTTTAAAATTTTGATGAAATCCAATTTATCTGTTTTTATTTTGTCACTTGTGATTTTGAATTTCTAAGAAACTATTGCCTGATTAAAAATCATGGGAGTTACCCTTATGATCTCTTCTAAGAATTTCATAGGGTTAACTTTTACCTTTAGGTCTTCAATCCACTTTGAGTTAATTTTTGTATATAGTGTTAGGAAGGGGTCCAAATTCATTTTTTTTTACATGTGGGCTTCCAGTTGTCTCAGCATCTGTTGGGAAAACCATTATTCTCCTCATTTAATTGTTTTGGAACACTTGTTGAAAGCCAGTTGACCACAAATATAATATTTATTTCTGGACTTTCAATTCTACTTAATAGTCTATTCACCTATTCATGGGCAGTATGATTACTTTGTATTCATTATTTTAGCTTTGTGCTTAAGGCTTGAAATGATCATTGGACCTTCTAATTTTGTTCATGTATTTCAAGATTGATTTGGCTATTTTGAGTCCCTTTCATTTCCATATGAATTTTATGATCAGTTTGTCAATTCCAAGGAAAAAAAAGGCAGTTGGAATATTGATGTAAATTTCATTGATCTGTGGACCAATTTGAGTATTATTGACATTTTAACATATCCAGTCTTCTGATCTTTGGCAAGGTGTGTCTTTCTGTTTATTTAGGTCTTTAACTTTTTAACTATAAACTATAGTTTTAACTATGAAAACTATAGTTTTCAGCATACAATTCTTACACTTCTTAAGTTAAATTTGTTCCTAAGTATTTATTATTTTTGATACTATTATAAATATAATTGCTTTTTAAGCATTGTTTACTGCTAAGGTACAGAAATTTGGTCTATTGATAGTTTTTTCGGTAATCTTGCTAAACTTACTTGTTACTTCTAATTGTGTTCCTGTGGATTTTTATACACAAGATCCTGTCATCTGTAAATAGTGATAACTTTACCTGTTTTTTTCTCAATCTGGATGATTTATATTTTCCTTTTCTTATTTAAACACCCTGGGAAGAACCTCCAGTACAATGTTTAATAGGAGTGGCAAAACAGGATTTGTTTACAAAACATCCAGTTTCTCACCATCAGGAATATGTTAGCTGCGGGTTGTTCATAGATGGCCTTTATTAGTCTGAAGCATCTCCCTTCAGTTCCCAGTTTGTTGACTGTTTTATCATGAAATGATACTGAATTTTGTAAAATCATTTTTTCCCCATTTACGAAGGTGATCTTAGAGCTTTTGCCTTTATTATTAGCATAATTTATTACTTGAATTGATTTTCATGTGTTAAACCAACGTTATAATCCTGGGGTAAATATCACTTGGTCTTGGTGTATAATCCTTTTAATACATTGCTAGATTCATTTAGCCAGCACTTTGTTGAGGATTTGGGGGTCCCTATTCATAAGGGATATTTATCTATAGTTTTATTTTCTTGTGTTATCTTTGTCTGTTTTTGGTTTCAGGATAATACTGGCCTCCTAGTATAAATTGACAGCAAAGACGTATCTAGCATTCTGTGTCTTATTAGCAAATACCTCCCTGAGTCCCAATTCTCCTTTTTCAGAATGGAATCCCATGCTTCTTCACATATGTAGGTATAGATTGTCATGACCCTTATTCAGTACCACCTCTGTCTCTTAATGCTCTTCTGCAAAAAACAACTTCTGTCTTGGGTTGTTCTGCCCTCCTGCTAGCTTCCTATAATATTCTCTGCACCAGCCCTTCACTAATTGCTCCCAAGAGTTCCCTTGGACCTGTGTCCTGGGAAGATAGGTTTAAGGAGAGGACCGTTTTGAAGGTCTATAACTCTTCCTACCTTAGGTTGATCCAGATGATACAGACCAAACATTAAAGAGCATAGGAAACCTCAAAGGTTAAAGTAAAGAATGGACTTTGGCTCTTCTAGCTTACAGAAAGGTCAAATGTAATTAACCTAGAGTACTACTGAGAAATACACAAAGGTATAGAATATAGCTGATCAGATAGGAAGAAATGGAAGGAACCAGGCTATACCTCTCCAGCTGAGGAACTAAAGATTATTATTCAGTGCTAAAGTGCTAAAGAGTTTCCTTGGACTCAATTCCAAAGTAGCAGTCAGTTAGGATGGAGTTAGTTTGTGAGGGAGGTGTACTCTAACCTTAATCGGCCGGCCCTCTATAATGTTAAGCAAAACCATCTCCTACCAGGGGCACCAAATTACAGAGAAACCACATAAACATAAGGTAAGAACAGGATCCAGGCTGGTTAGGACATAGCAGCTGAGATTAATGGTTCAGGTTTTGGTCCATTAGATTACATCCAAATGAAAGCACTAAAAATCCCATGTATGCTCATTTCAAAATGAATTGCTTTCCTGACTACTTACACTTAAGAATTCGATGAGAAATATCCTCATCATTGTCTGTGTCCTAGAAGCAACTCCTGTTTGCCACATCCTCAACTGAGCCTCTCATTTTTAGAGCCAAGAGTTTTGTTTCATTTTGTTTAAATTACATCTTGTGTCCTCTCTCTCTATCGCCCTGTTTCTCATTGTATTTGCTATTTATTGTTTGTCTCCGGGTAATGGAGGTACAAGGAAAGAGAGAAACAACATATTTCAAGAAGCTTTGGACCTGCTTTGACTGGAATCTCTTTAGTAGTCTTGGGGTAGAATGTGCTGTTACAAAGGCAATTTCTTAATCATCTTAATTAGTGTTTGTGCAGTTCAGAGCCAACACAAGCATCCTATTATTTGTCATTTCTAAGAAATCACAGGGTAAAACAAAATGAGAAGATCCTTATCTCTAAACCAATATTGTTAAAGGCATCTACATTTTGATCCTTCTGTGTTCATGTATATAAAAAGTTACTGGATCAGGGTTTCTAAGAATGTCATATGTGCAGCAGAAAACCAAACTCAATTCTCCAGGGGATCCATTTGAATCCCCTGAGAAGCTAAGATACCCACAGCTTCAAGAAGTGAAGACTGAAAATACAGGCTAGCTGACCTGTTACATTATTGAAGCAAAAGATGGACCCAGGCTAAAAATAAAATGGTGAGGAGAATTTTAAATCCCCTATTAATAAGACAAAAAACAGGCACTGAGCATTTAAGCTTAATTAAGACCTTGGCAAAGAGCTGTTATTTTTTAAAGTAGATAAAGAGAAATTAAGTAGAAATTGTTAGCTATAAAATCAGTATTTCTGAGTGATATTTATGGACTTCACTAATTTATTAAATCATTTCCACTTAATTTTAAGCAAAATGAAAGATGAGAAGGATCTGTGGGTGAGAAGAAATGGTGTTGCTTCCTGGTAATTCTCATCGTTACTTATTCTTTTCCCTTCAGGAATTAAGCATCAAAAGTAGGGCAGAACCAGAAAAATGTTGACAAGCAATGTGGAAGTTTCGAGGTATGTTCCCAAGAATGTAATACTTTAAACAGTACGAAAGATTAAAATCCTGTCAACAAGACACTGTTGGACAGGAGGAATGTAAGGGATCTTGTTTTGAGGTCAAAATTGCTAATTAAAAAAATGTTTACTTATTTATTTTTGAGAGAGAGACAGAGAGAGAGAGAGAGATGGAAGGAGAGAGACTGAGTGGGGGAGGGGCAGAGAGCGAGGGAGAGAGAGAATCTCAAGCAGTCTCCCACTGTCAGTGTGCAGCCAGACATGGCGCTGGAACTCAAGAATGAGAAGATCATGACCTGAGCTGAAACCAAGAGTCAGAGGTTTGACCAACTGAGCCACTCTGGAGCCCCAGGGTTGCTAATTTCTTGAGTGTCTTCAAACTTCTCTCATTATGTTGACACAGGATCTGAAGAAACCTCCAAAATGGTTACTAGACACGGTGACAGCACACAGGACCCGGGCCATGAGGCATCCGGCTGACACTTGAAAAGAAGAGAGAGACGGGTGTGAAGGCCAGGCGTGGGGTTGGCATTTGCGAGGCTTCGTACAGTGCAGCGGTGATAGGAAAAACTCTCTTGTCTGCCTGCCTGGGTTTGAATCCTGGCTCTCCTCACTCACGGTCAAGCTTTGGGAATTTCTCTCAAGCTCTCTGCCCTCCATTTCTTCTCTATGCAATGTGCATAAGAGTAGGATGTAGCTCGTGAGAGTAAGTTGTGGGAAGAACATGTTGAGTTATTCCCTGAATGTTAGAAATCGTTATGAGGATGATTGGGGTGATGGTAATAACCGTGCAGTGCTGCCCAGAAGAGACGACCTTCAGCTCATCCTGAATTGCACTGACCCAGGTTTTATTTTGTCCCTTTTTCCATATTAGCCTCTAGGGATCAGGAATACTCAATGATAGTGGAGTTTTGGTTCTAGATCCTGTTTCGTATGTGAATTAAGTCCCCAGATAGCAGCCGATTGGAACAAGTCTGGACTCCAGGGAGAAAGAACTAGGATTGCCAAGGGTTTGGAATACTTTTAAGGCCCCAGTCACGTGGTTTGAGTTTCCAAGAGGATCTTTTATCCCATAAGGAGAAGCAGACAGCAAATCAGGAAATAAGTCCTACAGGGTGGGTTAATATGGGGACAGGAAGAATAACAGAGTGGGAACAACTTTAGTGTATTAGATATTAGGTGGACTTCAAATGACCCCTGAGTGGCCTGGTATTAGTTAGTGTGTGCCTCCCGGGGCAAGCAGGAGACTCTCTTGCTATTTCTGTAGAATTCCTACCCAATAGGTCATTATGTTTTATGTCATGTTACCCATACCTGTCATAGCTGACAAGACCAGGGATGGCCATCAGACCTAAAGGCAGACATCTACAGTCTGGCCAGGGACCCCAGTACTTCCAGAGAGGTTTCCCAGCAGCAATTACACTGTCAGTTCTAAGATGTGACACCTGATCTATTAATAGAAAGACATGGGCGGGATTCTTGTTGAATCCACTCAACAAGAGAAAAAAAATATATAGTAACCACAGACCTGTACCTTATGGACAAATAACTGTATGACAATGAAATACAGTAACTAGTTTTTCTAATCCCTGAGCGATCAGTAAGCCTGTACATTACGTTCAGTATATTGTGCCTCAGTAGCACGAAAAAAAAGTGTAATAGATGCTAAAAAGATGTCAAAATTAGAAGGATTTTTCAAAAGGTTTTGAAAATTATAAAAATGTGCACTGAGATCTCTGCAAAGCTTAACTGTCTAGATAATGCCTTCTTTGGTGTTTCTGGATAGTTACGATTTAGCTGTTGTTATTGAAAATAGTGACTGACAAAATAAATGGATGATTTTTAAGTGCAACCCCTTTCTGAGGGGGCTTCAGACATATGAACTTAGGATGCCAAATAGAGCCCCACAAATTTTATAATTGCAAATGCATAGATTGTCAGCCAAATGCAGACCTGCAAATTTTATCATCACAAACATATAGATTGTTAGAAGTAGGAGGGACTGGGGAAGTGAATTTATTAAGAATCTCTTCTTGCCAGGTCATATGCTAGGACATTTACCTGTTTGTATTTAAATCCTCTCAATATTCACATGTGCTGGGTATCGGTATTTCTGTTTCACAGATGTGGAAACTGAGCTACCGGCTCATATAATCTAGCAACCCATTGCTGCTCAGCAAATTTTCTAAAATTCGGTGGCCTAAAACAATTCTACGATCTCTCGTGGCTTCATGGGAATGCTTGGCTCACCTGGATGGTTCTTGCTCAAGCCTTCTAATGCTTAGTTGGGGCTAAAGTCACCCGAAAATGCTGCTGAGCTGGACGTCCAAGATGGCACCTTTTTAGTCTCAGTGTCACTTGAGATGGTTTGATCAGCAGGGGCCTGGCTGAGCATTTCTCTCTTTCTCTCCATGTGACCTTCCACGTGGTGAATGTGGGTTTCCTCACAGCATGGCAGTGTGAGGATTGTCACAGCCATTATTTTGTGGCTGGAATCTTCTAGACAGGGCAGTGAGCAGCCCCAGAGGTCCGATGTCCTGTCTTCAGAAGTCTCAGAATGTCACTTCTTTTGGTGAAGTCAGTCACTAAGACCAGCTCCAGTGAAAGGAGAGGAAATTTGACACCACCTGTCATTGAAAAGAGTGCCAGAGGAACTATGGCATCTTTAAAAAGTAATACCAAGGTAACTCAGTTAGTATGAGAATTGAATCTTGATGTACCATACACCGGCATCATTTTATCACATTTCGTGTAATCGAACCCTAGAGGATGTCTTACTTTGCTGAAGTTGCTAAAATGCAGGTGGGTAAAGTCATGCAATCAAATTCACAACATTTTCTAGGAACTTTCCCACATATAAGGCTGCCCAGTATTGATTTGTTCGACAATAAGAAACCACCTTTAGGAAGGAGGCACAAACGCAACTTATTTAAAACAACTCAACACAAAGCTATGAAAAACCCTCCAGGGAGCCCTCCACGTCAGGTTGGATGTGCAAGGATCTGTAAGGCCCTAAAACCTAATGGCCAGGCCAGGACAAAAAAAGCCACATTCCATTTCTGCATAATCACCAGGTGGCTGAGGCTGAGGACAGATGGGCAAGATCCCAGAGAGTGGCTCATGTCATACAGCTGGAATGTTCACATGTTGGGGTGGGGAGTCCTAGTGCCTGTAGTAGCAGAACACTAGGCTAAATCTCATATGCCTCCATCTGCATTTAGAGTCATGAAGATAATCTCTCCTAATCTGTGAATGCCAAGAGGAAACCCAACAGTGATGGTAGTGCTGTGATCCGAAGGAAAAGACAGAAGAGGAACACATCCCGTGATTTTAGTGCTTAACGTACATAACAGGTCATACTCAAGTGGGTTTGGTGAGTGGTGAGTGGGAGAGATACCCTAGAGAATGGGGAAAAATGTTATCAGCTTTTTTTTCCAATGGTGATAATGAGAAATTAGACCAGAAATCATTGTAAAAAAAGCCATCCCTACAAAACTGTTTTATATAAAAAATAATGAGAACAGAACTAATTTAGTTAGCTAATTATCACATGCATTTCACATCAGCCCACGAGCAACCAGAAACCATTAGCGGTACACCCCGCCGTTCTCATCAAGCAAGGGATTAATGGGAACAAACCTGGAATTGGCTCTTGCAGAAATGAATCCACCATCTTCAAAAGGTAATCATTGCCATGGGCCTCCCCTTGTGATCTGTGCTACGCAAGGAGGTTCTCCTTAGAGCTCTGGGCAAATCTTTGTCCTCACCTCTCCCTGGTTGTGCCCACCCCCAAGGGCTGAGGTACAAGATGCATCCTTTTCCCAGATACTTCCAGTGCTTGATTCCTCCCATTAGTGACAGGACAGAGTTCCATAATGGTCTGAATCTACACACTGCATTGGCCTGTTCCTGTCAAGACATGAGATTGGGGTGGGGAGGGGTTTCCCTCTGTGTACATCTGCCTACAGTTCACATTATTTGTACCTTTGCTTACATGGTGAACCCTAAGTTTCATTCATTCATTCATTCATTCATTTAAGCAGTCAGTGTTATCAGATTTTGGCGGCACATTGTATGAGGTCATAAGAAAGGAGAAAAAGAAATCCCAGATTTAACCTGCTCATGCATGATGTGGAAGAAAAATAAGGAGGGTAAACTAAAATTAGAGTGCTGTGTGGTGTGTTAGGACACATGAGGTATATGTATCCAAACCCCCTGCACAGGAGGTGGATGATGTGAGGCATTGAGGATTCATGATCTGAACAATGAAAACTATAAAGATCCAACACCCAGTGCTCATCCCAACAGGTGCCCTCCTCAATGCCCATCACCCACTTTCCCCTCTCCCCCACCCCCATCAACCGTCAGTTTGTTCTCAGTATTTAAGTCTCTTATGATTTGCCTCCCTTCCTCTCTGTAACTTTTTCCCTCCTTCCCCTCCCCCATGGTTCTCTGTTAAGTTTTTCAGGATCCACGTATGAGCGAAAAACATAAAAAATTAAAAAAAAATGACTAGTCTTTTGCATGCTTGGAGTTGAGGATGAATATGGAGAAATTTCAGGTGAAATGAAACTATTACCTTGTACTCAAAATGTCATGTATGCATGGACCAGCACGGCCAGCAGCCTCTGGGAGCTCCTTAGTAATACAGAATCTCAGGCTTCATCCCAGACCTGCTGAATCCGTCTTCATTTTGACAAGGCCTCCAGCTGACTCGTATGTATGGTAAAGTTTGAGCACCACTGGACTAGGGCACAGAATAACTAAAGGGTTAGCCAAAATGATGGTGAAAATAAAAACAGAGTTTTCAGCCTTGGACAGACACAAACCCATCAGAAATCAAGACAGTGAACAACTAAACTGCATCTGAAGATTCTCAGGATTCTCCTTGTTTGTCTGTCTTCTGTAACAGAGATTATGCCTAACAGCTCATAGTTAGCAATGTTGTCACGGTTTTAGATGTGTTGGCCCATGTATTTTCCTCATTGATTAAGGTATCTAGTAGAGCATTATTTCGCTAATGTGTTTTTATTCCTACCAACTTTTTTTTTTAAAGCTCACAGCTCTTCTTTATGCAATACAGACTCTGAAGGGTCTGCTGTCTCGAGTTAGAGTTATTACAGTGAGGTCTAGAAAATAAAGAAGTCAATTCTAGGGTTTTGAGTTTTAAGGCGGATTTGGAAGGGAAATGCTTTGGAAATTGGAAGACATAAACTTTTATCTTCAAAATCCTAAGCCACAAAGAATTGGGGGCATAAAATGCCGGCTATCAGTGAATGAACAAGAAGAGATAAGGATACAGGCAAACTTGCTCCCGTATGAGGTAGAAAGTCCACAGAGAAGAGAGTCAGGGGACCAAAGGGGAAATTCAGCTGTTCATGAGTCCTGCATGATGCACCCTGTATCCTGGATTGCAGAATGAGACCTAGCACCCCATCGGTTTGTGGAAGAGAAGACCCGGGCTTTGCCTCTGGGTTGCCTCAGATTTCCAGGAACATCTCATGGGAAGGGAGAGTTCTTGGTGGCCCTGAGCAGAAGGGCAATAGGATCATTCTCTGTGATTCCAGGGAATAGGTGATGACAACATGGATGGAGAAGGTAGTGGACGTGAACAGGTCTTCCTGCCAGTCTCCAGAATGATGAACAGCAGTCGGCAGAGACTGCTGATAGGACACGTGTTTCACCTGCATCCTCAGAAAAGTTTGGCATCTGATACCTGTTGCCCCAAAATAAGGGAGACCACAGGCCAAGTGACAGGATGACTCTTAAATCTATTGAGATTGGATGTTTGTGTCTGCCAAAATGGGGACTTAAAGGAGATATTAAATCCTACTTAAGACAAAAAAAGAATGCTCTTTTTACTGCTTTGTGTAAGTGATATGAACATTCATATCTGTTGCGGACCCTTGTGGCTCAGGAGCAGAACCAGTTCCAGCCCCACCACACAGATCTTTGGCCAGCCATGGCCCAAGCGGACCCATGCAATACGGAACATTCACATGGGAAGCTCATTCCTTTAGTTTATCCAGCAGTTGTAACTCCATCCATTTTTCTCCAACTTAAGCAAGAACATAGACAGAAAAATCAGAGTGACGCTCTTAAGATAACCTTAGATCTTCTCCACTTTGTAAAATTTCCCAGTCATATAAGGCACTATTATTGGTAAAAAAAAACACTAGAGGACACACCCCAAAACTAACAAACATGCATATGTACTGCAACATTAACATGGGGACTCATTGGGTTAGAGGGGACATTGATTTGATACTCAGATGGGGCCAAAGAACATCTTACCTAGCATTCTTACAGAGCTAATTTTCCCCAACTCAAAATACTGCCTGTCCTCTAGGAAGATGAGGAAGAGGGAGTGTTAGCATCCTGTGTGTCACCAAGTGAAGGACTGTAATGATGGTGTAGGGAAAGCCTTTGGACATGGGATCCATATTGCTCTTGATTTGATGGTTAATTTGAGTCCTCTTGCTTGCTATGTGACCTTGAGCCAGCAACCTAGTTTTTTTCTGAACTTGACTTTTTGACTCTGTAAAATGGAGTTGCTATGTGATGTAACATGCAGAATTGACTGGAACCAAATAGATTTTCAGTAAATGTAAGATCCTTCTTCTATTATTATGTAATTAGAGTTAATGTTTTTATGCTTTTCCAAATCAATACATAGAAAACTAGCCAACATCCTTCTCTCAACTTCTGATCCTTACTTCTTAGGGGACTAAAGTTGGCTACAGCAAAAAGTACTTAGTTGCCCTAGACTTTGGCCTGGTAGACATCCATCTACCCATCCATCCATCCACCTATCCAACAGACACTACTTAAGTGCCTACTTTGCTCTTAAATTTGGTATGCATAAAAACTATATTATCTTTTATTTTAGTGGAAGGTGACAGACAACAAACCAAAATCCAGTAAGTACATGAACTCAAGAATATATTGGAATGCAATAACTGCTGTAAAAAAACCTCAAAAGAAGTATAATTGATTAGTGGTGCAGAGTTAGTGGGTCTAAAGGCTTATATTTTAAAATAGGATGATCAGTGTAGGACTCACTGAGAGAACTTGAAAGAGGTTGGCAAGTTGTGCCCATGGATATCTGAAGGAAAAGATAGTAGATGGAGGGAGTGGTGACTATGTTTTAGTGTACTTGGGCTGTTATAACAAAATACCACAGACTGGGTAGCTTATAAGAGCAGAACTTTAGTTCTCATGGTTCTGGAGCACAGAAGTCTAAGATCTGGATACCAGGGTACCAGTATGGCCAGGTGAGTTCTCTCTTCCAGGTCACAGAGTTTCCATGTGTCCTCACATGGCAGAAGGGCTTAGGGGTCCTTCTGAAGCCTCTTTTATAAGGCACAGGTCTCATTCATGAGGGCCTCACCCCCTCATAGCATCATTTTGGGGGGTTAGGATTTCAACATATGAATTTTGAGGAGACACAAATATTCAGACCACAACACACTGCAAAAGTCCCCAGACAGAAGCAAGATGTCTGCCATGTTCTAGGGATGCAAGGAGGGCAGGGTGATGGGAGCCAAGTGAGCAGAGAGGGTAGGAGATGAGGTCAGAAGGAGGAGGAGGCACAGAAAGACTGAACGCCTGGCCATTTCCCAAGATCAGGGGGCATCTCGGTCTAGGCTTTTCTCCTTCCTGGGGAGGTGAAGTTCTCTGACAAGAAAGACTCCTCTCATCTGCCTGCACCAGGTGAGGTAAAGTGTACTCACCTGTACTTTTTATCTTGCTCGGCCATGGGACCTGACAGGTCCATACCTCAGGAGGCAGAGTGGGACTCATAAGCCCTTTCCTCAGAACCCTTCTGTACTGTGCCTCTACCTATGTGGACTCATGTCTGGGATGCGGTTAGGTAGGACTGCTTCAAGGGACTAAGGGGAAGTCCAGGGGTACAAAGGAGGAAAGAAAGAAGTGAGGACTTGCATGGTCTCCCAGACCATGAGGCTGTAAAGATTGGCAGTGAACTTGTCTTCTGTCATCCCTGAAAGCCAACTTAACCCACCCAAGCCTGACGTTATTCTGTGAGCTGTGGTATTAGGTCAGTAATGTCCAAAATTCTTCCCAACCCAGAGTGCCATTGCCCACGTATATATTGTGTGACATGACTTGTCACCTGGTTCTCACTTTCTTTTTTTAAAAAATGTTTTTAAGTTTTTATTTATTTATTTTGAGAGAGAGAGAGAGAGAGAAAGCATGACCAGGGGAGGGGCAGAGAGAGAGGGAGGACAGAGCAAGAATTCCAAGCAGGCTCAGCACTGTCAGCGTGGGAGCCCAGTGCAGGGCTCGAACTCAGGGACTGGAGATCATGACCTGAGCTGAAGTTGGACACTTAACTGACTGAGCCACCCAGGTGTCCCTGGTTTTCATGTCTGAGCTAAAGCATGGCAAACTGTTATGGGCTGAATTATATCCCCACAAAATTCATACATTGAAGTCTTAATCCCTAGGACTTCGGAATGTGACTGTACTTGGAGATAAGGTCTGTAAAGATGTGATTGTTACAATGGAGTCATTGGGGTGGGTTATAATTCAATATAACTGGTATCACTGTAAGAAGAGGAAATTTGGAGTCAGGCACAGACAGAGGGAAGGCCATCTGAGGACACAGGGAGAAGATAGCTAGCTATGAGCCAAGGAGAGGGGCCTCAGAAGAACCAGCCATGCTAACATCTTGATCTTGGACTCCTGGCCTCCAGAATTGTGAGAAAAGTTTCTGTTGTTTAAGTCATGCATTCTGCAGCATATTGTTATGACGGTCCAAACAAACTAATACAACTACTTAATGACATCAAAACTATGCCCATGAAATCAGACATGGCCTTGGAACCTATCAGGAATAGGGAGGAAAGAATAATCCCAGAAAAAGAGAATCAATCCTTCCTTCCCTGGGACAGCCCGTCTAGTTTCCAGTCAACTCTTAACTCAGACTCTTTTTTTTTTTTTTAATTTTTTTTTTCAACGTTTATTTATTTTTGGGACAGAGAGAGACAGAGCATGAACGGGGGAGGGGCAGAGAGAGAGGGAGACACAGAATCGGAAACAGGCTCCAGGCTCCGAGCCATCAGCCCAGAGCCCGACGCGGGGCTTGAACTCACGGACCGCGAGATCGTGACCTGGCTGAAGTCGGACGCTTAGCCGACTGCGCCACCCAGGCGCCCCCATTCTTCTTTAATATCAGAGATAACCAAAGTGGTTTTATATCAGGACCCTCTGTGGATGTAACAGAGCCTATGAGCTACCTCTTTCTTCTAAATAAAAGAAAGGATGGGCAATACTTTAAAGTAGTCCTCATACAACAGTACTGTGACAATCATGGCATTATTAGATAAAAAGAAAAAAATCACAACTTCTCAATCCCACAGCAGCTTAATTATTCATTTCCCATATCTTCTGTCCATAAATATTTTACGCTTACAGAGAACAGATACAATTTTATACTGTTTTCTCACTTATATTCCAGAGTATCTACTTTTCCTTACTTCACTGTACTCTTAATTATTACTTTTAGTGGCCTCATAATATTACATACAAAGAAATGTACCTTGTCTTAAATATCTTGTTGGACATTCAGGCTGTTTAAAAATTCTTAACTATTTTGAATAATGCTGAAATGAACATTTTTATGAAAATGGTGTTTTTCACCTTTGGGAACAATTTCCACAGGAAATGGCTAAGTCAAAAAAAATCTGAGCATTTTTATAATTTTAAAAGCATATCAAATCTTCAAAGACCCTGCCGATTTACACTGCCTGTAGCGATGTATAATGCACACTTTCATTACAACCTCATCTGAAATTGGCATTATCGGTATTTTTCATTTTTTTCTTTTTTTTAGCAAAAGTGAAACGCGACCTTATTTTTATTTTTATCGTAATTCCTTAATCAGAATGTTCTATTTCAGACTTCCTCTAATATGTGCATTTATATTCATATTAGGAGGTAAATAAAGTCGTGGTGAGAGAAATGAATATTCAATATCCACTATCTGTCAGTTTACCAGGGCCACCTTAGAATTGCTTTTTTTTTTGATCTCTGCAATAACCTGTGATTATTTCACAGATGAGTTGCCTGAGACTTTGTATGGTTTATAAACCGTCCAGAGTGACAAGTCTAGTAGCTCAAGGAGCTGCATTAAAACTCAGAACTGTTTGCAGGTGTGGACTGAGTTAGAAAATTGATTTATACACATCAAAGCATTCATGCATAAGTTCTCATGAGGCCAGAAGCTGAGAATGATCTGGGCAGTGTCCTGGAAATCTGCATTTTTAACTAACAGCCTAGGTGTTGGCCTCACCGTCAGGTGAGAGTTGCTGTTGGCGTTTGGCTGTGGTTTCCACTCTAAGCTCCGAGACTCACTTGCAGAGCTTGGTAAAACCCACACTCCAGACCCACTGAATGGAAGTTTCCAAAGCGGGCCCCCAAGACATGTGTCTTAGCAAGCCCCCGGGGCGTTTTTACAAAGCAGCCACACAGGGGCTCTGGGTGGCATTTGGCAAGTCCTGAACAATGGTCCCACTGCTGTTGCCTTTTGGACCTATGTCACTGGATCCTGTATTAAATGAAGGTCTTTTAAAGGCATCTTTAGGGGAACCTTGATGGCTCAGTCAGTTAAGCATCCGACTTCATCATCTCACGGTTCATGAGTTTGAGCCTCACGGCGGGCTCCGTGCTGACAGCTCAGAGCCTGGAGCCTGCTTCACATCCTAGGTCTCCCTTGTTCTCTGCCCCTCCCCTGCTCACTCTCTGTCTGTCAAAAATAAATAAATCAATAAACATGAATACAAAAATAAATCAACATTTAAAAAATGTTAAAAAATAAAATAAATATAGGCATCGCATCTTTCGTTAATTAAATAGAAGCCTCTGGGATAAGGTGTCAGAAGATCCGATCCACCTAGGAACTGAGTCAGCTTGTCTCTTTAGAATCCCTCCAAAGATCACTATAAGAACCTTGAAGATCTTTGAAAACCTATAATTTATCACATCTCTTAGATACACTCACGCATCTTAGTTCCTATAGATGTTAAAATTGTCTTCCTTCCTTGCTGCCAAAACCCACAATGTCTGCTCTCATAACAAGGCATGTTTCTGAAATCACCTTCCTTTTAGCCATCCAGTAATTGTTATCTGCACCCTTTGGATGAAGAGTCTAAGATAAGGATTTAACTTGGATTAATAGGATAATTACTGTGTGACAAATGTATGTCAAATAATGCGAGGATCCACTTTGTAAGGGAGTTCTCAGTTTGACAAAGGTTTGTTTTCAGGTTTGTGGCCTGAATTTAGAACTTCAGAAATATTTCCCAGGCTTCGGGTGAAATTTATCCTTAAACATACAATGCAACCTTGCCATTTTCTTGGGTATTTTTAAGAATCACGTTTGAACTCTGCAGTGGAATCTTTCTCTCATCCCTCAGGCTTTTTTGAGGTGACTATATTGTCACCTCAACCTTGTCGATACCCTCAAGTGCAAATTCCTGGAAATAAGGAAGCAGAAACTCTAATGTGTTGGGGGGGAAGAAAGCAGCTCACGCCTGTGTTCACCAGGGTGTCGCTCACGCTCCATGTGAATGTGATGGCTTATGTGTTCCACCCACTGTGAGGACTGTGCATTGATACTTGGATAATAGTGACAAGACATCTTCAACAACCAACAGTTTTTGAGCCGTCATGATGTCACAGGTACTTTGCCAACATCTGTTAGATACATTTCGGAGAAAAGAGAAATCTAACAAAGAAGGTGAAGAAACTTGCCAAAGATTCAGTGAATGGTAAGCAGCAGGATTCTAACTCCCAACTGCCTGACTCCAAATCCTGAGGTGTTCTGCCATGTTTTGGTGTCACTGCTACCTAACTTTTAGCAGGTACCTTGGACATACTAGCTATTATCGCTCACACTGAGTAAGGGGCTGATATTTATGGAGGGTCTACCCTTTGCTGGATCTTGTGCTCAGTTCTTCACAGATATCATCAGCCCCCAGAATGGACCCACCACACTTTTGTGTGGGGCTTGCCTGTGGAGTTGGTGGACATAACCTGAGGACGGACATTGCAGAGACTGACCTCAAGGCTTTTGTGGGACTAGTTGTGTTTCAGTAAACCTCAAGGCTTTTGTTATTTAAGTTACTAATGTCTTTTTCTTTCTTCTCTCCTGACTTGCCCATCCCCCTTCTTTATTTTATGGTGGGCCCATTTCTCATGCACCCCTACACCTGCCCCCACTAGAATCCTCTCAATACACATTAAATATATAACAGGTGCTTTGTATTAAACACAACAGTAATTCACAGCCCCACCTTCTGTCCCATGTCTACCATGTACCTCTCCTTCCCAAGCAGTGGATGGGGGGGGGGGGTTGGGGCCCAGACATTGCGTCGCCTGGAATCACAGCTTCCTTTCATCTCTTAGGGTCTTTTGACCTCAGAGAAATTTCTTAACCAATCTGTGCCTCAGTTTTCTCATCTTTACAAATGGGGTAATTATAATAGTGCCCACTTCATTGTCTAGGGGAGAGTTAAATACATGTAATGAGCTTAAAACAGTCCTTGGTCTTATAATGAGAACTCTAACAATGTAAGCCTTCCCAAGATTGACTCTAATGGTTTCCTCTTAGGGTCCCTCAATTCTGGATGCCTGCCATGTAGACTGCCATGCCTTTCTGCTCCCCTTCTTTACTGATTTCTCAGGATTGTCTTCAATATACTTTTTAATTTCCTTGTCTGCCTCTCTTCATGTTTCCTGTTAGTTATACATGAGAACACACAGGGTTGTGTTTATAGGTGTGTGTGCTTATGTATACAGTCATCAGACTGGTGGAAAAGTGAAAGGTTCAGTCAATTTCATGGCTTGTTTTTTAACAAAATTGATTGATTTGGAGAATGAATTAATAGAATCAGTGACATGTGGGCACTGTTTCATAAGAAATTATAGTTTCACCCAAGTGAATTTGTTTGTAGTTGTGTGTGTGAGTGTGTGTGTGTGTGTGTGTGTGTGCTACAAGGCTGATGTCTCCCCACATCCAAATAAAGGGTAGGTCTGCTGAGTCTTAATGAATTTTGGTGGGAAAGACATTAAACTTCTGGAAGCTTCTGCTGTCATATGTGAATAGGGATAGCTGGATCTGCTTCATGATTGTGTTTTGGGGAAAATCTTGTTGGTATAACAGGTGTGATGGAATTGGAGTGAAATGCTTAGAAGAGGATTTACAGTCTATTTACTTCCTGTTTCTGTGGGTTCTAAGCAGGAATCTGTAGAAACTATCACCTTTCCTTTAGAGTTCATGTCTCTGTAGTCATGTCCTAATGTGTGTGTGTGTGTGTGTGTGTGTGTATTCTTTTACACTCCTTGTCTACAGGATTTTATGCCACTTTTCTGGAAAAATCTATGTGATATGAAATGCCGAATGCATACCACGAGACATGGGGATGACATTCAAACACATGAAACACATGGCATTGGCACCAAGTATTCTCCAGTTCAGTAGTTGTTGATGCTACAGATGATAGAATGTTAAAGAAGATGAGACACAGAAAAGAAAACAAGAGAAGATTCTTTTGTGGTCTCCTTAATTAATTATGGAATAGTTGGATCATTTAAATAATAGGAAAAAAAAACAAATTGGGAAAAAAACTGGAGGAGACACTGTAATATTGGATGCAACTTCTTGTCTCATATATAAACCTTAAACATTTCTGAAATTTTGCCTTCTGCCCATGGATTGGTGCCCTAAGGCTAAAAATGCTCCTAAAATCTTGCCATGTAGACCAATCCATGCATCCTGTATACTGCCTAAGGGGCTGTGGCTGCAAGGATGGGAAGGTTCTGAGGCTGGTAAGAGAATGAAATTACGTGTAAGTTCGATTTGTTCACTGAAGCACCTCAATATCTATTCAACCCGCCTGCAGTAGGAGTTCTTCAGTTTCCATCTCCTCTTGCTGTAGTTCAGGTGTAAGTTCACCCCTGACAGTGAGTCTCCCTTACCAGACATCTGCTCCAAGTCTGTAATCCCTAGTACACAACATGGAAAAAGAGAATAAGAGGTAGAGAGTGGAGACAGGGAAAGATGAGATTAAAGGAGAAGAAAGCCTGGAGGATGCTGACATTTATGGAGTGTTTGACAGGGAACAGACATCACGCCAGGCACATTATATGAGTAACCTTGTTTATCTTCACAGTAACTAGGTGCTGTTATTCCCATCCTCAGAGAAGAGCTCACATAAATTAACTGATTTCACTGAAGCCAGAAGTGATGAGTGCGTTCACTCACTTATCTACTCACAACTAGGCTCTTTTAGCATTGTCTTGTTGGGTGCTTGCCACAGCGCTGCCCACAGGTGACCTCAGAAAAGCTAGAGCTTTCTCAAGTCACACAGCAAGGAGGAGCTGAGCTAGGGCCAGGAACTTAGTCATGTACAATAACATCTAACTGCTTTATTTACTACCCATCCCTACAGCAAACAAGTAGTTTCTTTTATGCACACCAGCTAGCATTGCCACGATGAGGGAAGTTCAGACGATTATGTTTGTCTTGAAGCAGTTTGACTCAAACTGACAGTGCAGCTCAAACTCACATCACTCTAGTAAGAATGTGGGCAAATCTCAGGGAGAGGGAGCGATTTTGTTGTCAGTTCTTCGGTTATTTGGTTTATTTTATAGGACATTAATATCCATCCAGTTCCAAGTCGTTCCCCAAACGTGTTCATGCTCACACATCTGTTTAAAGAAGGCAGCCAGGAGTCTGATCACGCTTGTTATCTGGTGGCACAAAAATTTAGGGGATCATGACAATGTATGATTCAAGTCATTTCCCCATGTTCATGTATTATCGAAACACAGGGCTGCACACATTTCTAAGACAGACGAATTGCTTGTGAACAGGAACAATATCATGGCGATCCGTCATGTAGGACCAGCCCTCATATTTTGGAATGTGGATTCAACTCCACTGGCAGCTGGGCCAGCCTCCCACCTGGTGTCCCCTTGTGGACGAGTGGGATTGAACAAGAACCATTGTTTTGCTTAATAATCTCTGACCCGTCTGATATTCGTTCCAGCACTGACTCAGCCATTCAAACGCTCTTTCCCACACGCACCAATAGACACTAAGTGCCTATTGTGTCAACAATTCTGTTTTGCACAAAGTTCCACCCTGAATTAAGAAAGAAGAGTTGATGCAAATTACGAATGATACACCATGCTGATGAAAACACTTATTGACACCAATAAACTGTTCATTCTTGTTCAAATGGTCATTCATTTAGATTTTACAAATACTGAGATGTGCAGACACTCTCTCAGATGTTTCCAATCAGTATTAGCATGCAGAAGACCCAACTCAAAGTCTGAAATGCCGAGGGAGAAATCTACAGCTTTCTGTGTGGAATATTTAGTTATCTTAAATCTCCCCTGCTCCCTTATTTGCAATTCCAAAATTTGGAAAACAAAAGTACAAAGGTAGGGGAAAAAATTATTATTCTGACATTTTGAAATAACCCCTCTCAATATTTTGCTCTTAAACTTTTTAATCTTTCTTGTAAAAAAAAAAATTAAATTTATATATAAATGCGTACATACACATGGATAAAAATTTACAGTTTTCTACCCAGAAAAGCATACTGGGCACAGTATTTTATAGCCCTATATCCACTTAGTGAGTATATTTGAGCATTTTTCATGCCAATAAATATCCTTCAATAATATTGTTTTTAATAGCAGCATATCCATTGTGTGAATATACCATATTTTACTTAAACAGTCTTATTGTTAAATATTTAACTTGTTTCTGAATTTTTTAATAGTGTGGATTATGCGGTTACATCAGTCAGCTATTGTTAAAATAATGACGGGTAACAAACCACTATAAAACTCAGTGGCTAAAAATAATAAGCTTTATATTCATACATCTGCTGGTTGGCCATGGAAGCTCTGCAATTCAGATCTTCTCCGTGAGAGTACTATCTTTCTTGAACCATCAGGCCAACTGGAGCATGCAATTTCCATAGTAATAGCAGAGGCAAGCCCTACTCTGCAAGCGCGTTCCAAACCCTCGTGGACATTAAGTCTGCCTGTAAACGTTGTTCAAAGCAAACCACATATGCAGGCTCAAAGTACACTCCACCTATATTAAGAGAAACTGCAAGAGAACAGGGGACAAAGCGTGGAAGCTGAGAAGGGTAAGGGTTGGGGACAACACTGCAAACTACCACAATTATAATGAACATTTCTGTATGTATATGTGAAATGTTGCTCCTTTAAGATTATCTCCTGAAAGTAAGGTTGAACAATATGCTTTACTTATCTACATACATGTACATAATCTGCGTACACCGTATGCGCTAGTTATAGAAATCTTCTATACATTTAAGCTCCTCTCGAAGGAGTTGATTCAGGTCATCTCAAGATTGCTGATATTTATTTTCTTGTTCGTCATCTGCTGGCTGGTGCTACATCTCAGGGATCATCTTTCCTCTGGCTCTCGTGGTTAATGATTGCAGATGATCTTACTTTCTTCTTTGATGAATATCATCATTATTATTTGTGACCCGTGCTTGTTACTTGTCCTTCTGTACCAAGCAAGGTGACCTTGTGGGAAAGATATTGCCAGTATACCCTCTCCAGCCTTTGCTGAACTGACAGGGCTTGCTACCTCCCAGCCTAACCTGAGCTGGAAGACAGAGATCAATCTCAGACTAGTGATTTCATTCATAAGAAGTTTTTCTCCATTCCTCATTAAGATTTGGCTTCCCTGATTCTTTTCTATCAACTGTTACTTTTAATGCGATTTTACATTTTTTTAATGTGAGAGGATTAAAAACAAAAAGCAATGCCTGAGCCCTGTTCTTCCAATTTTTTTTAGTTGGTTTTGAATGGGGCTGAAACAAGTATCCTATAGAAATCCTTCTATAGAATTTTACTGTGTAGACATTGAGAATTATTTAAAACTTGACAGATGTTGCTCTTTGGTCATTCACACACACACACACACACACACACACACACACTCTCTGGACATTCTTTTATGTATGTTTCTTTTTTGTTTAGTTTTTTTTTTTTTTCCCCAGGGATAAGAGAAAGACCTGTCTGTTGTCAACTACAACACTAGATTTATTGCAAGAACATTTCTCAAGGAGAATTTATGATATGAAAATTGTTCCCTGGGACTACTAGTTTCAGCTCTGACATATAAAGAGTTTGGAACTCATCATTCCGATAACTTCCAACAAGAAAAAGCTGAGAAAACTAAAAAACAATGACCTTCCTTAGACCTCACAGAATTGAGGTTATAGGATAAACTACTACCCTGAAATCTTGGGAGAGAGCCAAATTCAGAGAGCTAGAGCCACTGAAATCTGCTTGTTTGACGCAGAAGCCTCTGGAATCACAAACTGGTCAGAACAATGTGCAGAAAAGTTAACACAGCTGGCTTGAGATTGCTAGCCTTATTAAGACCTGCTTGCAGGGTTGGTTTTGGCTGGTGTCTGGGACCTTGCATTTTAGAAAGATTGTCACCATCCCCAGGATTGACAA
This sequence comes from Lynx rufus, assembly GCF_022079265.1. NCBI lineage: Eukaryota > Metazoa > Chordata > Mammalia > Carnivora > Felidae > Lynx > Lynx rufus. Next base: position 20,290,720 of record NW_025814836.1, read on the forward strand.
TAATGCCCACTGTGCTTTGACTGTTTGTATAAACCAGGTGGTGGTGGTGTTAGGCTGACACCTGTTTTCCTTCTGGGAGACTCAAACTTTCATATCTGCTAGGCAGAGGGTGACCCCAATAAAAACCTTTGGCATAGCATCTCTGATGAGCTTCCCTTAGAGGCAGCATTGCATATGCATTGTGACACTCACTGCATAAAAGCTGAGAGCATCCTGTGTACCTCCCGTGGGAGAAGACTCTATGAAGCTTGTGCCCGATTCCCTTCAGACTTCACTGATACATCTTTTCCTTTTGATAACTTTTCTTTGTATCACTTGGCTATAATAAATCATAGATGTATGATGATATCTGAGTGTTGTGAATACTTCTAAATTATTGAACCTGGGGTGGTCTCGGGGACCTCTGACAGAGTCACTTAAGTAGCAATTCATCACTTAAGATGAATTGCAGGAAGCTGAGTGTGGACAAGCATGAGAGTGAGAAACTTTTGCAGAGCATTGTCTTGGAGGGATGGACTCCCATATATTCATGGGCTTTATCTTCAGGTACCTGACAGAGTTCTTATATGGAGTTTTGAGAAAGATCCTCTCCTCACTCTAGCAGGGAAAAAAGAAGAGAAAACATTGTGAAATATACTCAGAGATTTTTGTATAAGAAAATCCCAGGAGAAGTCTTTGCCAAACACTTATGCTAGGAAGATAATTCCTTTTATTCCCTTTCAGGGTTCCCATATCATCTAAGAGGAAAAAATATTCAGTAGGAGTCAGAGTTTCAAGGAAATAGTTGAAAACATTGAATCCAAGGAAAGAATTGGAGATCTAGGGGAAAACAATACTATGACACTGAAGAGACAATTGTGGAGAACACAGCCTTGAGACCTAAGCCCACTAAAAGACTGATTTAACAGGAAGAATACACAGTGCTCCCCATCCGCCCACACTGAACACTACCACATCAGTACTACATTATAAACACAGTGGATTATAACTGAAATAAGTGCAAAACACAGACTTTAAGAAGGACTTGGGGGACTAAGGTCTAGAGGAAATAAAAACAAGGATACTATAGGAATTTGAAGTCTTTGGTACCTACAGCTATAACAAATATTAAACACAGCCCTTCTTGGGGCGCCTGGGTGGCTCAGTCGGTTGGGCAACCGACTTCGGCTCAGGTCATGATCTCACAGTCCGTGAGTTCGAGCCCCGCTCTGGGCTCTGTGCTGACAGCTAGGAGCCTGGAGCCTGCTTCAGATTCTGTGGCTCCCTCTCTCTGACGCTCCCCTGTTCATGCTCTGTCTTTCTCTGTCTCAAAAATAAATAAACATTTAAAAAAACCCACACAGCCCTTTTTATATCCAAGTTAACAAAAATCATCACACTAAAGACTTATTTATCTCACTTTTTATTACCTAATACAAAATGACTAGCTTTTAACAAAAAATTACAAGGCATGCCTAGAGGCAGGAACACAGTCTGGCCAGACAAATCAATCATCAGAACCAGACTCAGATATAACCTGATATTAAAAGTATCAGCCAAGGAATTTAAAATGACTATGATTAAATTGTTAAAGGTTCTAATGGAAAATAAGATTAGACATTATGGAAGAATATATAGGTAATATAAGGAGAAAAATGGAAACACTCATAAAGGAATCAAAAAATTCTATAAATCAAAAATGCTGACAAGAACAAAGAATACCTATGACAGGCTCATCACTAGACTGGAAATGACTAAGAAAAGAATCAGAACTTAATATTAGTGAATAGAAACTTCTCAAACTGAGGTGTAAGAAAATGAGTGAAGACAAAAACAGACACTGCAAGAACTCTAGAACAATTTACATAGATGTAACATATGTGTTACTGGAATGCAAGAAGGCAAAGAGAGAGAGTGGAGCAGAAGAAATTTTTGAAGTAATAATGGGTGAGAACTTCCCAGAACTAATAAAATAATAAAACCAAAGATCCAAGAAGCTCAGCGAATACTAAATAAGGTAAGTACACCCACACCTAGGCTTATGATATTTAAACTTCATAAACCAAAAACAATGAGAGCGTTTTAAGAGAGAGAGAGAGAGTCACCTTACTTTTAGATGAACAGGAATGAGAATTATGACAGAATCTCATCAGAAACCATGCAAGTAAAAAGAGTGGAATGAAATTTGGAAGTGTTAAAGAAATAATACAACCTAGAGTTATATGCAGTAAAATTAGTATTGAAAAAGGAAGAAGAAATGAAGGCCTAGAGGAGTAAAAATTGATCAAATTCCTCATAAACAGATCTTCTCTGCAAGAAGTGTTAAAAAACAGTTGTCAGAAAGACAACGATGTAGTTAGAATTTTGAAGCTCCATAAAGAAAGAAAGAACATAATAGAAGGAATAAATGAGAGAAAAAAGTTTTGGGGGTACCTGAGTGACTCAGTTAGTTAAGCATCCAACTCTTGGTTTCGGCTCAGGTCATGATCTTGTGGTTGGTGAGTTCAAGCCCCACGTCAGGTTCTGTGCTGACAGCTCGGAGCCTGGAGACTGCTTTGGATTCTGTGTCTCCCTCTCTCTCTGCCCCTCCCTCACTTATGCTCTAACTCTCTCTCTCTCTCCCTCTGTGGCAAAAATAAATAAACATTAAAAAGTTTTTTTAAAAGAAAGAAAAAAGTTTTATTTTTATAATTTGTAATTGATCTAAAAGATTAGTGCTTAAAATAATAATAGTGGTAATCTATTAGGTGATTATAATATATAATTTATGGATAATAAGAGTGAATGACAGCAACATTGCAAGGGATAGAGGGAGGATTTGAGAATCACATGTTATAAAGCATGTGCACTACACTGAAGCAATAGAGTGTTGTTAGAAGTAGACTTGTATTGGTTGTAAATGTATACTGCAAACTCTGGGACAACTACTAAATTTTTAAAACATTAACTTAATTGATATGCTAAGTAAGGAGATGCATTGAAAGCACAAAAATGCTCTTTTAAAACTAGATAAATCATAAAATGGGATAGAAAAAAGAAACAAAGGACAAAGGCAGAAAATAGAAAACAGCCCAAAACAAGTATGTCAGTAATCACTTTAAAAGTTAATAGTATAAATACACCAATTTAAAGGCCAAGATTTGTCAGAATGAATAAAAATTGGCACACAACTCTATGTTGACTTCCAGTAACCCACATTAAGAACAAAGGGTCATATAAGTTAAAGGTAAAGAAATGGGAAAAGATAAACCATGCAAACACTAATCAAAAGAAAGTTAAGGTAGGTATATTAATTTCAGACAAAGATAATTCTAGAGCAAGGAAGAATACTGGGGACAAATAGAGGAAAATGTGTAATGAAAAAGGGATCAATTCTCCAAGAAGATATAATAAACCTGAAAGTATATGCACCTAACAACAGAGCTTCTAAATAAATGAAGCAAAAACTGATAAAACTGACAAATAGATAAATTCACTTTTGTAGTTAGAGACTTCAACACAGTTCTGTCAGTAATTGATGTATTAACCAGGAAAAAAATCAGCAAAGATCTAGATGATGTGAACAGCATTATCAATTAACTTGACCTAATTGACATTTATAGAACGGTCTATTCAACAAAACCAGAATACAAATTTTTCTTCAGCTGACCTGGAAAATTCACCAAAACAACCACATTTTGAGCCATAAGGCAAAGCATAACAAATGTAAAAGAATAGAAACCATTCAAAATATGTCCTCAGGCCACAGTAGAATTAAACTACAAATCAGTAAGAGAATGCAAGCCAGAAAATTATCAAATATTTGGAAATTAAACAATACACTTCTAAACAATACATGTAGCAAAAAAGGATTCTTGAAAAAATTGAAATATACTCAACTGAATGAAAATGAAAATTCAACTTACCAAATTTGTGGGATACATCACAAGTACTGATTAGAGAGAAATTTGTAACATTAAAATCTTGTATTAGAAAAAAAGGAAGATATAAAATCAGTAATATAATCTAATCTGATGCTTTATTTACTGTATTTATTTATTTTTTAATGTATATTTATGTTAGAGAGAGAGAGAGAGAGACAGAGCATGAGTGGGGGAGGGGCAGAGAGACTGAGACACAGAATCCAAACCAGGGTCCAGGCTCTGAGCTGTCAGCACAGAGCCCCACACAGCCTGATGTGGAGCTGGAACTCATGAACCCTGAGATCATGACCTGAGCCATAGTCTGCTGCTTAACCGATTGAGCCACCCAGGCACGCCTTAATCTGTCAATTTGGGAAGCTAAAAAGAGACAAAAGTCTAATCTTAAAACAAGCAGAGAGAAAAAGAAAGAAAAAAGAAAGAAGAAAAAGTTGTACCAGTTATCAATGAAATACCAAGTATCAATGAAATTGAATATAGGAAAACAATAAAGAAAATCAATGATACTGAAGTTGTTTTTCAAGGAAAAAAATCAATAAAATTGATAGACATTAGTTTGAGTTAAACAATGAAGAAAGAAAGGACATACAAATCACCAATATTGTAAATGAAAAACTTTAAGATACTGGTCCAGTGGACATTATACCAACATTTAGGGAAGAAATAATACAAACAAATAAAATCGAGAAATTATAATTCCAGCAAATGAAACCAGAGAGGAGATTTCCTAACTCATTGTATTAGGGCAGAATTACCCTAATATCAAAACCAGATAAAGATATTAGGAGGAATAAAATCCTGTAGCTATATGTCTTTCATAGATATAGATAGAAATGTCCACAAAAAATACTAGCAAATCAAATCCAACAACGTCTGACTATACACCATAGTGAGTGGGATTTATTTATTCCAGGTATGCAAAATCTTTTCAACAAAAGGTTCTAGAACAATTGAATGTTCATATGCAAACAAAATAAAACAAGGAACTCAAAACCCACATATAGACCTTGCAACTTACAAAAAAAATAATTCAGAATGGATCATTGACTGAAATGTAAAATGCAAAAATATAAAATTTTTTAAATAAAAACTTTGTAAAAAAATATAGCAGAAAATCTATATGATGTTGAGTTTCGTGATAAGTTTTCAAACATAAGACAAATAGCGTGACTCATGAAAACCTTAATAAGATGGACTTTACTAAAATTATATACAGCTCTGGGAAAGACACTATTAAGGGAAACAAAAGACAGGCACACCTCCATGAAGACCTAAGATAGCAAGTGTTGTTGACGATGTGGATAAGAAGGAACCCATGTTCACTGTCAGTGTAACTATGAACGGGTACAGCCACTGTGAAAAACAGTATGGAGGATCCTCAAAAAATTAAAACTAGAAATACCATGTGATCCACTCATCCCACTTTTGGGAATATATCCAAAGGAAACTAAAACACTAACTGGAAAAGCTACCTGCATTTTTGTTTTATAACAGCCAAGATATGGAAACAATCTAAGTGTCCATGGACAGAAGAATGGACAATGAAGTTGTTGTATATATTTACAATCCAATATTATCTGGTCACAACAAAAGAAGGGAATGCTGTCATTTGTAATAAAAATGTTGGATGGATCTTGAGGACATTAGGCTAAGTGAAATAAATCAGACAGAGAAAGACAAATGTGTTATGATCTCACTTATATATGAAATCTAAAACAAATAAACAAAACTAAAACCACACCAAACCAAAATAATAACCACACGTTAAAAAAAAAAACAACAGAAAAAAACTCTTAGAGATCAGATTTGTGGTTTCCAGAGCAGAGATTGTGAGGAGGGGGTTTGAAGGAAGGCCAAAGGTACAAACTTCCAGTCATAAGATAAGTAAATCCTGGGGAAGTAATATAAAGCTTGGTGACCATAGTTAACACTGCTGATGGCATATGTGAAAGTTGTTAAGAGTAAATCCTAAGAGCTCTCACCAAAGGATTTTTTTTTGCCTTTTTCCTCTATTGTATCTATATGAGATGATAGATGCTAACCAAACATACTACAACAATAATTTCACAATATATGTAAAGTCAAACAATTAGGCTGTATGATTTAAACTTCTACAGTGGTGTTATGTCAATAATATCTCAATGAAAAAGGGAGGAAAAGACAGGAATAGGCTGAGGGAAAATATTTGCAAAAGACATATCTGGTAAAGTACTTATATCCATCTTATTAAAAAAAAACTCCTAAAATAAAAAACTCCTAAAAAAAAAAAACCAACATTCCAATTAAAAACAGGCAAAGAGAGGCACCTGGGTGGCTCAGTCGGTTAAGCATCAGACTCCTGGTTTCATCTCAGGTCATGATCTTGCAGTCCATAAATTCGAGTGCCACAAAGGGCTCTGTGCTGGTGGCTTGGAGCCTGCTTGGGATTCCTTCTCTCTCTCTCTCTCTCTCTCTCTCTCTCTCTCTCTCTCTCTGTGTGTGTGTGTGTGTGTGTGTGTGTGTGTGTGTCACTCTCCTACTCATGTGATCTTTCTCTCTCTTTCCAAATAAATAAATAAACTTTAGGAAAATATGGGCAAAAGGTCTGACTAGACACCTCACCAAAGAAAAAATACAGATGGCAAATAAACATATCATTTGTCATTGAGGAAATGCAAAAACAAGATGCCACTTCCTACCTGGTAAAATGGCTAAAATGCAAACAATCAGAATATCAACTACTGGTGAGGATACAGAGCAACAGAAACTTTTAAATCATTGTTGGTTGGAATGCAAAATACAGTCACTTTGGAAGACAGCTTGAGAATTTCTCACAAAGCTAAAACATGGTATTACCACACAACGCAGCAATTGTGAACCCAGATCTTTGCTCAATTGATTTGAAAACTTATATTCTTATAACACCTGCACATAAAGTTCACAGAAGTTTAATTCATAATGACCAAAAGCTGGAGACACTCAAAATGTCCTGTAATAGGTGAGTGGATAATTAAATTGTGGCAATCATAGAATGGAATACTATTCAATAACTTGAAGACAGGAGCTATCAAGCCACAAACAAACAGACAAACAAAAACAAAGTTGAACTTTCAATAAATGGTATTAAGTGAAAGAAGCCAGTCTGAAAAGGTTACATATTGCATGCTTGCAATGATATGCCATGTGTAAAAGCCACAACTATTATAATGGTAAGTAGATCAGTCATTGCAAGGAATGTAGCACAAAGAGTGAATATTCATGCATGCAAGAATAAAAGGAGATTGAGACACTTGGGGGACCCAAGTATGGAAAGTGGGTGGTGACAACATAATACAACTATTACAAATGTCTGAAACAAACGCCCTGAAGAGTTCAGGAAAAGGTGTTAATCTAAGTAACTTTGGAAATGAGCGGAGTCTATACTATGGAAAACAAAAAGATCTCTCCATACCAAAGTACTCTAAGTGATAAAACTGTTTCTCACAGAAGTATCGGTTAATAATTATGAAAGCATTATAGGTACATCCTGGCATTAATCAATTTAAAATGGATGGCAGATGGTAGGAAGCATATTTCTCACTATTAGAGTGAGAGGTTACAGATAAACAAGGACATGAGGCTAGGATGATCCCTGTGGGAATATTTACAGTTGGAGATATCAGAATGAATTCATACTTAGCTCATAGATAGAGATGGTCACCTATGGAAATATTACAGATATATGTGTATACATAGATGAGTATGCACACATATTTCCTTGCTTTGATAGCGAGAAAGCCTAGAAGCAATGGTACCCTGGCAGCAATAACTATTTATCACCCTGATCTTTGTTTCTTTTTATTTTATTTTATTTTATTTTATTTTATTTTATTTTATTTTATTTTGGAGCAAGAGAGCACAAGCAGGGGAGAAAGGCAAAGGGAGAGAGAGAGAGAATCTTAAGCACGTTCCACGCTCATTGTGGATCCCCACATGGAGCTCTATCTCAAAACTGCAAGATCACCACCCAAGTCGATATCAAGAGTCAGATGCTCAACCAACTGAGCCACCAAGGTGCCCCCTGATTTGGTTTTTCTTTTCTTTTCTTTTCTTTTCTTTTCTTTTCTTTTCTTTTCTTTTCATTATTATTATTTTTTAATACAATGTAGTGTCAAATTCATTAACATACAGTGTGTTCAGTGCACTCTTGGTTTTGGGGGTGGATTCCCGTGATTCATTGCTTACATACAACATCCAGTGCTCATCCCAACAAGTGCCCTCCTCAATGCCCATCACCCATTTTCCCCTCTCCCCTGCCCCCCACAACCCTCACTTTGTTCTCTGTATTTAAGAGTCTCTTATGGTCTGCCTCCCTCCCTCTGTTTGTAACTACTTTTTCCCCTTCCTTCTCCCATGGTCTTCTGTTAAGTTTCTCAAGTTCCATATATGAGTGAAAACATATGGTATCTGTCTTTCTCTGACTGACTTGTTCCACTCAGCATAAAAACCTCCAGTTCCAACCACATTGCTGCCAATGGCAGGATTTCATTCTTTCTCATTGCGAAATAGTATTCCATTGTATGTATAAACCACATCTTCTTTATCCATTCATCAGTTGATGGACATTTAGGCTCTTTCCATAATTTGGCTATTGTTGAAAGCGATGCTGTAAATATCGGGGTACATGTGCCCCAATGCATGGGGTACATGCATCAGCACTCCTGTATCCTTTGGATAAATTCCTAGCAGTGCTGTTGCTGGGTCGTATTTTCAATTTTTGAGAAACCTCCACACTGTTTTCCAGAGTGGCTGCAGTTTGCATTCCCATCAACGGTGCAAGAGGGTTCCCATTTCTCCACATCCTCTCCAGCATCCCTAGCTTCCTGATTTGTTCGTTTTAGCCACTCTGACCAGTGTGAGGTGGTATCTCAGTGTGGTTTTGATTTGTATTTCCCTGATGATGAGTGACGTTGAGCATCTTTTCGTGTGTCTGTTGGCCATCCTGATCGTGGTTTCTAATGCCATTCTCCAATTAAAATAACTGGAACACCTTGGAAAATGGCCGATTTTAAGATTGGGGCTGGGAATAGTCAAGAAGAACCTGGAGAATCTTGTAGTGCCAGAAAGTAAGCAATTGCTAAACATTAAGCACGTGCGCGCGCGCACACACACACAATGAAAGGAAGATGTCAAAGGTATATAGTAACAACTGAAGGAGCTCTAAATGCCCAAAGCTGGAAGAACTTGAGCAACAAAATAATTTTGGATGATAGCCCAAAATACAAAACAAATATATGCAAGCCTATATTGATATACATAAGTTATTGGATAAATAAATGACTAAATAAATGGTGGGAAATAGACAAATCTCCCATGCAGAAGAATTTCAAATAAATCAGGTAGCTACTCCACCTTCATAGAGATGGAATCTACTCCCCCCTCCATTCTCTAAGTGTGGACTGGGCATAGGGATTTCCTTTAAATAAATACAGACAAAAAGGGGTAAAATAGAGTAACTTTACAGTGGAGAAACCTTACAAATCCTACCTGAGGCAAGTGGTCAAGGTTAACAGCAGTGATAAGTCATGTGGTTAGTAGGTTGCCTTGGCATAAGATGAACATGGTCCTTCTTCCCCGAAACACATAACCCCAGTCTACAAAAACATCGGCTGCCTCTCAAAAGACAGATATGCTACAAAATATCCAACCGTGAATCCTCAAAATTATCAAAGTTATCAAAAGCAAGGAATGTCTGAGAAACCATTACAGTCAAGGGGCTTAAGGACAAAATGACAATGTTTCTTGTGATATTTTGGCTGGACAGAAATAGGACATTAGGTAAAAATGAATACGAGTAAGTATGGTGCCCCCCTGGAAATTGGAGTTCACTCCATCCTGGAGAAAGAGGCCAGCACCGGCATCTACAATATTCATAGTAAAAACAACATTGTTTCTGACAGATATCTAAGATTTGAACTGATCTTGAACTTGGCGATAAGCTGGCATATCTGTTCCAGGAAAGCAGCGTTTCTTCTGCAGAACTTTTAATTTATGAGTTTAAACTAGTTTCCCATTCTCTGTCTGAAGCCTCACCTCTCTGCTCTGCAGGTTAATCTCACACAGAGCAATTAATCTCTCTTTCAGGCAGCATTTTAAAGCAAACAGTTCATTCTGTAAGTGATCGCGTGTTGCATGGAATATTAATAAACATCTGAAAAGTTTATGTGATAGTGTCTCACTTAAGAAATCCAGTCACTCACTCAACAGATATTTACTAAGCATCTACTATATTCAAAGCACTCCATGAAGCATTGGGAATCTTTCAGAGCTGAAGCTCCCTGCCTTTCTAGTGTTTTCAATCTAGTTGGAAAGATAAAATTGCTGACCAAGTGTTTCTAACTCAACAGTGTATGGCAGTTACTCTGACAGCATTATGAACTTCCTAAGTGGACCAGGACATTATGGGCTGAGATTACCAGAAAAGACTTCTTTGAAGGCCTCCAGGATGCTGTTAAGTAGAACGGGTAGAAGAGGGCACTCCAGGAAGACTTAGTGAAAACAAAAAGGCACGTGGCAAAATGGGGCAATCATTTCAGAGGACAGAAATTGGTGCTCTCTGCTCTGAGCTGAGGGATGGGGAGGGAGTAAGGAGAGGGGGAACTTTACAGAGATTGTGTCATTTGTGGCAAAGCAAAGGAGGCTACATTTCATTTAGTAGGCAATGAGGAGCCACTTCTGATCAGAAAACTACCACAATCAGACTGATAATTGAGAAATTAAGTGGTAATTAAGAGAAATCATTTTGACATCAGTGTGGAAGATGGATGGAAAGAGAATTCGAAGGTACCAAACCTAGAATCTAATGAACTAAAACAGAAGATGATGGGACTAGAACAGAGAAAACGTGTATGGGAGACACAAGGTAATTAAAGATGACGTTTCAAGCCTGGATAATTGGGTTGGTTGTGCTACCCTTACCAGAAATAAGGAGGTTGAAGAAAACTTGGCTTGCAGAGGAAAGACGGAACAGGAGCAGAATTTCTGCAGGGTAGTCCTGAGCCTGACATCTCAGTGATCATCCTTCTGAAATAATTCTTCCCCAATTAATTTTCAAGTGAAGAACATTAGCTGAGCTACAAAATAGGTGTCTAGACCTATTTTTTCCCAAGTCTCCACATTTGCAATTAGTGATTATGACCAATGGAGACATATGTCACTGAATATGTCCTTTGCCACCAGAGGAACGCCATTCCTCCAATCTCAGTAATGAACGCTGGTTCTCCAAACCACTAGTTAGTATGTAAGGTGTCCAGGAGATAGTTCTCTGGTTTCATACTCCCACTTCAAGGCTCCATTTCCAAATGATGGTCAGTTCCTTGAAGACAGGGAGTGTGCCCTGATTTTTGTCCTACAGACATGCAAAGGAGAAACAATGAGATGAGAAATGAAGAGTAATTTGCTTTTCTGACACTGCTAGACCAGCTTCTGACATTGTAGGAGGGTGCCTCTCATCCATCCTTCCTTCACGACCCCCCATGTGGAACTAATGGCAAAGGAGACAGAAATGAAATCCCCGGGGATCGGGACATATAGCCAAAGAGGCTTGCAGGAAGCCTGAACATGTCTTTAAAGTTTATTTTTTTTACGTTTTAACCTTTACATTTATGCTTTCGGTCTAGAATTGTGAATTTTTGCCTTCTGTTTCACAGTTGTGTTTACTCTGATATAGAAGTAATGTGTCCTTTTCTATTATTGGAGTAAAGTTTATGCTACTGGACAAATGCCATGCTAACTCAATGGCTTTGAATACTCACTGTGGGTCCCTATGGCCCTCTGGGGGTACTCCTACCTCTGTATGGTAAATATCAGTAGGATAATTTTTTTCTTTCAGAAGTAGGCAGTGTGGAAGGAGGGTAGCTCTCACATCTACCAATCTCATCCTAAGGACAAGTGGGAATTCAAAAGCCAGCTGAACCTATAAATGCTGGACCTCAAAAAGGAACTGAGGCATGTGGGTCCTCTGCCAGGACAGCTCTTCTTTACTTCCTGGCAGACAGAAATACTAACCAAGGCCTTTGGAGACTGAATGGTCAATCTTGAAATTATCAAAGCCTAGCTGTTTGGAACAAGACAGCCCAACTTTCCCTAACTACATTAACATTTCCCTCCATCCAAATATGAAAAATGGGCCCATTTATTATTTATCATCTTTCTATTTGATATTTCACCTGCTGCCAACACAGCTAAGCCCAGCCAAGCTCCCCCCGTGGCAGACCCGGAGGCAGACGATCCCAGCAAATCAGAATCATCGCACCCAGGGAACCAGATGGGTGACCTTTCTCTCTCCTGCTCTCCAGACTAGAGAACAGATAGTCAGAATCTCTAGGTGGCTCAGTTCTTTGCTTCTATAAATTAAAATGTATATTTTCCAACCGATGATGGTCTGTTTCTCAAAAACATCGATCGCATGTTCATCAAACACCATCTTTCATGCATTATGCCAAAGCAACCGTTTTTTTTTTTTTTCGGTTTTCTGAAATCCCTGACACGATGCCCCCTCCCTTCTTGCCGACCTCCACTCAAAATAACATGGTGTGAACTTTTTCCATTGCTTTTTCTCCCCCTTCTCCTGTGTAGCCATGTGTTTGAAGTTAAGATATTGTCACATCTCACATTTTAAATATCATGAGGATAGGCCAATTCTATGATATTTTAAGTGCCCTCATTATGAAACATATGGCTGGAGGGGTGGGGATAGGGAGGTGGGGAAAGAAATATGGCAAATGCAGTATTTTCCCGAGGGGGGTGGTGAGGAACATGACCTGCAAGACGCAAGAATCTATGTGCACCACCACTGAATACCATCTGTTTGCATTCAAATTATCATCTTGAAATTATGACTTTTTTTTTCATATGCCATAATGTATAGGATTCAAGGGCCAAAACACATCACAGTGTTTGCAACCAAATGATCCAGTTGCTGTCAAAGCTGCGGCAATTTAAGAAATAGGAGAGAAAAACAAGACAATGTTATATTTGTGGCACTTTTAGTTCTTTTCAAAACAGATGCATTGTTATTACAGAGACAGTGAGAGGGGTAGTCATTCACCACATCGTTCACTGGTTCATTTGTTCACGCATTTACGCTTTCATTCATTCAGCAGCTATTTCATGTATTTCATGAACCAGCCATGATGTGTGGAGAGGGGTACGGAGGTGAAAGTGACTTTGCCCCCAGGTGATCAGAAACCAAAGAGAGTGAGAAGCTTGTGATCAAACTCTTAAGACCAATTGTAGAAGTTAACAGAGGTATGACCAGAGTACCCACGTTTTTGAGGGGAGAATGGCATTAACCCAGTGATAGGGACCTCTTCTTTTAAAAAAGTCTCCTTTTAAGTAGGACTTATGCATGCAAGGTGGATGTTGAGCTTCCCTGATTCGGAACTAGAGTCTGCAAAGATGCAAAAGTGTCAGTGAGCAATGCTTACAAAGAATTCATTCTGACTAGAACACAGGCGGAAATACAAACTATGCAGGTAGAGAGTGGTTGGAGCAACTCCTAGAAGAACCCAATTTTATTGAAGTCCGATAAGGACTTTAACAGCTAATGCCTGGACTCCTGCTAGGACAATGAACTGTCTTTGGTTGGAACAGTATTTGACTAAACACTTACTATAGAAATAACTGCAAAGGGGGCGCCTGGGTGGCTCAGTCAGTTAAGTGTCCGACTTTGGCTCAGGTCATGATTTCACTGTTCGTGAGTTTGAGCCCCAAGTCAGGCTCTATGCTGACAGCTCAGAGCCTGGAGCCTGCTTCAGATTCTGTGTCTCCCTCTTTCTCTGCCCCTCCTCTGCTTGCACTCTGTCTGTCTCTCTCTCTCTCTCTCTCTGTCAAAAATGAATAAACATTAAAAGGAGTTTTTTAAAAAAAGATGAATCCCTGGGTTCTACTCCTGAAACCAATACTACGCAGTATGTTAATTAACTTGAATTTAAAAAAATTAAGTAATAAAAAAAGAAACCATGGAATGGATGGGCTTTTAACTTCCACACAATCCATAAACAAGGTAGATTCTTAGGGATAAGAAGGCATCCCTTGATGACAGTTAGGATGTGTCAGCAAAGATTTAAATGTCGTGGCCATAGTTAGGAATAAACATGAGGAGATTTGATCTCTTTACTAGAGAATGTATAGTCAAATTAAGGAGACAGTCACATATGTAAGAGAGTAATGAGGTCACTTTGAACTGGGTAACAGCATTCATCCTTAACAGGGTCGCTTGACCATTTTCTCTCTGACACCCTGAGAACTCTATGGAAATCACAAAATAAGGTATTGACCCTCAGACTTTGGGCAGTGATCATTACAAGCTAAAAAAATAACCACCAGCAGATGAAGATTTTCCATATTTCTGTGCTACTTCTGACTATCCTCTCTTCCCACCCACATATATTTTTTTGTATCTCTCACATTATACTTCAAGAATCCCGTGGATATGTGCCTGTTGGAATCCTCAGTGTTGTTCTCTGTGTCCCCAGGAGTTGGCCAAAATATCAATTATCTTGTATTTTTAGAGTCTAAAAAATATTGGTTGAATTAATAAGTGCGTGCACGAGTTTCTGTGGATTGATGAATAGCAGATTTTTCAAAGAAACTACCCAAGATCTATTTCTCAGTGATACATACATTTTTAGCAGATTAAGGAACCTGAATCATTTCCAATACTTCTGCATGAGTAACACAGTAATATTCAAATGTGCAAGTATGCGATCAGAGAGGGTCCCTAATAAAACTACTATTTAACTGTTATTATTCATCAGAATTTGTATTGGGCCAGTGCTCGTGTTTCGGCATCTCACAATTCATTATCTCATCTATTCTTTACTGCACGACTGAGGGGTGGACCATACCATTCCTCTCTTTCGGTGAAGACACTGAGGCCTACTGATAATCAGCTCTGGGATTTATACTTAGGTCCTTTGATGCCTTCCCAGGACCCATGCAGCCTCACTGGAGAGAGAGTAGGGAGATGTGAGTTTTGAGACCACTTGCCTCTGATTTACTCTCTGATAAGACCTTAGGCAAGTCATTTCCGTAACCAAACTGCCTCGTACTCTCCCATCTCTGTATCCCTCCTCCTGTGTACCTGGTTCTACTTAACCTCCAAGTCAGACATCACCTGGTTTGCAGAACCAACCTTCAGTGCATGCGCAAGAATTTGGGTAGACTAATTTAGTACCCAGCAATGCAATGCCTTCATCAATCGGGTCAGCCATTCGCTTCCTCAGACATCTTTCTGAGGACAGTAGTAACCAACGCTGGGGTCCTGTGCTTCAGACCCATTCTGGTGCTGGGCAACGAGCGTCTCCTCGAGTAAGAGGCAGTGTGGTGTAGTGGGGACAGCTTGGACCTCAGAGGTGACTCCCAGGTTCCAATTCTGTTTCGACCACTTATGAGCAGGTGGAACAAGGCACAAGGCATTTTACGTCTATGAGTTCCCGTCTGTAAAATGGAGGTGCCCAGCAGTGCCATAGGCAACAAGTGAAAACAACATTGTCAGAGTGGCCAGTGGCCGAGATGAAACAGGTGCGCACAATAGCTGCTGATTCCACTGCCCGTCTTCATAGGGGCTATGACACTTTCTGCCTTCAAATCCACTGGTTTCCTTTGAGTGCCAGCCTTTTCAAATCTGTTGTCCTGAGGAACAGCCCCCAGGTTTCCCCCCTTTCTCTCTTGCCTCCATCCAACCGATTCTCCATTCAGCATGAGAGAGGTTCCAAAAATATGAACTTGATCGTGTCAACCTTTTGATGAAAGCTCTTCAGTAATTTTCCATTTTCTTAGAATAAAATTTAAACAACTCATCGTGGCTGGTGATTAAATCCCCTGCCCGCCTTCCTGCGGCGTCCCTCACCACATCTTTGGCTGACAATCTTTCCAGCCCCTCCTGTTGCTGTCGCCGTTGCTGTCGCTCAGAATGCCCACGTCACTTCTACTTTAGGGTCGTTTACATCGCTTTGCCTTCTGTCAGTAATACTGTCCCCACCCCCAACCCCCAGATCTCTGCCTGACTGGTTCTGGCAAACATACTACCTCCTGACAGACGCACACACTCACCACACAATCTAAAACTGCCCCACCCCCAAGTCACTAACCTATTTTGTGCCAACTAAAATTTTTATTTGCTGATATATATTCTGTGCCCCCCCCACAAAAATGTGAAGTCTATAGGAATGTAAACAATGTGATGTGTCTATTTGATTCACTGCTATGTCCCCAGCATCTGGGACAGTATCCAGTACTTAGTAGGTCCTCAACAAATACTTTTGGTGAACGACCGCATCAAGGATGCTCCTCATTTTGAATACCTGGCCCAGCTGCTGGGCAAGACTTCATATTAGCTTGTCTAAATTTAGCACAAACTTTGCTTTAACTCTCTCGAAAGAGATATCACTAAGCTAGTTAAAAGGAATAGGGAGCTATGACTGTCTACAAAAAAAACACCCATAAGCGATGCACTTTCCTTATTAAAAGGGGCCCCTTTGGGCTGTGGTGTGGGTAGCTGTTTCATAAGGATATGTGGGCGGATGGCCTGATTATAGAGGCCATTCCCTGTAACCAAGGGTCTAAAAAGGCGCACGAAATGTTCGCTCCTGATTGCAGATCCCCGTCCGTCTTCCTCTTCCTCCCCCTCTCTCCCCTCTCTCTCCTAGACACTTATTTGGAGGTGCCTGGGCTGTCATCCCATCGCACCAACAAATTGCTTCTGTCACCTCCCCCTCATTGCCCTTCATCCCTCCCCAGCATAATTACCATCTTACTAATAAGTCAAATGAGTGGGTACAGCGAAGTGGGCAGCTCCATTTGGCTGCCTCACTGAGCGCTGGCATGGGGCGAATGGGAAAGACGGATAACGGGGCTGCTGCTGCCCCCAGTGCTCCAAGGGAAGCCTGCTAATAGATTTTCTCTTTAGTGGCTCTTGCTTAAGGGGATGGCACAGGGAACCAGCTGAAAGAAGGCAGAGCCATGACCCCCATCTCGGTCCCCCAGCTGTGCCACGTTTGTCATGGCACTGATTCCCCAGTCACCACAAAAAGGAGACAGCCAGATCCTTCTAGGAAGGGTTTCAGCTTGCTGCTCTCTCCCCCAAACCCAAGCCCATTCCTTCCAGACGTACTTCTGAGTGAATGCTGCCCTTCCTGACATCCTTGCTGCCCTACAGTCCAGACTCGAAGATGAGCTTACCGGCCAGCAACTCTCACCTGGCAAATCGTGACTCCAGGCTGGATGGAGGATTCTGGGGCAGGAAGGCAGCAGCATACTTAGGGACCTTTCCTCCTCCAGGCAGGCGAGCTAGGCATCAAGGCGACTGCGCAGACCGCAAGACTTTAAAGGAACAGGAAGTCTGCACTAATGTATGCGATTTTGTTAACACATTAGCATGAACGTTTCAGCAGTAGCATAAGGAGTGCCAAGTACTTAAAACGCAGTAGTGGGGCTATTGGTGTAGGGTTTCTTAATTTCATTTTAAACCCAATAGAGCATGAGTGATGATAAAGAAAAGGGTAGACCCTGAATGGTGAGGGGGTAGCCTTGCTTCTGCCTAAGGCAGAAAGATGCCAGATGAAATAATTGTGGCAGGAAAAATGCCAATGCTTGGGCACCAGCTCGACTTTAATATACCAGATCGTGCTTTCTTTTTTCCTTCATCCACACAACAGAGCTCGGCATGGCGTGTCTAGGGGGGCGTGGCAGGAAGGAGATGAACACCATGTCATCTCACGAACTATTCCCCTGTGCACTTTTAAAATATTAATCTACACCCGATTATTAATCATGAGGAAGGCAGCCAGGGGTACTGGCCACACAGACCTTATCCTTTATCACACAGATCTCAGGATTCTAAAAGAGCTGATAAAAAATTATTATTGGAGGACCACCTGAGATCCATCACCTTGTCACCTTGTCCTTTCCTCCCAGAGACCACCAGGGGCTGCATTAACATGCTCTCTGCCTCTAATGTACAAAATAAAGGAAAGTAACATGGAGTTCTTTAAACACAGGCCTCACTGATTTGAAATGAAGGGATGAAGGTTAGTGCAGATGAGTGGAAAACCAAAATTCAGAATATTCTTAAAGAAATCTACGGATACCTCTTTTAATTGTGTACAAGTATGAGAGAACATCCCAAAGTGAAGTAAACATTGCTAAAAGACATTCAGAAGATGGTCCTGGAAGATATTGAGGAAGCAAGGCCCACTCGTGTCACCTGTTCCATTTTTTTCGAACACCATGAATTCTTGACTTTTGTCAATTGCAACTTGTCAGCTGCACCTTGAACCCCTTCTGGAACACATCCTGCTTTGGACTAAAACAGAGATGATGCAACCTCCGTTAGCTACATAGAGAATTGGGTATTAGATCGTCAGTTTAACTCTGTCAGCACTAGTCATAATTCTTTCAAAACAAGTTATGTGACCTTGTGGGTTTTTCCTTTAGAAGCCTGCACTCCGCTGGCAGCTCAGAGCACACTTTGTTAACAGTTTCCTATCAGCTGTGCTTCCAGAATCATAATCCCTCAGACCCCGAATAAATATTTTTCATTGCTTTACAGCCTCTTCTTGGCTGACACATGTAACATACAATTATGGCTAAGGAAGTGTTGCCAAAAAAGGAGGCCAAGGGGGACCAGGTAAATATCATTTTGAGAAACTTATTGTTTATACATCAATGGCTAATGCAAATTTGACTATAGGGAGGCACTTTTGGAAATACTTTATATAATTTTCACCCTTTCTTCTGGTCTTTCAGGGTTGACACTATAATGATCTTCAACTTCTCCATTTCAATTTTATTTTACTTTATTTTTTTGCCATTTTTTTTCTTTTGTAAGAGCTAGCATTAGCTGAGTGACTATGATGTGTCTGATGGATATTATTTGTGATTTTGATCTTTACTGCCAAGTAGAGAATTTTAGGCACACTTAGCATATAGGAAAATTAAAGTTTACAGAGATTAAGTGGTTTGTTTTAGGCCACAAAGTCCATTAAATAATAGGCTAGGTGGGGTGCCTGGGTGGCTCAGTTGGTTAAGCGTCTGACTCTAGATTTTGGCTCAGGGCATGAATCATGGTTTGTGAGATCAAGCCCTGCAATGCACGCACACAGACAGTGCGGAGCCTGCTTCGGATTCACTCCATACCGCTCTCTCTCTGCCCCCTCCAGCTTGCACCTGTGCACGCAAACTACCTCTCCCCCCAAATAAGTAACTAAATCTTAAAAAATAAATAAATAATAAGGTAAACTCACTATCATACCACCTCTATCCACCTTTAGTAGAATTACATTAAAGATATCTATCCATCCCTTTCATAGGTTGTAGATCAGAGCTTTGCTGATCCAGGTGTAATATACCCGGTTTTTGTTAGGCATCTGTTATGCGCTGAATGTTGGTGTCCTCCCAAAACTCATGTGTTGAAACCTACCTCTCGATGTGATGGTGCTTGGCGGTGGGGACTTTGGGAGGTCATGAGAATAGAGTCCTCATGAACGGGATAAATGCCTTTTTAAGAAGAGACCAAAGGGGTGCCTGGGTAGCTCAGTCCATTAAGCATTCGACTCTTGATGTTGGCTCAGATCATGATCTCACTGTCATGGGATCGGGCCCCACATTGGCATAGCAACTGCCTAAGATTCTCCCTCCCTTTCTCTCTGCCTCTCTCCCACAACCACTCTCTCTCTCCCTCTCTCTCTGTCTCTCTCAAAATAAATAAATAAACATTAAAAAAAAAAGATTCTCTCTCTTCCCTTTGCCCCTCTCCCACACATACTCTCTCAAATAAATAAAAATTAAAATAATAAAAAAAGAAGAAGAGGCCAGAGACCCAGCTGTCTCTTTCTACCACATATGATACAAGACGTCAACAACCTGCAAGCAAAGAGGATTCTTACCATGACCTGATCATGCTGGCACCCTGATCTTGGACTTCCAGCCTCTATAACTGTGAGGAGTAAATTCCTATTTTATGTAAGTTACCAAATCCATAGTGCTTTTTTATAGCAGCCCAAACGAATGGAGTATTCAGTAAATGTTCCTATTAAAATTTACAGAAAATATGGGCTCAAATATTAATTAAGCTAAACTGATCCCTATTCTAAATTACCACTGGAGGACCCTTTCTTAAATAAACAGATAATTCAAGTCTGTGACATAGCTCTGCTTGGTTCCACTATTATTGACATTCCGAGGAACTTCTTTCTGATCACTGCTGTCCAATCTCGGGATGCCTCACGTCCAACGCTACCTTTACTATGACAAGATACAAAGACTGATAACCAGTGGGTAGGTTTCACGAGGCAAGAACACCATTCTTTAGTCAGGACTTGGGCCCACACCTAAGCCACAGGCTTTTGTTTTTGGTTTTTGTTTTGTTTTGTTTGGGTTTTTTTTTCCTTAACTTGGATGAAAACACATGTGGCTAAATCAACCTGTGCATGACACAGAGCAGTGAAGGAAACCTAAAAAGGATTCCCTCCCAAAAAATGTTACAAAAGCTGCCATAATGGACTGAACATAGCATGATGAAATTTAACAGGCACAAATATAAATTTAAAAATAAAAACTACCATCAATTGCACACATGAATAATTGGCAGGGAGGGGGGTGGTATTTATCAATAACACATGTGAAAAAGAGACAAGGGTTTTAATTGACTTTGAACTCAGTATGGGTCAACTATGCAATGTAGTTGCCAAAATACTAATGCAGTCTTAGGCAACAAGAACAGAAATAGAAAGAACTTTTCAGAACAAAAGGCAGTTATCCCACTTCTTTCTGAGCCAATGAGACCACACCTAAAGTGTTGGGTTGGGTTCTGGGGGACACTCAGGTAGTGGGGGGACCTGGATCTGTGTTGTAGAGAGAATGATTGAAGGAATTCACAATCAGGATGGAAATAAAAAACATGGTAAATACCTTAAAATATCCAAAGGACTGCTGTATAGAAGGGCAAACGGAGTTCTCTTCTATGACTGTATACATAGGAAATGGCTGGGAGCCTGGGATCGATATAAAGGAGAAACTTTTTGCAATTTAGAATGTTCTTCTTTCTTTCCCTTTTTTTTTTTTTTTTGAGAGGCACAAGCTGGGGAGAGGAGCAGAGAGAGAGAGAGAGAGAGAGAGAGAGAGAGAGAGTCTCAAGTAGGATCCAAGCTCAGTGTGGAGTGCAACACGGGGCTTGATCCCATGACCCCAGAAGCATGACCTGAGCTGAAGTCAAGATGCCGGATTGACTGAGCCACTCAGATGCCCAACTGACTGAACCACACAGGCACCCCACAATTTAGAATGTTTTAAAATGGAATGGGTTCCAGTGGGGAAAAAGTGAGTTGTTATTCAACAAATTAAGCAGATTTGAGATGATCACCTATACAGAATTTTAGAGATGATTTGTCTTCAGTGGGTCAATGTTGGACAAGATGAACTGTGGCATGGGCACGAGTGTCATTATGTCATAGCCCATACAGGTTACACATTGTTGAGCAATCATGAATCATTTGGTACATTTTTCTGTGATTTCCTCTCCCCAATTAAAATGGTAGCTCTCTGACAGCCAGGGAGTGTATCCTTATCAAGTGCTTCTCCTACATTTCTCCTTGTTCCTTCTAGTGCGACACCAAGATGAACTCTTAATAAATATGTCCTGGTAGACAGCTGCCTTTATTAACTTATGTAACTAATATTTTCCTTATCGAAGGATAAAGGTATGTGCTAGTCCAACGTATGCCATGATTGTCCTGTTTTGTTCAAGTTAATATTGTATGATTTTGGTAAGCCACTGTTTGTTTATTTCCTATGAAAACTCCAAGGTTCTATCTAAAGATATCCAGTCCTAAGTAGTATAGACATGCTGGGAAACCTTCACACGTTTTAGTGTTCTCTTTGTGAAACACAGAGATGGGATTTCCAAGGTCCCTTTCAATTCTGTCATTCTATGAATCTAGTCATGTGGACCTGTTGAGGAGTTTTGATTATTTTGTCTCTTTCATACATTTTCTTCATCTCTCACCTTCCATATGTCTTCAATGACTTTGACAGTATCAGCACTGAGCCACAGATGTTAGCATCACATTCTGAACAGAGCATCTCAAGAACTCTTAAAGATTAAATATGTAGAGAATTATAAATATTTGAAATACCCTGGGGCTGGTGTATGTACTGTCTTTAAACAGATTTTTTGATCTAGTATCTTTTATTTGCTTGCTTATGTGCTGGCTTTCTCCCCCTCTTTCAGAGCATCAGAGCCTCGGCAGGTTTTAAGAATAACCAAAGGCCCTGAATACAGTCACACCACCCTAAGTCCCTGCCCTCCAAACCTGCTGAAGGTTGAAGGCAAGGATGGGACCCTCACAATCTCTATACCACAACAGACCATAATACTAAGATTTGCTTTTGCTAACCCTGAACTCTCTCAACAGTTAACTATTGAAAGGTTCAAGCTCTGGTTTTAGATTCACTGTTCACTTCCTAAGGAAAGATGAATAGCCTTGTTGGCAATCATTTCCAAGACGATGACCCTGCATCCCACAAATATTTATTCTATGTCTTTCTCGAACATCTATCTCCTAATTCTTGATCTGTTGTAATCAAAATTTTGTCATTGCAGCCCTGCCAGAAATATAATTCAAACAGACATAGGCCGTTTATTTATTAAAATATCTCATGTCTTTCCTTCTTTGTTTGCTTTCTTCCTTCTTATCGCTGCCCTCCCCATCTTTCTCTCCACTTTCTTCACTATATTTCCTCCAAAAATGCTTTAGGGTGTTTTACAAAAAAGCACAGTGAAAAATGAAATTAAAATAAATAAGTTAAGACAAAAGGAAAAGTTGGATGAGCCCGGCACAGAGAAAAATATACAAAATATATACCAAATGATATATGGGGTGTAGCCCTGGTGTTTTGTAATAGCAAGGACAGGGTAAAAATGAGAAATTATATATAACAACATGTCTACAAGATGGAAAACAACCTGTTGACTGAAGCATGACTACTTCTGGTGCTGAGACCAGAGAGAAATAAAGAAAATCCCATGGGTTGCTGTAGGCCTGGTTCTCAACATACTATTTACAAGAGGACAACAACAACTATGGTTAGAACGCTTCTTTTAATATTCTTCAAAAAAACCATTGATCATGATGGCAAATGGCCCTCCTTTTGAAGGCACTGTATGTGGTAAAGATAGATGATAAGGAAAGAAGGGGTAGTAAGGAGGGAGAGCCAGAAAGTTTCCGTGATTATCCAGCTTAAACCAAAGATAGGGTTTCAATAACCAGAAGACTGGGTCAACTCCATGTCTTTCAGACAACTGTCTATAAACTGAGAAGCCCAAACTCCCTCTTAAGCCCAATAGAGCTCTTGGTAAATGTTCATGGGTTTGAAGTTATAATACTTAATGAGTACCAAAATACCAAGATTTCCCATTTCCAACAAAATCCAGTCCTAAAGCACTAAACAGTCAAGTTTGGATTAAGGTAAGTCTCTGATAGAAATGATTTTGATTAAGTGCTTGTCTATCTGTTGTATCACATCAAGAATTTCTAATATTTAAACAACCCCTCAAGATAAGCAGCATGTAGAAAAAGAGCTATGAGGATCGCATTTAAGTAACTTGTCTAAAGTCACACAGTAAGTAGAGAGGCTAGAATTCACACCCATGTTTCTCTGACTATGGAAATGGCTGCTCACCTGTCCATACTGAGGATTCCCCTTGGTTAACTTCCTGATAAATGTTTATTACATCTCTGGATTTCTTTAAGCTACCATGGTTCAAATATTTGTATGGTTTTCTGAAAGACTTTGTGATTCATTTTGGTCATATGGAGTGAGAATTCTAAAAGCAAATTCACATTTTCTCTCTCGCTTTCTTTCTGTTTCTCATTTCCCCTTCCCCAACCCCCCTCTTTCATTCCCTCTCTCTTTTCTCTAACTTTACAAAACCTGTTAATGCCTTGGCAGAACACAACACATTTCTTGCTTCTTTATCCAGTCTTAGAAGATAAATTTTGTCTCTGATAGGGCCAAGCTCTATGGGATATCATAAGGTTAAGAAAAGCAAATGCTGAATTTGCTTGCAGAAGAGAACTGGTAGTCTCCAGTTTTCTTTTTATTTGTCCACTTTAAATGGCCACCATTTTTACATGCTCAGCATGCTCTAAAAGAGGGTTCTCTGATGTTGATATCAGAATGGGTACGGATGGAGCTCAATAGAAGAACCATACCCGTGACATGACATTCACACTTGCCCAGCCTTCCATGTAGAGTCTATAAGTTTTCTTGCACCAGTGCAAAGCAGTTAGAAGGACATTATGTCAAAATTCTTGTCCTGTGCCACTGATCTCTTAAAACTTACTTCCAAGTTACTTAAACCTTCACATTTTATAAAATAGCTTCAAAGATGAATGCCTCTCTTTTTTAACTAATGTTTTTTGGAGAGAGACAGAGAGAGCAAGCAGGGGAGAGGAAGAGAGAGAATCCCAAGTAGGCTCCACACTGTCAGCATGGAGCCCAATGCAGGACTCGAACTCATGAACTGTGAGATCATGACCTGAGCTGAAACCAAGACTCAGAGGCTTAACTGACTGAGCCACCTAGGTGCACCCAAAGGTGAATGCTTCTAAAGATTATCACTAAAGATGCTTCTAAAGATAAGCATCACTATAGTGAATGTGCAAAATACAGAAAACAAAAATGTGGGAATAAAAAATCAACTATGATGTCACCTCCATGATGATACTGTTTACATATTTGTGAACATAAGTGTAAGCTTCCTTCTGTGTGCATAAATGCACTAACACAGGCACAAACACACATATTTGATTTTAAGAGAATTAGAATTTCATTTAATTCATTGCATATAATTGTGTGCTATTATTTTTTAATTTAATTTTATAAGCATATTATAAGTTTATTGAATTTTTAAGGATGTTTTAAATGAATGCATAATATCCCAACATAGGTTATACCGTAACTTCTTTATCCCAATATTTGTGCATATTTATGTTTTCAATTTTTCCCTATGTGAAATAGTGTTGTAATGATCATTGTTGCTTTTATACATAAAATTATGATGCACATAAAATCACTTGTTCATCTCCAAGAAGCAAGGCAGTAAGGTCTTGAGTTAACTAGCTCAAAAGAGCATGGAAAGAATTTCAATACAGAAGGGAATCGCATACACAAGCATCTTTTGATAAAAAGGAGGATGATGGGCACCTGGGTGGCTCAGTTGGTTGAGCAGCCCAGTCTTGATGTCAACTAATGTCATGATCTCCCAGTTCAGAGCCTGCTTGGGATTCTCTTTCCTTCTCTCTCTGCCCCTACCCAACTCTCTCTCTCTCTCTCTCCCAAAAATAAATAAACCTTAAAAGAAAAGAAGGATAGAAAAAAACACACACACACACACATGCAGACACACACACACACACACACACACACACACACACACCAAAAAACACAGGGCAAACCCTAACAAACAGACAAATAAAATCCATAAAGGCATTAGTGCAGAGAGGTCTCTTTCTCTTTTTATATGGGCATTAATCCCATCATGAGGGCCCCACCCTCAAGATCTCATTTAATGCTAATAATTTCCTAAGGGCCTCGTTTCCAAATGCCATTGCATTGGGTATTAGGGACTTAATATATGAATTCTGGGGGGATTCAACCATTCAACCCAGAGCAGATACCATTTGACAAAGGGAATACAAAGTGTACAGGAACCAAGGCTGGAAAAACTTTTTAAAAAGCTGAACAACATTTCCAACAGCCTGGGTTTTTTTTGTTTGTTTCTCCAATTCCCCATATTAGCAAATGAAGCCCCCAAGGTCAAAGGACTCTTGGTGTTCTTGAAAGCAACTGAAAAAAAAAATGAGCCAAAGAGGGAAAAACTATGCCCCCAAATGCTTCCAATCTTGGGACTAAGACCAAAGGATGCAGTGTGTTTTCCCTTATAAAGCCAACAGTCAACCAAACTGAGTTAAGTTAGCCCAATGGATTCATTCTGAAATAATTAGATCCTAGGAAAAAGATGGAGGTGAGGTGAATATGTATCTATAGAGTATTTACTGGGATCCTAATATATGCAAAGTGTAGGAACTACTCAGGGAGAGGTTAACCTAATGATTGGGCTCATATTGGGAAGTATAATATTTTCTACTGTGTTTTAAACATTAATGCATTTATTTGTTCAATCATTTACACATTTTTATGGAATGCATACTGTGTCTCAGGCCTTGAATGCATAGTACTGAACCAAAGCAGACCTGGTCCTTACCTTCATGACTTAGCTTGGTGACATTTGAACTCTTCATTTGAGTCTGCAAGAAATTACATGATCCCTGGATCTACCTCAGTGTCGCAACTAGAAACACTTTTCTACAGTCTCAGATCAGCAACTCTATGTGTGATCCACAAGGTATTCCTTAACTATGTCATCAACTTCATGAGCACGCAGCCAGTACAAGGGTCCAAGGAAGGACAGCTTATGCGCATTTTCTTCCCTAATCTCTCGCAGTGCCATCTGAACCCTGTTATTTCCCAAAGAATCAGGTTCTTCACTTTCTGTCTCCTCTTCTTGAAGTCTTCAGGGCACCGGGGAGGTGGGGGGGGGGGGGGAAGGGCACATCACTTGCTTTTACTGTTCTTAGTCTAATCAACTCCTTGTTAAATAAATTAGGACAAAAAATATAGGATATCGAAAATCCAATTATATTTTAGTTACTCTGGCCACAGACAAATTGGGTTGTTTTCAATCCACACGTTAATTGGAAGCAGAAGATAATTTTGTTGTTGTTTTCAGAGCATTTGTTTTAAGCTGTCCCTCATGTTAACTTCTCTCAGCTCATCTCCTCAGGAAGTGGGATTTCTCTTCCCAGAGTACACGGCTGCCCCAGGGTGAACTAGAGCCCTCATTTTTAAGGTTTCTCTCATGACACTCTTTCTATTTCAAACCATGTCCTGCCCATCTCTGCCCTAACTAACCACTACCGTTTGGGATGCAACTTACCTTGGATTTCTTGTTCTCCTATTTCCACAGCTGAGCCCTTAAAATATACAATGCTACATTTAAAAATATACAAAATAGCTCTTGTTTCAGAGTCAAAGGATGTCTTAAAGGATATGTTATGTCCAAATAGAGGTGACTGAGGGGCATTCATTATAGTGATTTTTTTTAATGTTTATGCATTTATTTTGAGAGAGAGAGAGAGAGACAGAACAAGCGTGCACTGAGCAGAAGAGACTCAGAGAGAGAGAGAGAGAGAGAGAGAGAGAGCGAATCTCAAGCAGGTTTTACATGGTCAGTGTGAGCTGAAATCAAGAGTCGGTTGCTTAACAGACTGAGCCACCCAGTCACCCCAGTATAGTGATTTTTAAAGTGCCTGGTAAATACTTAGGAAAGTCATATGATGCAGTAATTTCACTCCTAGGAATATGCTCCTAAAATACAAGAATATGAAGTATAAAATGCACAGTGATTATTGTAGCACTTTGATATCTCAAACAATTAAAAACTACTTAAATATCAAAATGGCCATAGAGGGACAGGCAAAATAAGCTATGATATCTGCACAGATTAGAGTAGTAAGCAGCTAGAAAGAAAAGAATAAGAATTCTATCAGATATATGTATCTATATATCTATATCTATATCTATATCTATATCTATATCTATATCTATCTATATCTTATAGATAGAAAGACAGAGACAGACACTGAGAGAGACAATGACAGAGAGACAGAGAGAGGAAGGGACAGAGAGATTAGTTTATTTTAAGGATTGGTTCACACAGTCATAGAGACTGACAAATCTAAAATCTATAGGGAAGGCTAAGGCTGGAGTCCCAGGCAAGAGTTGATGATGGAATTCTGAGTCTGAAAGCAGGCTCCAAACAGAATTAATTTCTCTTGCAGGGACCTGAGTCTTCTCTCTTAGAGCCTTTAACAGATTTGATGAGACCCACTCACATTACAGAGGTTAACTATGGACTGTATTGATTTTGATGTTAATTACATCTTAAAATATACCTTCATGCAACAACTGTATTGGTATTTGACCGAATAACCAGCAACCACGGTCTAGCCAAGTTGACATAAAATGAGCACTTACATATATAAAATACTGATAAAACTCAGGTTTGCATAACTATAGATATACTCTATGTTTATATAAATATAAATTTAGATATACTTTATATTTACATATAAATTGTGTATATATATATATATATATATATATCTTTATATATCCATCTAGTTATCTATTATGCAACTGCTGCCCTCCTGTGCAGAAAGAATTAATGTAGGAAGCCTGACCCAGCTGTCTTTAGAAATAGCTCCTTACAAGTTTGATCCTTGACTACTGTCTGGGCACTTGGCTAGTAGACAGTTCTCTACAGTGCAATAAAACTTTCCCTAACTGAAAAAAGTGGTTCACTGCATCTAGACAGAGCAAACAATATGGTTTAGGCTTAATACAGGACTTCCTTTTGAGAGTCTGTGATTTTGGCATGCTCTAGTCTATCTACATAACCAAACTCTAATAAAAAACTTGGGTGCTGAGTAGGCTTCTCAGGGCATAAACATTGCACACATATTTCTACAGTTTCGTTACAAAATTGAGACAAGAGTGAGCTATGTGTGGAGGGAAAGACCATAAAGAGGTCTGCATGGTGATTCCTTCAGACTCCACCTTTATCTGTTTCCTTTATGATCTATATATATCTTCACTACATTCCTGTATAAATCTTAGTCATGACATAACTACATGTGGAATACACTGGGTCTTTCTAGAGAATCTCCTAACACAGGAGTGGTCTTGGGGAGATCCAATACATCTATCCTACTGAATATTTTTTCAGTCTAATAATTTTTTTAAATAAACTTTTAATTGTAGAATAGTTTCAGATTCACAGAGAAGTTTCCTAATGTAGTACAAGCAGGTCACATATACCCCTCACCTAGTTTCCCATATTGTTATGATGGTACATTTGTCACAACTAAGAAACAAATATTGGTACATTATTCAACTGAAGTCCACGTTTTATTTGGGTTTCCCTTTTTTTCCCCTAATGTCCTTTGCATTTTCCAAGAATCCATCCAGGATGCCAGATAACATTTAATTATCTGAACCCATAGCCAAGACAACTTGGTTCCCTTTGCTTGTGACCATTCCTCACACTTTCCTTTTTTTTCCAAGAAGTATTCTTCTTTTTTTTTTAACAGCTTTTGCTCCTGCTAATTATCTCTACTATTCATTTGTGTTCTATTTCATGAATTTCTGCTTTTTAACTTTTATTATACCATTCCTTTTACTATTTTCTTTGAGTTTACTCTTTTTCTCTTTTGTAACTGAATAGAATTCTTAGCTCAATCTTTCTTGTTTTCTAAAAGTTGCAGTTAAGGATGTGAATATTCTTCTCTTTTTATGTCTGCTATTTCTGCACTACATTTGGGTAATTCCCTCAGATTTTGTTTTTTCTAATTCAGTAATAATTTCTTCAGCTCCATCTAGTCTACTAGTACAGGTAAAAATAGGTACAGATAAAGATCACCTGACAACAATAGTCATATATTGAAGAAGGGGTAGAAAAGAGTAGAGAGGATGGAATAAAAGCTAAATTTCTCTACCTCTACTCCATTTGATAATTTTGTCTTTGGATATGTACAAATGATTTCATAATTATAAAACAAAATTAAGTCAAAATAAAGTGTAAGTGATACCTAAATGTTGAAAATAAAATAAAAGAAGATTCTAAATGCATACAAAGTTGGTGGCTTAAAAAATACTTGATTCCACAGGCTTTGTGGGATGCATTAAAAGGACAAAAAGAACTGCAAACCAAGAAAGCCATGATCAGTATTTAGTACTCATATTGTTAGTAATAGTGTTGCTTTTGTTAATGCATGCATACATGTATACATATAATATTACATGTAATATTGTAATATAATATTACAATGAAAGGACTAATTGCCCCCCAATTGTTCCAGATTAAGATTTTAATGCAAAAGGAAAGAGAAAATAAAATTAAGATAATACTGTTTATATTAAATTTGAATTTGAAATAATTTAGAAATATATGATGCATTTTATCTTTAGAAAAAGTAGTTGTGTCCTACTTCTGTCTATTGAAATGGTCTACCAGTGACAGCAATACCTCATAGAAATACTAACTTTGGGGCTCAAGACTGCTAACTCTAAAAACTATTTCATACTAAAAGGAACTAATAATTTTCAGTGAAATGACCGATTCCAGGTCTGAAACAAGAAATGTACAAAGAAATATAAAATAAATTTACCAGAACACAAACATCATCAATGCCTGCTGGGTCTGTGGCAAGAAAGGTCATAAGCACCCATGTACCAAGCTCTCACTGATAAAGGAATGAACGATTAGAGTATCCAAAGGAAATCCAGTTATAGTAGATTAGAACCCACCACCTTTGATTTCATAATGACACAAAATCAATCTCACTTATCACTTTAGGAAACTGTCAAGGCAAAATCTCATTCTGGAAACTGGTAGAAGGGGGAAAAAGAGGTAGGAGGGGAAAATCAAGCATTTATCCCACCTGTTCCGTATCAATTATGTTGCATGATAATTTAAAGGTAGAAAAGTGATATTCTTTATAGAAGGTCCCCACAGTTCCTAAGTACATATTTTTCCACCCCTTAAATGTAATAAGATGTATGGACAATGATCCGAAATGACTGTTAAACATAATGGGTGAAAGATTCCTGGAGAACTTAAAAATGGATGGATTGAATCAATAACCCCTGAACCTTAACATCAAAAGGGAGATACAAGAAGATATGAAGTGACTCTTGAAATTATAAAGTGTAGACAAGTATTTATGAAGATTAAAAAAAATCAAACATGAAATGGATCAATCAAGTCCCCATCAAGGCTCAACATTTACAGAGGAAAGAAGAACATGCTCAATGATACCATATGGCTACGTCCAGAATATGAGAACACGGCAGAAAAAAACGACTTTTTTTTAATGTTTGCTTTATTAAACATTCCATAGAGCACTAGTTTTATCTTTTTTAATGTTTATTTTATTTTTGAGAGAGACAGAGTGCAAGTGGGGGAGGAGCAGAGAGAGAGGGAGACACAGAATCTGAAGCAGGCTCCACGTTCCGAGCTGTCAGCACAGAGCCCAACGTGGGACACAAACCCACCAACCATGAGATCATGACCTGAGCTGATGTTGGATGCTTAACTGACTGAGCCACCCAGGCACCCCCCAAAAACGGACTTGTTGTTATTCTCCAAGTAAATGAGACAAAGAGAGAGGGAGAGAGAGGAACAGAGGAAATTTTATAGATGAAAAAAATGTTCAAGTCCTATCAATAAAATATAATATGTACATGATGTTTAGAGATTGACTTACAAACCAGATAAAGTAAGTGTGGCACAATTTATGAAGGTGAACACTACATATCAGTAGTGTTAACATAAAGGATTTTCTTTTTCTTTCTTTCTTGCTCTTTCTCCTTTCTTTTGACTGAATGTTGGCATTGTGGTTACTTTTCTAAAGTTTATTTATTTCTACTACTTGAATGCCAACTAGTTTTAAGAAATGCAGTCTTAAAATTACTAAGTTTATGAATTTCTTTCACATATTATCTCCTAGGATTCCCATGATCAAGAAAAGAATTATAATGGGAAGGTATTATAAGCCATTATTTTTCTAGTGGCATAATGAGACTTTAAAAATGCAAATGTTTGATCCCAATATCTTCCAGAAAGTAGAATAGTCAAGGTCTGTAGTGATCAGCCCAATGCCCTGTTGGTTCACTGCCTCAGCTGCCCACATTTACACATTAGCAAAAAGCAGAAGGAAATAGTCACAGCTTAGGATTCTCTAGGCTTTAAATTTTCTTTTTTTTTTTTATCAGATGTGCTTAATTTCACTTAACACATTTCAGACAACACACACACACACACACACACACATGCACACGCACATGCACGCCATGGGAAATAACCTAAAATCTATGTTCCCTTTTTGATTTAACCTATGCTCAATATTAGTTCTACTGCTGTGCGCATTTTCCTGGACACACTTTAGGACAAAGCAATTCCTAAGTCATTTAAAATGTCAACTATCTTGATTTTAACACTAACAAAGCAGCATTGAGTGAGCCACTCCAATGACTGAGTATCTAATGTAAGGTACCTGAAATTTCCCATTACAAAGAGTATAGTGTCCCTAGGATTTAATGGACAAATCAAATTTTACTAGCCCATTTGAATTCCACATATCCTTTTTCTACTATGTATGGTTCATTTCACATTACCCAATTTTATGCAAAGATAATCTTAAGGGCTGGATAATATTCCAACAAACTTTCTAAATATTTCCTCAACTGGGGAGCATTATATTTTTTTCTAAATTTTAATATTATGGACACGCTTTGCTCCACATTTGTGCATGTGAGCTTTTAATATGAATGGTGAGCTAATTCTTCAGGATTGCTTTCCAGAAGTGGAATTAATGGATCCAAGGGGTTTTTAAGGCTCTTGATTCCCATTGCCAAAATGCTCTCTAAAAGTGTACTGAGTTGCATACCTGCCAGCAACATACCTTCTCAACACCCTCTGCAGCAGGAAGATGCTACAGACGTCTAAACTTAAGTGGCATTGACCTGCGTCTCTTCTGGGCTTTATTCTGACATGTATTTGACCTTGCATTGTGTGTTGGGTAAGAGATGAGGGGAGCAACGTGAGGTGTTTCCTCTCCTCAAGCTGCCTTCCACGGTCCTTTTCTGTATAGTCACTTTGCCTAGAAATGGTTTCATTCAACACTTTCCTGTTTTGATGTATGAAGTCATTGAGTTTCTCTGCTTTTTAATCTCCTTAATTCTTTTGATCTGCTGGCTGGTTGAAAACAAAAGGAATAAATAGCTGGCACAGAGGAGGCAATGTATGTTTCAAATGAAGTTTCCTCTTTGTAAAGCTGGGTGAATGCAGGCTTGGCCCCCTCTGCCTCTATTCTAAATGGTTCTGTGCACGGCAGCGATGGTATCTGGTTCAATGACCACGTTGTCCAGGCTGCTGGTCAGAATCAAGCTTAGTTCTGAGCCGCTCTTTTGGGCAGTAATTAGAATGTGCTGATCAGAGAATTAAAACAGTGTGCAAATCAAAGAGCAGTTTCCTTTAGAAAGTAGGAGATTAGTTTTCATTTCCTCCTGCCCTCTTCCTATTTCTAACTCCCTAGGAAGCTGAAACATGCTTAGTGCTCATCACACACACACACACACACACACACACACACACAGTAACTATTTGAGGTGATGGATGTTAACTAAACTTGCCTAATCATTTTGCAATATATACATATTTTAAATCATTATGTTGCCATCTTAAACTTATACAATGTTGTGTGTCAATTATAGCTCAATAAAATGGAAAAAAATATGTTTATGCTTTGAAAAGGATACGGGACTTAAAATACACTGCAGCCCTAAAGAAAGATACCAAATTATGTAAGCTCCCATCTTGTTCTCAGTTTGTTTTTTACCTTTTACTAAGATCTTTGAAGGCCTTACTAAAAATTTAAAGCCAGGTTATAAGGTAAAAGGCTTCCCTTGAAGCTGCGAACATATAAACTTTGGGACTTGGTTCACCACATGCATTCGTATATTCATTCATTCATTCTTCATTCATTCATGCAAAAGACATTTGTTTTTCATTTTATGCCAGCACCATGCTAGGCAAAAATGATTCATGATTAAACACAATATAAGTTTTGTTTCCAAGAATGTCCAATTCAAGGAAAAGGCAGGACCATTTATAGTTAACTCTAATATAGAAACTTCTAGAAGGACATACAGCTTTAACTCCTGAGACTGAAAACATAATGAAAAACAAAAAAGAAACACAAAAATGTCCAGCGTATAACAAACTTCCATGACCATCTTCACTGCATATTTGATATGCCAATTTTGTGAATTGTATTTAAAAAATGGCCTTCAACCATTAGTTAATATTTTTTTAATATGTACTTTTTTCTTTTCCTTTCTTCTATTTTATTTCCAACAGCAGACCACTAAAATTCTCTGAACCCTATGTTTTTGGAAAAGTGTCACAAAAACATTCAACACATATTCAATTTATTATGAAGTGTCCTGAAGCATCAGGACTTGGTGATCTAGAAATGGGCCCCATTGGTTGTGATAAGTGAAAAGTATCTCTCTTTGACTCACTCTGGTTGGGTTTCATCATGTTGGTCTCTTGGCCTCATTTTTCTGGGGTAGAAAACTGGCTCTAATTGTTGGCCTTGAAAGTGCGCAACAGAATCATCCCCAACCATAGAGATCTTTCTCTATGATATGTTGGCCTGGCCTTGCCAGAATTCTCTCCCACTGAATGTCCCAGCAGGTAAGGACTTCTTGGTCATGTCTGATCCCCTTCTTTAGGCCTTTGCTGTCCCCCTCCCCAAATTCTAGGAATATCCATAAATAAAAAGGAATTTCCCCCCCTTTCAAAAATTAACCATGGTAAGGCTTAGGCAGATTTTACTGAAATGAACTCCCTATGGCACTGACCATTTTTATTCATCACCATATCTTTAAGAGTTAACAGCTCCTGCAGAGAGTAGATGTTTAATCAGTATTTTGGAATAAGTAATGAGAGGATGCATTAATACATTTTCCTGATTATTGAAAATTTTAAAAAATGGACCTACTTTGCTTTGTGCATTATCAATTTAACGGCATTTTCCGTGTTGACACGGAGACATCACCAAGCAAAGTAGCTGCTCCCGGAGTCCTGAATTTTCTTTCCCATCTTACTTGCATTGATTGAGACCCCAACAAATGTTTGGAAAAACAGGTTTTTTCCTTAGAGTGGCTTCTTTGTTTCAGATATTCTTAGTTATTAATGCTTTTATATAATAAAATTATTATTATTATTATTATTATTATTTTAAAGTATAAATTATTTTATAGTATAAATAAAAACCAGACTCTGTATGGAATAAACATTTCTAGCTGCACTGATTTTCTTTCTCCCTTTGACAAAATCAAGCTCTTTCCTGACTTTTACTTTCACCTCTGTATGTTCCTCTGTTAGGAATATTTCCCTACTTTTTCTTTTTTGCTTGTTTGTTTATTTGCTTTTTCATGATTGGCTTCTTTTGCTTATGCAGCTCTCCACTTCATTGTAATCTTTTCTGAGAAAGTTACTACCTGATCAGGGTAGCTCTCCATGGCATATCCTTACTTCCTAACTCCATCTTTTTTATAGAAATCATCCACAATCATTTTCTCTCTTGTTTACTAGTGAGTCCCCAGTGCCTAGCACCATGCCTCACACAGAGGAGAAATTCAATAATTATTCGTCGGCTCAATTAACAAATGGATGAATTGGAGCCCGTGGGTGGCTCAGTTGGTTAAGCATCTGACTTTGGCTCAGGTCACGATCTCCTGGTTCTTGGTTTTGAGCCCTGCGTTGGGCTCTGTGCTGATAGCTCAGAGCCTGGAGCCTGGAGCCTGCTTCAGATTCTGTCTCATTCTCTCTCTGCTCCTCCCCTGCTCGTGCTCTCTCTCTCTCTCTCTCTTTCAAAAGATAAATAATAAACATTAAAAAAACCCAAATGGACAAATTCAAGAAATATATCAGGTGACCTGAAATATCTCTTTCTACTTTTAGATTTCTTGAAAACCGTGATACACTAGATACTATTAACTTTTCTACTTCAAAGAGGGCAGTCGGGGCAGTGTCCAGACTTCATATTTCATTGGCTTTGTGTGAAAAGCCCAAAGGTAGTGGTCTGTGATCACGGAGAGGAGCTTGCTTACTTATAGGCTGAGAGCTTGAGGAGGTACATGGATTGCTGCCCATTTTGCCAGATGTGAGAACAGTGATTGGTGAAAAATTGCCTTCATTCAGAGGGCTGCACTGATCAGCAAGATTTACTGACTGCCGTTAGGAGTCTGAAGTAGAAATTCCTGCAAACAATAACAGATTGATAATGAAATATTGATCGGGGATGCACATTGCGGGGCAATTCTGTCCATTTCCTCATGGAATGGGGAGCATCCTCAGGCAGTGAAGAGGGTCTGCACTGGCATCGTAGCCCCAAGCCTTTCCCTCCTCCGAGGTTGATAGTGATGCTTATTCGGAGCCATCTGGAACATACACTTATTTCTAATTTTCTCTGGGCCCTTAGGATCTCTGTTTCTTCTCCTTGTTCTCTCATCCTGTCTCCTTAAATATGGCTTTGAAAATTAGGTAGCGTGACTTGGGAAAGGTTTGCACAAAGCAAACTCTGAAATTAATCAATCAGCCTGGCTCAGTGTCAGCGGCTATAGTTCAGGAATGACACGGCCAGCCTGCTCAGCCATTACTTACATCAGAGATCACTTCCTCTGTTTTCCCTCCCACTCGTGCCCACCTGAATCCTGGACAGATGGAACGGTTTTGCAGACAGCAATGCCTTTCGGCTGGAGTGCGAATCAGAGAGTCCTGTTGTTACAAATCCTTTTCCTTTGCCACAGAACAGATAATGTGCAGGTGTCACAAGTAGGGGCTATCACCAACCATCTCCTCCGCTTCTTCATGCTCCTGTAGCTGTGGACACCGGGAAATTTGTTGTCTGAGGATAGAGAAAGATGCACTGCTTCTCAGAAGCCAGTGGGATAAGGAATGAAGTGCACTGGCGGTAAGAGCCACGAGATGTGTCGTTGGGACCTGGCGCTGCCTCTTCTTAACTTCAAAACGTCACATGGTATAATAGAAAAAGCAAGGATTGCATGGTCCTGGTTAATTTTCAGTTCCATCACTTGCCAGCAGAAACAAGTTTCTTAGCTCTAAGACATAATTTCCTTGGCTCAGAAATAAAATTATAATCTCTACATTGCAAGGTTTCTTTAAAAAAAAAATGAGATGACCCATGGCCTATTATTTGGGGCCCTTCATTGGGTATCAATTTCCAAATCTGTAAAAGAGGGAGGGTTGGCCTACTAGCACCTTCTATATCCTACCTGAATGTAGAAGGCACTTTCTCATCTTACAGAATCAGTGAGAGGATTGTTTCAGAATATAAACATGTGCACTAGCCCTAAGAAGTTGTGCCTGCACAAAAGGTAGTGACTGTTTCCCCAGGTGGCTTCTACAGATGAGAAACTGGCCATGATACTGGTGACCTAGACAAAGAGTATCACATTGGCGAAGTGGATCAACCATGGGAACCAAGCTGAACACCAGCTATAAATTAAACTAGAATCCCTTCTGAGTTGAGAAAATCTGGGTACATGACTCATAGGGCTACATCTCCACAAAGCTCAAAAATGAATGGGCTTGGAGGCATGGTGGGTAGTATAAAAGGCAGGGCTGAAAGGGAGATAGATTCTAAAAAGTTTCATGGGGATGAGGCTAGTTCAATAGAAAGGTTTAGCGGTACCCATCATTAAGTAAAATTAGTTCCAGTCTGAGTTAAGCCAATCC
This sequence comes from Lynx rufus, assembly GCF_022079265.1. Classification (NCBI taxonomy): domain Eukaryota; kingdom Metazoa; phylum Chordata; class Mammalia; order Carnivora; family Felidae; genus Lynx; species Lynx rufus. The sequence continues at coordinate 20,328,091 of NW_025814836.1, forward strand.
AAGGGTCCCATACGTCCTCTGTTGGAAGCATATGTTCTCCTAATTCCCTGAAGTCCATGGGGCTGTATTACAGACATGCTCTGTTATAAAGGCTGTTGATGCACTTCCTAAGATCCTCCCCAAACCTTTGACATTTCCACCTAACTTGACAATTTTAACTTCTTTTTTTAAATTTTTTAAATTTTTGGTAGGATGTAATAGATCACAATAGACAAATATCCCTACTACAATGAATAGAAGGGTCATTCCAAAAAAAAGCGTGTCTATTTTGCAATAGATATATTGCAAAAATATTTTAAATAGAGAGCTAGGGAAGCAACACAGGCCAGATAAACTAAAATTCAAGAGAGGGAAGAGCTCTACCTAGCTAACCTGAAGACCACCAGCTATATACTTCCCCTGGATCATTTTCTGATTTCAAGTGTGGGCCAGATTGGGATAAAAAGACAGTATTAGCAGAAAAGAAACCAGTTGGGAGTCTTGGTGCCTACACAGGGCTAGATTAATGGATTGAAAGCTAGATGAGTCTTAAAGCATGATTAGTTTTCTTCAGGGATAAGTCATTGAATTATATATATATATAATACATATTATATATAATTTATATGTATTATATATATATATATATATATATTGAAAAAAATGTAAAATATGTATATTTAAGGTCTCGGGGTGGGGGGAGGAGAAAAAGAACAGAGAATGTATCCGAATAATATTTGAAGAGACAATGACCAAGAATTTTTCAAAATGATCAAAGTTGTCAACACAGACTCGAGAAGATCAACAAACCCAAGCAAGATAAACAGAAAGAATACCATACTGATAGTATTTTCAGTAAATAGTCTGCAACAATTCAATATGCATATGGAAAAAGTAATGAAACTTGACCCTTACATTATGCAATACAGGAATTTTAGAATCAAACTTGTCAAAATAAATTATAAATCCAGATATTGAGGACAACATAGAAGACTCTGTCTGTATGTGTGTGTGAGTAGGGAAAGCCGTCTTAAGCCAAACGTCTTAAGCCATAAATAAATAACTGGTTGACCTCAATGATACTAAGAACTTCTACCGAAAGACACCATTGAGAGCATGAAAAAGAGAGCTGTAAACTTGGAGAAAATATTTGCACTGCGTATATTTCGCTAAAGAATAAAAAAATATTCAGAGTGATACCAGAAAAACAGCCAAATAAGAAATCTCTCACATGTGTCTCTCCCTCAACAATAACAATTGCATCCATACATGGACAAAATGCTTTCATGGGAGCTCTGGGATCCAGGTAAGAGATTGTAAAACCTCGGAGCAGTGCAGAACTGAGGAGAGTCGTTTTGAGAAAACATGCTCACAGCCAGGTGGCTGACTTACCAACCATGGTCCAGATGACAGAAAGCTAAATAGCTTTGTACCCCTAAGAATTTAAAACTATGGTCACCATTTGGTTTTGAGTACAGACCAGCACCATATGCCAAGGGACCTGGGGTGAGTCATAGCCACCCATGCATTGGGTAGCAAACATAGACTTTCAGTCAAAACTCATCCCAAGAGATAAAGAAGGTCACTAGATAGTGATGAAGAGGTCAATAAATCAAGAGCATATAACAGTGTAATTATATATACACTCAACATTATAACACACAGATATTTAAAGCAATTTCTTTTCAAGTTTATTTATTTTGAGAGAGAGAGAGAGAGAGAGCAAGGAGAGGGACAGAGAGAGGAGAGAGAGAATACCAAGCAGTCTCCACACCGTCAGCACAGAGCCCACCACAGGGCTCAATCTCCTGAACCATGTGATCATGACCTGAGCTGAAATCAAGAGTCAGACGCTTACTGACTGAGCCACCCAGGTGCCCCTAAAGTAGATAACAACAGAACTGAAGAGAGAGATAGAAAGCAATGTAACAGTAGTAAAGGACTTCAATATTCCACTTTCAATGTTGGATAGATCACTGATACAGAAAATTCATAAGGATACAGCATGCCTGAATAACAATACAGAGCAAATGGTCTTAATAGACATATATACTACAGCCAACAGCATTAAAGTACACATTTTTCTCAAGTACACATGGAGCATTCTCTAGGATAGACCATATGCTGGGCCACAAAGCAAACTTTAACACATTTAAGAAGATTAAAATCATATCTAGTATCTTTTCTAACCATAATGGTAAAAACCTAGAAATCAATAACAGGAGGAGAACTGAACAATTCACAAACGTGGATGTCAAACAACACACTCCTCAACAACCGGTGGGTCAAAGAAGCAATCAAAAGGGAAGTCAGAAAATATCTTGAGACAAAATGAAAATAAAAACCCAACATAACAAATCTTACGGGATGTAGAAAAGCAGTGCTAAGAGGGACTTTTATAGCTAAATGCTTACATTAAGAAAAAAGAAAGATTTCACAACAACAACTTAGTTTTACACCTGAAGGAATTAGAAAAAGAAAAACTAAGTCCAAAGTTATGAGAAGGAAAGAGATAACAAAGACCAGGGCAGAAATAAAAGAGAGACTACAAAGACATTTTTAAAAATCAACAAATATTGGAGCTCCTGGGTGCCTGAATTGGTTGAGCCTCCAACTTTTGATATCAGCTCAGGTCATGATCCCAGGGTCATGGGATCAAGCCTTGTGTCCAGCTCTGCACTGTGTGTGGAGCCTGCTGAAGATTCTCTCTCTCTCTCTCTCTCTCTCTCTCTCTGTCTCTCCCTTTGCCCCCCTCTCCTGCCCGTGCTCTCTCTCTCAAATAAATAAATAAATAAATAAATGAAAATGATGGTGTTTTAAGGTAAGCAAAACTAACAAAGATGTAGCTAGAGTAACCAAGATAAAAAGGGAAGACTCAAACGAAATTATAAATAAAAGAAGACACATTATAGGAGACACCACAGAAGTACAAAGGATCACAAGAGACCAAATTATATGCAGGTGATTAGGATGACCTAGAAGAAATTGATAAATTGTTAGAAACATACAACTTACCGAGAGTGAATCATGAAGAAATAGAAAATCTGAACTGACCAATAAATACACAGAAATTTAAGCAGTAGTTAAAAAAAATATCTCCCACATTTCACTGATAATTCTGCCAAATATTTAAAGAAGAGATCATGCCAATCCTTCTGAAATTTTTCCACAAAATCAAAGAAGATAGAGTACCTCCAAACTAATTTTATGAGTCCAGAGTTGCCCTTATACCAAATCCAGAAGAGAAAACTATGGGCCAATATCTCTGATGAATACACAGGCAACCATTCTCAGCAAAATTCTAGCAATCTGAATTCAACCGCACATGAAAATGATCATACACCACGATCAACTGGGACTTATCCCTAAGATGGTAGAAGGGGTGCACAAATCAATAAACATGATACACCACATTGAGAGAACAAAGGAAAAAGTCATATTATCCTCTCAATAAATGTAGAAAAAGCACTTGACAAAATTTAACACCATTTTATGATAAAAGCTCTCAACAGATAGAAGGAATATACCTCAATTTAATAAAGGCTATGTCTGACATTTCCACTACTAACATCATACTCAGTGGCAAAAAGCTGAAAACTTCCCCTCTAAAATCAGGAACAAGACAAGGGTGCCTGCTCTCACCACTCTCATTTCATGTAAAACTAGAAGTCGTAGCTAAGCCACTGGACAAGAAAGAAAATTTAAAGGCATTCCAATCAAAAAAGAGAAAGCAATACTGTCTCTGTTTGCAGATAACAAAACATCATATATAAAACTCTAAAGACTCCCCCTAAAAATGTTAAAGCTCACGAATGAATTCAGTAAAGTTGCAGGATGCAAAATCAACATACAGAAATCAATAGTATTTCTATACACTAACAACAAAATATCTGATATAGAAATAAAAAAACACAATTCCATTTACAATAGCATCAAAATAATAAAATCATTAGGAATACATTTGACCAAGGGGTGAAAGATGTTTACATTAAAACAATAAAATACTGATGAAACAAAACTGAGGAAGACACAAGTAAATGGAAACATACCCCATGTTCATGGAATGGAAGAATTAATATTTTTGAAATGTCCATGCTATCTAAAACCATCTACAGATTCAGTGCAATCCATAACAAAAACCAGTGGCATTTTTTACAGAAATGGAAAAAGCAATCCTAAAATTCGTATGGACTGACAACAAACCCTGAAGAGTTAAAGCAAATGTGAGAAATAAGAATAAAACTGTAGGTGTCCTACTTCCTGATTTCAAACTATACTACAAAGTTATAGTAATTAAAACAATATGGTCCTGGCATAAAAACAGGCACAGAGATGAATGGAATAGAATTGAGATCCTAGAAATTAACCCACACATATACAGGCAATGAATATTTGACAAGAAAACCAACAATACTCGGGGGAAAGAAGAGTTTTTTCAATAAATGGTGCTGGGAAAACTGGAGATTCATATGCAAAATAATCAAATTGCAACCTTATCTGACACCACTCACAGAAGTTAACTTGAAATGAATTAAGACTTAAATGTAAGGCCTGATTACAGTAAAATCTTAGAAGACACAGGGGAAAATCTTCTTGACACTGGTCTTGGCAATGATTTGTTGAATATGACAGCGAAACCAGACCACAAAAGAAAAAATTAGACAAGAGTGACTTTGTCAAATTAAAAAAAGTTCTGCACAGCTGAAGAACAAATGAACAAAATGAAAAGGCAACTTTGAAATGGGAGAAAATATTTGCAAACCATACACCATCTGATAAGGGGATGATATGAAAACTATATGTAAGGAACTCATATAATTCAGTAGCAAAACCGTGAACAACCCAATTTAGAAACGGGCAGGGGATCTGAACAGACCTTTTAGCAGAGAAGGGCATACAAATCACCACCAGGTACATGAAAAGATGCTCAGCAATACTAAGCATCAGGGGGGGTGCAAATGAAAACAACAATGAGAAATGACTTCACACCTGTTAGAACGGCTATTATCAAAAAGATAAGAGATAAATGTTGGTGAGAGTGTTCCAAAGCAACCAATTAGAAGGACCTAGATAGAAGTGTCAGTCGACCTTCTGCTTGGGTCAGCATAAATCAAACAAGTATACGTCATGCTAAAAACAATGATTCGAGTCTTTCTCGGGAAGTCGACCTCTGGTCAAAGGCGGTCTCTGTAGACTTGCAGTATGACATGAAATGCTACTGCTTGGGGATGCTATACAAAGGCAGCTTTAATATTTCATGCAAGACTTAAACACCAAAAAAATAAACATTTGTGATATTGGAAATTCGCACTGGTTTGGGAGTCAGGACACTTGTGGTCTAAATTTCACTTTGATATGAAAACCAACTACACGATCTTCAATGATTTCTACTTTCTTTGAGTCTAAGATTGCTTTCTTATAAAATGCTGAAGTCCATTTTTTTCACTTTTCTAAACAGCAGAATTGTTTTTCCAAATGATTTTTTTCATATAAAAATACAGATCTCAGATCTGTTCTGGTTGATGGTTAGGTGGTGTTATGGCCTAAACACTGTCCTCCAGTCTCTCATTTTGTCCTTCCAACTATGCAAAGAAGACGGCTGAAAACCCACAGGAAATAGATAACACTCAGCTCTGGGGTTCGAGGATGAAAGAGAAATCTCAAAGGCATCGCCAAGATAGGCTCGCTTATCACTTTGAATTTTAGTCAGATTTCGTTTTAGCCAGTGTGCTCAGAAGAGGCAATATTATTCCTTTTCATGTTCATAGACATCCCTGGCTGCAGTGTGCCTGCTACTCTATGCTTCACAAGACAGTGCACAGAAAAAGGATGCCTATAATGGAAGGCAAAATTGGCCTTAGAAGTCCATTTTCCTACCCTCTCTCTTCCTTCCACTTTCTCTTCTTAAACTTTATGCATCACCCCTTCACCACGCCCTTGGCCCCTCAATCAGAGCCCTTTGGATCAGTGTGTCCTCCCTCTCAAGAATCTAATTATTGTTGGGATATAAAGACCTTGTTAACAATGTTAACTCTGACATCAGGAATAATAATAAGAAAAAATATATATAGAATGGCGTAATGGAAGGGACTTTGAAGGCAATCATCTTGGAACTTGGCTTTGCTGTGTGGTCTTGACAATGACAATATAATTCTCCGAGCGATTTTCATCACTTACAAAATGGGAATAATAAACTTGTAGAATGCTACATGGAGTAAAGTTAGCATATAGGGAGTACTTATTATCATATTTGGCACATAGCCTGCATTACATAAATGATAATAGATTGAACAAACTTGGACTAATTTGTGCTTTTAGACCATCTTAAACTTTCCATGGTACCTTTATGTTAGAAAGCACATTGGACTATCTGAGTCATGGCTTTCTGACAGAAGGTAAAATAGCTTTCTGGGAACTGGGAGTTTGCCAGTAGACCCCTTAAATCTTAAGAACACCTCAGTTTTGGGGATTGCCAGAGAAGAACAACTTATAAATGCCAGCGTGTCATCTGGCAGTTTTGCCAAAGGCTCCAATGAAAGACATGACTCAGGAGGTAAACTTCAAGGGCAATGCCAACTTCTGTGATTCCTGTCATTCTTTTAAATTTGCCCCACTTACAGTATTAAAGGCACGTGGTGGCATAGATTACTCTCACCTGCAGAATTATTCTTCAGGGATTCTTAGAAACCATGACTAATTCCTGTTCCTTAGGATCTGGCAAGAGTGAAGTCATTCAATACAGATTATATTTCCTCGACCTCATCCTTCCTTTGCCCCTGAGGTGAAGGAAGCAGCACAAGTTCACGGTTGCCCCTGCCAGGTAACTAGAGTCAGACAGTTGCAGACTAAAGGCTCTGCAATGAGAATGTGAGCAAAATGTGAGCAACTGTTATTAGCCTCAGTTTCCATATAAGTAAAATGGGGATAATAATGTTGTTTTCTGCCTAAAGTTAACTCTAAAGATTAAACAAGTAATTTCATTGGCACATGGAAATGGCTCACCAAATATTAGTAGTTAATTTTCAAAGAGAGATTAGTGGCCTAAAATCTGGATACATGGGATATACTCTTGATTTTTCATACAGCAGGTAAGGTTACTCTTTTTCATTTTGATATTTTTGCCTTTCAAACAAAAAAAGAGGGAAGTTTGGATTACATGATCTCAGACATAATTTTCTAATTTTAAGATTTTGAATTCATCATAACCGAAGATGCCTCCATGTTATAGAAAAAAAAAAGTTCTTCAAGATCTCTGCTCTACTCTCAATCTTGTCTTTTCAGATAGGCATAGGATAGGACCTTAGGGAATGGAAGATATATATGCTAAATATAATGCCTTGATAAATCAATTTGCTAGTCAAGAAACACATCTGTATCATTCAATACACAAATATGACCCGGGGAGGTAAACCACTTACTTAACTGGTCATAATGTTTGATAAAGACGGGGATGTAAAGATTATTTCTTGAGAAAGAATGGGTCTCCAACTAGAAAACTGGAAGCAATCATCTTGAAAGATGAAACAGTGAATGAGTCATATGGACAAGTCAAAGGCTTAAGGAAAAAAAAAAGAATTGCATCAGTGCTACTGATAGAAACCTACAGATGTGTCAGGGACAATATAGGTAATCTTTGAGAAGTCGGGGAGAATGGAGATTATGTCAAAAGACTAAAGAAATGGATGACAGAGAAGAAAACTAGTAGGCAGTAAGGACCTAGTGCATAGCAGGTATTTTCATGGGCTTGATTTCAGAACAATCCATTTTTAGTAGGAGGAATCTAAAGATCAATGAGATTATGTGACTTGCCTAAAGGAATACAGCTAGTAAGTGGCTGAACTAGAATTTTAACTCAGGCCTGTCTACCGATACAACCCATGAACTTTCATTAATATCTTATTCATACATACATACATTCATACATCCTTCCTCCAATCATTCAAAAGAAGCAGGCAATGAGATTAAGGGGGTGACCCAGGCAGGCACTATCCCAGCATGCTTGGAGCTTGGTGTCTGGTAGAAACTAGGGCCAAAATCAAATAAATAAATGTGAATAAGGATGGCAAATTCTACTTTAATAAATTTAGCTTATAATTATGAACTTATAAATGTACTTTATAATTTAATAAATTTATTTATAAATATTTATGGTAAATTCTACAAAGGAAACAAGCAGGATGTTGAGATGAGACATAAAGGGGGTTGTAAGTGGTATTTGCTTTAGAACGGGGATCACAGGTGACCTCTTGAAGGAGGAAAGATCAACACTGAAAGCTGAATCCTGACAATGAACCAGCCATGTAAAGGGCAGGGAGAAGACCAGGAGTCCCATGCCTTCTCACTACAAAGCAAGGAGCAAGGAAGTCAAGGTCAACTGCATTAAAATTCTACAATGTGTTATGATGCAGGTAGCTTGAGGGCATTTACAAAAGATTCCATAAAACTATATAGGTGTCCAGATAGGGAATTGTGCCAAATTCAGTTCCTGTTTTCTTTCTGTTGTTTGTATGTTTGTTCACTCCATCTTATTTTAATTCATTCTCTTTTTTCCTTCCAGTTTAGTTATGTTATTGAAAAATAAAAAGAATGCTAAATCTATTGTAGCTTCATGAATACACTGGACATAATCTCTCATGACATACTTGCAAAAAAACCCATGATTTAATTGAGACGAAGATGTGGTAATACTTCTGTGACAACTGAACTGGTTAAGCATCCATGGTGAAATGTATTGATGGCTCTGGAGGTGGAGGAAAGGTTCTCTGGAGCAGAGCTGTGGGATTCAACCTGTTTCGTTGAACACTGGCATCCAAGAGTTGCATACAGTCACATAAAGTATGTGTCATGAATTACTATCAGATGACTAGATGACAGTGGTGGCCGAAATAAAATGCAAAATGTCTTAGAGCTGTTACTCTCTATGTAAACAAACATAAAACTTAAACAGAAAATGAGACGATTCTTATATTCGCATTAAACATGATTGATTTGGGGCACCTGGGTGGCTCAGTCAGGTAAGTGTCTGACTTCAGCTCAGGTCATGATCTCACAGTTTGAGTTTGAGCCGCATGTTGGTCTCTGCACTGACATCTCAGAGCCTGCAGCCTGCCTCCGATTCTGTCTCCCTCTCTGTCTCTGTCCTTCCCACACTTGTGCTCTGTTTCTCTATCA